>NW_017731403.1:1743691-1783938 GCF_001890085.2 Hipposideros armiger
GTTCAACTTAACACAAAATAAAACAAAAACACCTTGTCCGATCCAGCAGATCACTTTTGCCTGCCTAGTTTGGCCTTGAGGGCTGATAGTTTATAACCCTAGGTAGCTCCTTCTTTAAACATGTCCATTGCCACTTGTTGCCATGACCCAGAGGAGAGTGAATTCCACAGAAGCCTAAAGCCAGAGCATTTGATGTGAAGTCCCAATCCACAGGTTAGAGAGCAGGGAGCCTAGGCCTGCCCATGTGTGTGTGTGTGTGGGGGGGGGGCTGCAAAGAGCATGCCATAGGATAAAGGGAATTGCTCTTTCCCTACAAGCTCTCACCCCTGATTCCCATAAACTCTCTCTTCCCTAGACCCAAAGTGAGTTTAGGAAATAGACTTTCAGTCTCATGAGCATGAGCACAGCATAGCCTTCTCATTTTCCTGGGCTTATTTATAGCCCTGCATATGACAAGATTTGGGAGTGAAGTCCTTTGAGCAGCTTGGGTTCTGAGGACTACCTGCATAAGAACGGAGGGCTGGGTTTGTTTTTTAACACGCAGATGCTTAGGCTCTAAATTAAACCTACTAATGCAAAAGCCTTGGGTAGGAGGCATCTATTTTCATTCTTAAGCACTGCAGGTAATTCTTATGAGGTCCAGCCCAGTTTTGCGCTTAACAAGGTCCCCAGGTGAACCTTATGGACACTACACTTGAAGAGCCCGTAGATCCAACTTGATTGCCAGTTCACCCTGACTTGTCCTGAGGAAGGTCATCGCTCTGCTCTCTGCGTCTCCATGCTGTGTCTCATCGGCAGCCTTCCTGTTGGTCTCGTCTACCAGGTCAGTCCTTACAGGGAGACCTGGGGAGATGGTAATTCTGTACACCCAGCTTCTTCACAGTTCAGACTTAAGTTGAACTGAGTGACATGGATTTGCCTCACATCTTGGCCAAATTCTAAACGTTGCAAGCAGTGGTAAAAAAAAAAGACCCTGGTTTGGTTTCTGTGGAAGAGAGTGTGATCTTGCTGATAATGATGTAAGCTACTTCATCTCAGGTGTGGCAGAAAAAGCAGCACCATGCTCAAATCACTGAGGTGGCCACTGCTCTGGTCAATGATCTCCTGTGGTTTTTGTAACATTTCTTTACATATTTTGTTTAGCCAGAATTCCAGAAGAAAACCTTAGAGTTTGGTGGGGTGGTGAGATGCATTTTATGGTACACACCCAACTCTCAAAAACCATTTACAAAGCCATTTCATCTTTCCTCCACCTTTAAAAATTTTAGCCCTATTGCCCTTGGAAATACTTCTCACTTTTGTGTCATGTTCTGGTGGATGTTGTGTTTATGCCGATGGTGTAAAGTCTAAATGAGTTTTGAGTGGGTGCATAGTAAGTGGGAGCCCTACTTTTCAAAGAAGACAACTGTCCTTTGTTTTAGGGACCCAGTTATTACCAAGACAGCTAGGCAGGGTCCCTGGAGGATGACAGGTCCCTGAAACCAGTGCTACTGCTCTAGCCATGTGGCTTCTCAGGAAGTCAGGAAACGCTGGTTCTCTTTCTAGCTTATAGCCAAATAGTTTTGGCTTATAAATGTCATCACTATGTACAGTATTCGTGCCAATGTCTGGAGAGAAAAGTTACACTAGTTTCTGACCCCGGTAGAGATATGGTAGTTCTCAGTGGGAAAGGTTTATTCCCACTGGAGTTTTGTGCTTGGAAAATTTAAATAAATGGCTCTGATTTCTCAACTTGGATAATTTCGGGCTGTGGAAAGAGCGAGGTCTCCTGGAGAAACCACCAAGAGCAGCAGGAGTTAGGAAAGGGCCCTGTGTGTGTCCTTCCTGGGAAGTGGGGTGAAGCCCAGAAGTCAGACAGAGCACAGCCACCACGTGTCTTAGGCCCCAAAGTCCAACCACCCACCTCCCTAGCAGAACTTTCTCAAACCAACCTGCAAAAACAGACCTCTGAAAAACTGTCCTGTCTTTATATAGCGAGAACATTCACTCGGGGGGCTCACAGGCCACAGTGAGCCTCAACTCACACCTGGCTAGGCATTCCAGACTAGATGGCATGCCCTAGTTTTGTAGATCCCTCTTTAGGCCCTGGTCCGACTTCTCGATTTTCCCTTCTCCAGGTCAAGGCCCAGCAGCAGCACTAACCTTAGTAACTCCTTTTTTCTCTCTGCTGACTTCAGCCAGATTTGGGCCAAGTGTTGGGCCATGAACTATATGACCTGGGGAAGCATCTTTGTAAAAAGCTTTGTACTCAACGGAGATCACACGGGGCACATCGAGATTGTTGCAGTTGAATTCTTTCTTGCGTGAGTGAGAAGGGAGGAGGATAAATACAGTGGGATTAGGTCAGCATCCGTTTCCTCTTCACTTCATTTTCACTGTGTTAACTACTCCGAATACTTTCCAAGTTGAAACCAACAGGGTGAGTTCTATGGATTTGCCAGGAAACGCTTTTCAAGTTGAGTCTCAAAGAATTTTTCTTTCTCATCAAAATTGAAAAGAAGAGAAAGATGCTGCCTATCTCTGGGGGTTTTTTGTGTGCTATATTTTGAGGATTTGAAGTCAAGTTTGAATTAGAACCTGGAAGGAAGGAGGTAGATTTTACAGAGGCAGTGTGGTGAGGTGAAGAAATCATTCCAATCAAGAGGAACAAGGTCTGGTCTGGGGGAGCATAGCCAGAGTCCATTTGGGTTCAGTGATTCTATTCATGTCTTTCAAAGCTTTGCAGTTCAGCATATGTTTAATAGGATATTTTTCCTTAAATCTACAAGTGTGTGTATTTGGAAGGAAATTGAAACCGCATGTTCCTGATTCATTTACACTTAACTCATCACAACGTTGCTTTGTAATGATTCTTTGATGTTCAAAGAGCATGATGGTCCTGTTTAATGGTCTAATTTTTTTCTCCTCGAGAATCAGCAAGTTCTTTTCCCAGCAGTAAAGCAACTTCAGTCTCAAACCATTTGCTTTCTGGTCTAAAATGCAAAACCCAGGAGTTTCAAGATACCACTACAATGCTTGGCAAATTGTGTTGGCCTTTCTTTGGGTCACATGACTAGTCAGGTGGCTGAAAGGCAAAATGGGTATTTCACTGTAGGTCTCACAGATTACATCATGTTTGATTTATTTTCTTCATTTTGACTTTAATGAAAATCTCAGTGCAAAAGTGGAGAGGAGTATAATGAACCTCCATGTACCCTATTACCCATTCTTCAATAATTAACAATTCATGGATATCTTGTTTCATCTATATCCTCCTTGAATTGTTTTGAAGCAAATCTCAAGAACCATATTTCCTCTGCAAATGTTTCAGTATTTATCTCTAAAGGATAAAGAATCTTAGGAAATATAACCATAACACTATCACCACACCAAAAAATAAGTAACCATAATTCCTTAATATCAAATATATAGTCAGTTCAAATTTTCCGGTTGTCTCATAACTTTTAAAAGCTTGTTTGAATCATGAGCTCAGTAAGGTCTGCACATTGCAATTGGTTGCCATATTGCATAAGTCCCTCTCCTCTTTCACACTCCACTGATGAAAAGGAGTTCTTGAGGTACATTTTGAAGAAGACAGCTTTGGCAAACTGCAAATATTGGGCTAGTAGCTGAAAAAGAGAAAAACAAAGCAATTACTTTAATTGATTATCAAGTTGAGGGAAATGGAAAGGAGGCAAGATCCAAAACATTGAACAATGTTATAAATTTAGCCAAGTTTAACCAAGATGAGTGTTTTTGACGACCTTGTCACCCAGAAGCTTTAAGAGGGGAACTTAAAAAGAATAGGGGCGTTTTTTTCTCCTCAGAGCAATAATCTCCCAGCTACTTTTGATCACAAACCAATATCACTAAATTCAATCATATGCCTGTCATATGTGTGGTTATCTAGTTATAACTTATACACATGTATTGCTATATTATATCCATTATAAAACATAACAAAAGGATAAGAAATTCTACGTAGGAGTTCTGTTATAGTCTCCCCACGTTCTTCCTGGGTGTCATCACCTTGGAGACCACCATGGAGGAACAGGCTCTCAGGACTTGTTGGCATTAGAATGCAACCCCTTCAAAGTAAACAGAAAACTTCCCCACTGCCAGTCTGTGGAATTGGTCTTGGAAGGAATAGGGCAGGAAATGACCCACTTCTGCAGGTCAGCAAAACTTGCTGGCCAAAGAGCCAGATATCTTTTCTGAGTCATTTTCCGTCTTTGACCATCTCCCCTTCCTTTGTGTAGCCCATGTGGCCCCCATTCTCTTACAGCTTCCTCTACTCTCAACCACACCTGCTTTCGTAAACACCAAGAGTGGGTCCAGGGAGGGTCCAGGGTTGTGAAGCCATAAGTGTTTAGAATTTGAGAATGTGTCTCTTTTAAAAAGACACAGTCATGAATTCACACTTGCTAGGTCTCCCGGTCAGGCTCTTAGAAGGGTTCTTAGAAGGACTTGTGCATGTCTTGAGGTATACTCCTCAGTCTCATGGTAACTCCCCTTCCTATGTGAGCACTGAAGTACCAAGTGGGTGTATGTGTGTTCCCCCCTCATCCCCATTTCATACTCTCATTTAGTTCCCTACACAGCTGGCTCTGGAACTTGGGTCCACCCCCAAGCCCACTTCTGTGTTTAACTCTAGCATATCCAGATCTGGAACAGCCTTCCTGATGCCCTGAGGGCCAATAGCTACCTGTAGTCCCTTCTCCACCCTTTTCCTCCATTAGCAGCTCTACCCATAAGAGTAAGAGAGGGAGAGGCCAGGGCTCCAAGACAATGAGTAAGTTCCTCGGGCATCCTGAGGACCATAATAATCAAGTGGCCAGCCACTGGAAGGTTGAAGGTGAGATGACTTGGTGATGGAAGGCACACGCTCTGGAGTCAGGCTGACTCAGGTTCCTATTCAGTCTCTGCCAGCTGGGCAACCTTGGGCTAGTTACTTAGCCTCTCTGGGCTTTTCTTGTCTATAAATAGGGATAATGACACCTACCTCACAGGTTGCTGTGAGTATTAAATGGCCTTATGTAAAGCATTCAATATAGTTCCTGATCATAGCAAACTCTTAAATTATGGATTCTATTACTAGTAATAGTAGTTAAAAGAACATATTTTATCAATTCTGAGATACCTTTTTTTATATTAGTTTCAGGTGTACAAAACAACATCATGATTAGACATTTACACCCTTCATAAAGTGATAACCCCCTCCAAGTCTACTACCCCTTTGATATCATATAGAGCTATTACTACAGTGAGATACTTTTTATTATCTGAGAGCAGGCTGTATCTTAGAATTGATGGCACCATACAAAGACAATGAGCCGTGTTTTCCTTTCTCAGTAATCTGTAAAATAATGGTGCCAGCCTACAATAGTGAAACCTTTGATTTGATGAAATTTGATAATACCTTCATCCACGGAGCGCATGGATGGGCCGAGATCAGAAAATGGAATTGCTAAAGGATTGCTGAAACCATGTAGTTTCTTCCTTCCTCCCTTCCTCCCTCCCTGAAGAGACAAGGAACTTACCTGAGCTGAGAAAGGGGTGACTAGCATTTTGGGTGAAGTCTGGGAGGAGGCCTGAGCCATTTGTCAGTGGACAGGGCCATGCTTCCCACGCAGGTCCACTTCCACCAGTAAGTACCGTATTGCCCCATGTATAAGACGCACCCTTTTTCGAAAAATTTGAGGTCTAAAAATTGGGTGCGTCTTATACAGTGGTTGTATGAGCACAAAAGCAAACATGAATAAGGCAGGAAATGCAAGCAAAAAAAAATCTACAACCACTGTATAAGATGCACCCAGTTTTTAGACCCCAAATTTTTTGAAAAAGGGTGTATCTTATACATGGGGCAGTACAGGTAGGTCCTTCTCTATCACACCCCCCTTCTCCCACCTTTCTTCCCTGAGTCATTCCCCAGCCACTAGGTTCCTCTCCTTGTTACCTTGACACTGCAGCCCCTACTCCTTTTGTTTCTACCCATCATCCCCCTTCCCCAATCTAAAGAGGAAGGCTGGATTCAGCATGTTATTTGGCTGGTGGAGTCTGTGGCCCACAGCCATAGTTTTTTAGAGCAGAAGGAGGCCATGGAGATGATCTTCTAGCCTAATCTTCCTATTTTATAGAAGAAGAAACTGAGGCATAGTAATTTACCCAAATGACTCAGCCCTGCCATTAACAAGCTCTGTGTACAAGTCATGACAGTTTTTGGAGTAACAATGAAAATGCATTCATTATTTTAATGTGTCCTCAAGAAACAATAAAACTGCAGCTTGTTATTAAAATTTTAAATTAACAGCTTTGGACAGAGCAATGGCATGGATGTGATACAATAATGCATGTGACCATGACATCACCTATTAGGAACTGAGTGTCCTCTGAGAGTATCTGACCATCTGAGCATGCTCAGAGAATGCTATCATGGCACCTCCTTGACTAATTTTGTACAAATGCAACCTGAGGCCATTTAACAGTAATAAAGCTTTACATTTGAATATGTCATTCCAAGGATTTGCATATAATTCCAAGGGCCTCATATACAAAGGATGGCAGCAGAGAGGCAGGGCAGAGCCCAATCATGAAGCAGTTCTAAGCTTCAGCTTGTCGTGATTAAAAATGTGACCTCTGAAAAGCCACCCAAATCTGAGTTCAAATCCTGGCGCATCACTTCCCAGCTGTTAACCTTGAATAGGTTAATTACTTCAGCTGGGCCTCCAGTTTCTCATCCTTAAATCAGAGCTCTTAATGATAGTACCTACCTCACGGGGTAAGAATGAAATATAATACACATGCAGTACTTAGTAGATTCCTGGAACATCGTAAGTGCACTGTAAACAGCCATGGTGATGATAAATGACCTCATTTGAACCTCACAGCAAAGGCAGTGAATCCCCATCTTATCGATGAGGAAACAAAGCGTCATTGAGGTTAAGGAAGCTCCCCTAGATGATCCAGCCAACCTGGGGCACAGGCATCCTGATTCTAGAACCAGGGCTTTTTTCCACTGCATCTCACTTCGTTGCCATGGAGATGGCATTATTGGGGTGTGTGGCAGGTAGCTCTAGGGCTTTACAATTCACTAGGGCCAGGTTGGGGGACAAGATGAATTCAAAACCAGAAAAATAAATGGCTTTATAGATGAAACTTTTCTGGGCAAAATATTTGGGTAGTTTTTTCTGGCCGGTTAACATTACGCTGAAGACAGAGCTTTCTAGCATATACAATTATTTTTTCCACTGAAGTAGGCATAAGAGGGCAGACTACAAGTGGCCCCAAAGATGTCTTTAAAGTGGTCAGCCAAAAATGTTTTTGGCCTCATGAGCTAATTGATGATAGATTAAAGAGGACCAAAGGAATTGTGTTATAAGTGCACCTGGAATAAGCCTTCCCACCAAGAAGCTGCTGCAGTTTTTATAGAAAAGCACCTAAGCCCCATCAAAAGTAGAAGGTCTGAGGTGTCATCAGGGCTGTGCAGGTCTGTAGCATTATGATCATGAGCGTGGATGCCAGAGTAAGAAAGACCCTGGCTCTGTCACTTACTAGGTGTGTGACTTCGGGCAGCTGCCTTCACCTCTTTGAGATCAGCTTGACAGAGTTAGTGAGGACTGAATGAGGTCATGCATGTGAAACCCCAGTACCATGCCTGGCACATGGGCATGATTGACCAACGTTAGCTCTTTTTATGTTTTTGTCTTTGCTACTCTACAAGCCAACTTCCTTTCTTCACTCCCTGCAAATTTTTTCTCTCTAGATAAGACACCTGTTGTGGTCTTGGGTCGTGGTATTGGTGTCTGATGACTGGAGGTACCTTTTTCCCTGAGATACCCTTCTTTTAGGGGTCTACTCAGGACAGCAGCCCAACCTCATCAGAGACCTATAATTCCTTTTAACATCACCAAAAATGATTCAACACCTGAGAGGTGCTAATTCTCCACAAAAAGCCTCCAAACACTTATAGGCTGCTTCAGAGAATNTGGTTCTCTTTCTAGCTTATAGCCAAATAGTTTTGGCTTATAAATGTCATCACTATGTACAGTATTCGTGCCAATGTCTGGAGAGAAAAGTTACACTAGTTTCTGACCCCGGTAGAGATATGGTAGTTCTCAGTGGGAAAGGTTTATTCCCACTGGAGTTTTGTGCTTGGAAAATTTAAATAAGTGACTCTGATTTCTCAACTTGGATAATTTCGGGCTGTGGAAAGAGCGAGGTCTCCTGGAGAAACCACCAAGAGCAGCAGGAGTTAGGAAGGGGCCCTGTGTGTGTCCTTCCTGGGAAGTGGGGTGAAGCCCAGAAGTCAGACAGAGCACAGCCACCACGTGTCTTAGGCCCCAAAGTCCAACCACCCACCTCCCTAGCAGAACTTTCTCAAACCAACCTGCAAAAACAGACCTCTGAAAAACTGTCCTGTCTTTATATAGCGAGAACATTCACTCGGGGGGCTCACAGGCCACAGTGAGCCTCAACTCACACCTGGCTAGGCATTCCAGACTAGATGGCATGCCCTAGTTTTGTAGATCCCTCTTTAGGCCCTGGTCCGACTTCTCGATTTTCCCTTCTCCAGGTCAAGGCCCAGCAGCAGCACTAACCTTAGTAACTCCTTTTTTCTCTCTGCTGACTTCAGCCAGATTTGGGCCAAGTGTTGGGCCATGAACTATATGACCTGGGGAAGCATCTTTGTAAAAAGCTTTGTACTCAACGGAGATCACACGGGGCACATCGAGATTGTTGCAGTTGAATTCTTTCTTGCGTGAGTGAGAAGGGAGGAGGATAAATACAGTGGGATTAGGTCAGCATCCGTTTCCTCTTCACTTCATTTTCACTGTGTTAACTACTCCGAATACTTTCCAAGTTGAAACCAACAGGGTGAGTTCTATGGATTTGCCAGGAAACGCTTTTCAAGTTGAGTCTCAAAGAATTTTTCTTTCTCATCAAAATTGAAAAGAAGAGAAAGATGCTGCCTATCTCTGGGGGTTTTTTGTGTGCTATATTTTGAGGATTTGAAGTCAAGTTTGAATTAGAACCTGGAAGGAAGGAGGTAGATTTTACAGAGGCAGTGTGGTGAGGTGAAGAAATCATTCCAATCAAGAGGAACAAGGTCTGGTCTGGGGGAGCATAGCCAGAGTCCATTTGGGTTCAGTGATTCTATTCATGTCTTTCAAAGCTTTGCAGTTCAGCATATGTTTAATAGGATATTTTTCCTTAAATCTACAAGTGTGTGTATTTGGAAGGAAATTGAAACCGCATGTTCCTGATTCATTTACACTTAACTCATCACAACGTTGCTTTGTAATGATTCTTTGATGTTCAAAGAGCATGATGGTCCTGTTTAATGGTCTAATTTTTTTCTCCTCGAGAATCAGCAAGTTCTTTTCCCAGCAGTAAAGCAACTTCAGTCTCAAACCATTTGCTTTCTGGTCTAAAATGCAAAACCCAGGAGTTTCAAGATACCACTACAATGCTTGGCAAATTGTGTTGGCCTTTCTTTGGGTCACATGACTAGTCAGGTGGCTGAAAGGCAAAATGGGTATTTCACTGTAGGTCTCACAGATTACATCATGTTTGATTTATTTTCTTCATTTTGACTTTAATGAAAATCTCAGTGCAAAAGTGGAGAGGAGTATAATGAACCTCCATGTACCCTATTACCCATTCTTCAATAATGAACAATTCATGGATATCTTGTTTCATCTATATCCTCCTTGAATTGTTTTGAAGCAAATCTCAAGAACCATATTTCCTCTGCAAATGTTTCAGTATTTATCTCTAAAGGATAAAGAATCTTAGGAAATATAACCATAACACTATCACCACACCAAAAAATAAGTAACCATAATTCCTTAATATCAAATATATAGTCAGTTCAAATTTTCCGGTTGTCTCATAACTTTTAAAAGCTTGTTTGAATCATGAGCTCAGTAAGGTCTGCACATTGCAATTGGTTGCCATATTGCATAAGTCCCTCTCCTCTTTCACACTCCACTGATGAAAAGGAGTTCTTGAGGTACATTTTGAAGAAGACAGCTTTGGCAAACTGCAAATATTGGGCTAGTAGCTGAAAAAGAGAAAAACAAAGCAATTACTTTAATTGATTATCAAGTTGAGGGAAATGGAAAGGAGGCAAGATCCAAAACATTGAACAATGTTATAAATTTAGCCAAGTTTAACCAAGATGAGTGTTTTTGACGACCTTGTCACCCAGAAGCTTTAAGAGGGGAACTTAAAAAGAATAGGGGCGTTTTTTTCTCCTCAGAGCAATAATCTCCCAGCTACTTTTGATCACAAACCAATATCACTAAATTCAATCATATGCCTGTCATATGTGTGGTTATCTAGTTATAACTTATACACATGTATTGCTATATTATATCCATTATAAAACATAACAAAAGGATAAGAAATTCTACGTAGGAGTTCTGTTATAGTCTCCCCACGTTCTTCCTGGGTGTCATCACCTTGGAGACCACCATGGAGGAACAGGCTCTCAGGACTTGTTGGCATTAGAATGCAACCCCTTCAAAGTAAACAGAAAACTTCCCCACTGCCAGTCTGTGGAATTGGTCTTGGAAGGAATAGGGCAGGAAATGACCCACTTCTGCAGGTCAGCAAAACTTGCTGGCCAAAGAGCCAGATATCTTTTCTGAGTCATTTTCCGTCTTTGACCATCTCCCCTTCCTTTGTGTAGCCCATGTGGCCCCCATTCTCTTACAGCTTCCTCTACTCTCAACCACACCTGCTTTCGTAAACACCAAGAGTGGGTCCAGGGAGGGTCCAGGGTTGTGAAGCCATAAGTGTTTAGAATTTGAGAATGTGTCTCTTTTAAAAAGACACAGTCATGAATTCACACTTGCTAGGTCTCCCGGTCAGGCTCTTAGAAGGGTTCTTAGAAGGACTTGTGCATGTCTTGAGGTATACTCCTCAGTCTCATGGTAACTCCCCTTCCTATGTGAGCACTGAAGTACCAAGTGGGTGTATGTGTGTTCCCCCCTCATCCCCATTTCATACTCTCATTTAGTTCCCTACACAGCTGGCTCTGGAACTTGGGTCCACCCCCAAGCCCACTTCTGTGTTTAACTCTAGCATATCCAGATCTGGAACAGCCTTCCTGATGCCCTGAGGGCCAATAGCTACCTGTAGTCCCTTCTCCACCCTTTTCCTCCATTAGCAGCTCTACCCATAAGAGTAAGAGAGGGAGAGGCCAGGGCTCCAAGACAATGAGTAAGTTCCTCGGGCATCCTGAGGACCATAATAATCAAGTGGCCAGCCACTGGAAGGTTGAAGGTGAGATGACTTGGTGATGGAAGGCACACGCTCTGGAGTCAGGCTGACTCAGGTTCCTATTCAGTCTCTGCCAGCTGGGCAACCTTGGGCTAGTTACTTAGCCTCTCTGGGCTTTTCTTGTCTATAAATAGGGATAATGACACCTACCTCACAGGTTGCTGTGAGTATTAAATGGCCTTATGTAAAGCATTCAATATAGTTCCTGATCATAGCAAACTCTTAAATTATGGATTCTATTACTAGTAATAGTAGTTAAAAGAACATATTTTATCAATTCTGAGATACCTTTTTTTATATTAGTTTCAGGTGTACAAAACAACATCATGATTAGACATTTACACCCTTCATAAAGTGATAACCCCCTCCAAGTCTACTACCCCTTTGATATCATATAGAGCTATTACTACAGTGAGATACTTTTTATTATCTGAGAGCAGGCTGTATCTTAGAATTGATGGCACCATACAAAGACAATGAGCCGTGTTTTCCTTTCTCAGTAATCTGTAAAATAATGGTGCCAGCCTACAATAGTGAAACCTTTGATTTGATGAAATTTGATAATACCTTCATCCACGGAGCGCATGGATGGGCCGAGATAAGAAAATGGAATTGCTAAAGGATTGCTGAAACCATGTAGTTTCTTCCTTCCTCCCTTCCTCCCTCCCTGAAGAGACAAGGAACTTACCTGAGCTGAGAAAGGGGTGACTAGCATTTTGGGTGAAGTCTGGGAGGAGGCCTGAGCCATTTGTCAGTGGACAGGGCCATGCTTCCCACGCAGGTCCACTTCCACCAGTAAGTACCGTATTGCCCCATGTATAAGACGCACCCTTTTTCGAAAAATTTGAGGTCTAAAAATTGGGTGCGTCTTATACAGTGGTTGTATGAGCACAAAAGCAAACATGAATAAGGCAGGAAATGCAAGCAAAAAAAAATCTACAACCACTGTATAAGATGCACCCAGTTTTTAGACCCCAAATTTTTTGAAAAAGGGTGTATCTTATACATGGGGCAGTACAGGTAGGTCCTTCTCTATCACACCCCCCTTCTCCCACCTTTCTTCCCTGAGTCATTTCCCAGCCACTAGGTTCCTCTCCTTGTTACCTTGACACTGCAGCCCCTACTCCTTTTGTTTCTACCCATCATCCCCCTTCCCCAATCTAAAGAGGAAGGCTGGATTCAGCATGTTATTTGGCTGGTGGAGTCTGTGGCCCACAGCCATAGTTTTTTAGAGCAGAAGGAGGCCATGGAGATGATCTTCTAGCCTAATCTTCCTATTTTATAGAAGAAGAAACTGAGGCATAGTAATTTACCCAAATGACTCAGCCCTGCCATTAACAAGCTCTGTGTACAAGTCATGACAGTTTTTGGAGTAACAATGAAAATGCATTCATTATTTTAATGTGTCCTCAAGAAACAATAAAACTGCAGCTTGTTATTAAAATTTTAAATTAACAGCTTTGGACAGAGCAATGGCATGGATGTGATACAATAATGCATGTGACCATGACATCACCTATTAGGAACTGAGTGTCCTCTGAGAGTATCTGACCATCTGAGCATGCTCAGAGAATGCTATCATGGCACCTCCTTGACTAATTTTGTACAAATGCAACCTGAGGCCATTTAACAGTAATAAAGCTTTACATTTGAATATGTCATTCCAAGGATTTGCATATAATTCCAAGGGCCTCATATACAAAGGATGGCAGCAGAGAGGCAGGGCAGAGCCCAATCATGAAGCAGTTCTAAGCTTCAGCTTGTCGTGATTAAAAATGTGACCTCTGAAAAGCCACCCAAATCTGAGTTCAAATCCTGGCGCATCACTTCCCAGCTGTTAACCTTGAATAGGTTAATTACTTCAGCTGGGCCTCCAGTTTCTCATCCTTAAATCAGAGCTCTTAATGATAGTACCTACCTCACGGGGTAAGAATGAAATATAATACACATGCAGTACTTAGTAGATTCCTGGAACATCGTAAGTGCACTGTAAACAGCCATGGTGATGATAAATGACCTCATTTGAACCTCACAGCAAAGGCAGTGAATCCCCATCTTATCGATGAGGAAACAAAGCGTCATTGAGGTTAAGGAAGCTCCCCTAGATGATCCAGCCAACCTGGGGCACAGGCATCCTGATTCTAGAACCAGGGCTTTTTTCCACTGCATCTCACTTCGTTGCCATGGAGATGGCATTATTGGGGTGTGTGGCAGGTAGCTCTAGGGCTTTACAATTCACTAGGGCCAGGTTGGGGGACAAGATGAATTCCAAACCAGAAAAATAAATGGCTTTATAGATGAAACTTTTCTGGGCAAAATATTTGGGTAGTTTTTTCTGGCCGGTTAACATTATGCTGAAGACAGAGCTTTCTAGCATATACAATTATTTTTTCCACTGAAGTAGGCATAAGAGGGCAGACTACAAGTGGCCCCAAAGATGTCTTTAAAGTGGTCAGCCAAAAATGTTTTTGGCCTCATGAGCTAATTGATGATAGATTAAAGAGGATCAAAGGAATTGTGTTATAAGTGCACCTGGAATAAGCCTTCCCACCAAGAAGCTGCTGCAGTTTTTATAGAAAAGCACCTAAGCCCCATCAAAAGTAGAAGGTCTGAGGTGTCATCAGGGCTGTGCAGGTCTGTAGCATTATGATCATGAGCATGGATGCCAGAGTAAGAAAGACCCTGGCTCTGTCACTTACTAGGTGTGTGACTTCGGGCAGCTGCCTTCACCTCTTTGAGATCAGCTTGACGGAGTTAGTGAGGACTGAATGAGGTCATGCATGTGAAACCCCAGTACCATGCCTGGCACATGGGCATGATTGACCAACGTTAGCTCTTTTTATGTTTTTGTCTTTGCTACTCTACAAGCCAACTTCCTTTCTTCACTCCCTGCAAATTTTTTCTCTCTAGATAAGACACCTGTTGTGGTCTTGGGTCGTGGTATTGGTGTCTGATGACTGGAGGTACCTTTTTCCCTGAGATACCCTTCTTTTAGGGGTCTACTCAGGACAGCAGCCCAACCTCATCAGAGACCTATAATTCCTTTTAACATCACCAAAAATGATTCAACACCTGAGAGGTGCTAATTCTCCACAAAAAGCCTCCAAACACTTATAGGCTGCTTCAGAGAATTTAAGTCCAAGTGACAACTAGGCAGAAATGGTGTCTAGGACTCAAATAGAGGACAGGGGAGGGCGAAGGACACTAAGAAAAACAAAGTGTTCCCTGTAACTCAAGCATTGCTTCTTCAATTACAAAATAACCACCCAATGTATTCTGTGGTGAATGTGGTCAATTTATTGTTTTTTTTTTAACCCCACCCCCACCCCCCTTCAGTTCTTTAGTATCATAAAGAAAGCATCAGAGAGATGAATTGACTTTTCGTTTTTTTGGTTGGTTTCTCTGAGCATACATCCGTCTACCGTGACCGTCTTGGTGTGGTTGACAGGGTTGGATGAGGCATGTGGACCCCAAAGGAATGCAGTGACTTGATTTGCCTTCAGATTCTTTGTTTCACATCTAACGAAGGCAGGGAATTTCTATGCATAAAATCAGCCCTTTACAGAAGTGGAATGACTTCTTAGTCCAGTAGAAGTAAATTAAGGTCCTGAAAAAACCCAGCAAGACATTCCCCACTTCTTAGAAATTCTTATCCTTTGTTCAGTGTTTTATTTCATAAATGTGATATTTCCAAACTAGGCAACCCACTGGTAGATGAAGTCTATTCACACTTGGATAGTAAAAAGAAAGCACTCATTGCTGGGAAATGCATAATTTAATAACAAATATTTATTGAGTACCTATGAAATATCAAGCATGTTCTAGGCTCTGCGGAGTCTGCAGTAAACTATAGTCCTGTGAGAGGGCAGTACACAAGCAAACATAGTGTGTCAGATAGAAAGAAGTGGTATGAAATAAAACAGCGTCTCCTTACCCTGATTTATTTCTATAAAATGGCCTCTCTGAGAACGTGGCATGTGAGCAGAAATTAGAAGGAAGTGAGGGAGGAAGCCATGAGGGCGTCTGAGATTGGAACGTTGGAGTCAGGCTGTTCTTTTGGTGAACCCTAGACCTGGCGCTTTTTATCTCTGTGTCTCACGTGACCTTGACCTCTCTAGGCCTCAGTGGTCTCATCTGCAAAATGTGAACGATGATTTCCACAGCACAGAATTCTTGTGAATAACCAGTAAGGCTCATGAGAAAAGAGAGGGACCTGGGCAGGCCGGGCAGATGTGACATCCGCTACTTCAGCTTTCCACCTTTGCTGGATTATTCCTGAAGGAGGGTGAGGGAGGGATTTTTACCTGGTTAAACATCACACTGGGTCACATGCCCTAAATACAGTTTAGAATGGAATCTCAAATACCCATGTCCTCCCTCTCCATACCACCCCCATTCTCGCTGAGTGTGAATTCATGTTTAATTTTTTTCATCCCTAAATTGTGTGGCCTTCTAAATTTCTTCAGCCTGTTCATATCTATGTTTTCAGTGGATTCTCTCTAACTTCAAATGTGCCTGTGTCTAACATATTTTACTTCTTCCTCCTGTCTTGGGTCTTCTGTGGCACAACCCACCTGACTTGTCCTCCATAAATTTCGTGACACCCTGTCGTAGGTCATTCATCAGGGGACTTAGGTCGATGTGATGGCGGATTGTTCAGACACCCTCTGAAACACCTCCTCACAACTGGGCTTAATACCACGTTTGTTTGTAATTTCTGTCCATTTTCAGTCCCCCTTTTGACTCTTTGGACTGAGAGTGAAAATAAAATCTCTCCCAAGACACTGCACTTTCAGATTA
This sequence comes from Hipposideros armiger, assembly GCF_001890085.2. Taxonomy (NCBI): domain Eukaryota; kingdom Metazoa; phylum Chordata; class Mammalia; order Chiroptera; family Hipposideridae; genus Hipposideros; species Hipposideros armiger. The sequence goes on from NW_017731403.1 coordinate 1,759,757, forward strand.
ATGCACCCCCGTCTCCATTCCTTTACATTCTTAACTAAAACATGAACAGTATTAAAGTTTTCAAGATAATCTCACAAATTCTGTGGTAATTTAAATGCAGGTTATTCTGTTTATTTGTCCTTGGTATTCTGAACCCTTTAGATTTTGCCTCCCTAATATTTATTCCACAATTTGTTAAACCAACAATTGCATATATCCTACACTAATTTTTCACTACTCTTTCCTTTGCTTTCTTTCTACATCACTATCACATGTTGTTGGTCTCTTTCCAATCTTCTGACATCCCCCTGTGTGCAAGGTAATTTTTCAGAACTAATTATTCATCTTTACTGCATCAGTGTTCAGTAAGCATATTAGTCAAAATCTTTTATTCCCCAAGGATATGTGTCATCTGTAGCACCTGATTTATCTGTTTTTATGTTTGCCAAATATTCCTTTACCAATTTTTTTTTGTCCAAACTTATCTGCGTGAGTTTCTTATTCTCTAAATTTCACTTATGTAATACTTATAAAGATGTTTAAAGAGTTTAGCATTTCATGTTTTAATATTTTTATTTCAGTGTTTGTCTCTTTTAAAACCTTAGTAAATCTGTGTTCTTTCAAGCTTCTCGGCCTATTTTTTATGACTCAGGGTGAGCTTCCAGATTTTAAAGCTATTGCTAAGTGTTAAATCCTCCTGTTTCAACTCTTGTGTATTTTTCTCTGCTGAGCTTAGTTGATACAGTCCATTGTCTGGACATCTTATTCTTGTATTCAGAACTTTTATTCAGAACTGTTCAGTGATCCTAAGAGTTTCTGACACACAACTGAATAGGCGTCCGCTTTTTCTGTTTGATATAAATTGTTAGAGACTGGAATAAAAAAATCATGACCTATAAATTTCTTTCAGAAAAAAGCAATGGAATATGCTGATCAGCTTCTTAGAAGCCACCAAGTCTCTCATCTTTTCACTATGCAAGTAGTTTGGCACTAATTATTCACTCTTTTCCTCAGAGAAATCATTTTATTCAATCCAACCTCTTCAACGTGACCTTGCCAAATCACCATGATTTTAGAGAGCTTTTTTGCTCAAGTATATTCAGTTGCTATCTGTATCCTAACTTGGTTAATATCTCCACCCACCCACTGGAGAATCCTGAAGCCATAGAACACATTTCTGGCATTTATTTTTAGAATGTAATCCAGCGCCTTTATTTTTAAAGACAAATGTTTCACCCCAATAAGCAAGGACACTTAAATCTGTTAACCACTCTGTGCCAATGACTATTCCAACAGAAAGATCTGTTTGGAATGCAATCACCCTGGTTCTTAACAAGCTTTACAAGCTGGCATGGCACTTACTCTGAGGTTGGGGTTGGAGTACATTCAAGTGAACCCCATTGTCATTTGGAGCTGTTAGCTAAACAGTGTCGTTACTGTGCCATATTATTTTATTTAAATGGCTTTAGATTTGATATTGATCAGTTGCATGAGCAAAAATAACTGGAGCAACCAAAAATATTAAGTTCCCAGTCTTAACCACATGGCTAAGTCAAGCTTTGTCACAGATGCTCCGTGCAAGGATGGCAGAGATTAAATACGCATTGCAGTGGTTTGCAAAGTGGGAGCAGCCTAGCTGTGGTGGACTCGCCCTGCCGCTTACAAGAAGCTGTTGTCACTGTCCTCTGCAGGCATACTTGTCATCTTAAATTGTGCAGTAAGCCGTGTCTCTGATGGCATCAGTTTAGGTAACAGCCATCTGGGTTGGGAGGCCTGTGTATACATACACTCTGAAGAGATCAGAGCACAGGTTAAACCAAATAAGTTGGAACCAAATCATTTTCTGCAAATGAAAAAAAAAAAGTTTGTATAAATCATAGGCTCAAGTGGCGAGGGGAGAAATTTCAAAGTTCTAAAATCTTTTCAAAATTCTAAAATCTTATACTTAACAATGAGTCACTGGAAAAGGAGGAACTGGGAAACGCCTGACTATTTTAGCGTCCCAGACCTCACTCAGTAGGTAAATACGACATGCTCTTTACTGACAGAGGGTAAGACAAGTTTCCCACTTCTTGAGACTCTGCATGAGTAGAGGACCAGAAGGGAGGGACACATTGCTGGGGACCTTCTGGGAAGGGGACAACGGACATTCCTGGAGTCCAGACCCTTGCCTCTGGTGTCTGGTAGCTCCACTTGGCCAATGGCCCTTGTGGCCTCCTTTGCGCCAGAGGGGGCCCTTGACTTGCATGGTTTCTGTAAAGCTCTTTTGATGTAGTGAAATGGTTACAGGGCTGATCTGATTTTAGTGAGGAAATTTGCAGTATTTAAAGTTAAAAACAAACAAATAAACAAAGCCCCAAAACTCAAAACAGCCCTTGGAACTGACACAACTTTTAGTGGGACCAAATTAATTAAATCCTCTTTCTGGATCCTCTTTAACCAGTCGGATCTCCTGAACTTGGCCAGGTAAAACTGTGCATGGATGTTAATCTGCTCTTTGGCTTGGTCCCTCTGATTACTTCCAGAAGTTGCAGAACATGTTGTCCCTGTCGCGGGTCTTCAGTTACCTTCTTTTTTTCTTTCTACCCCAGAAAGGCGCTTGTTCCAATGTGCTCATGTTCAGCCTTTCCTGGCCATGAAAAGAATGAGCCTGAACACCAACGGCTGCTGCACTTTGAATGTTTGTGTGCTGTCCCCAGTGAGCTGCACACCTGGGAGTTTGAAGGCTCTTTCAATCACAGCTTTTGAATCACAGGTGCATCAAAGGAGACTCAAGCTACATGGGGAAGAACTTTTAACCAAGCACAAGCCATGATACCAGACTTAAATTATCTGGCAGAGCAAGCAGATTGATTCTGACTTCTCTAAAATGTAAGGCTTATGTAGATTAATTGGACCTGAATTGCAATTTAGTGGTTTTCCAGAGAGGAACCCTAATCCATTTAGAAAATCAGTCTAGGGGTTCTGATCTCATTCCCTACCTTCGGTTACGTGTGCACCTCCTTCCTGCATTCTCACTGGAGTTAGTAGGAGCCCCCAGTGCAGCAGAACCATAAGGAAACCTGGTCTAGGTAGCAAAAGACAGTGCTGCCGGAAGTGTTTTTCTGTCACTGCTGATCCTAGCCCTTAGGCCTAAAGATGAGGTCCCCCTGAACACAGTGGTTTGTGGCCAGGCTGGTGGAAAGGGATGCAGCTAAAACCCAGACACCATGGTGTCCTGCCCCAGGACCAACCCAGACACCCACCCTGTAGCCCCTGGGTGTTCTGGGTGCCAGGCTTGGGGGTAGGTTTTTGGTGCAGTTTTTGTGATTGGTTTTTGAGACATTTATATGTAGCCAAGGCTGACTGAAACAAATTGCTATGCAAATTTATTTACATGCTTTCTGTTTCCCCTAATATTTCACATTCTGAATGAGAATAATTAGAGAAGCAATTACAGCAGCCAAGGTCCACCCAGCCTTAGGATAGTCTGTCCAGCTCACCCTGATCACTGACTTCCCCACATTATCACCTCAAAAAGAAGGAACGGGATGGACCAGATCGTGTATTTTATGAGTAAGGACTGCTGCTCATTTGAAACCCCTTCATTTCGTTTTTAATAGCAAAGATGTTCTCTTCCTTGGCTGTGTGAGAGGGTATGGTTTGGCTAGACTCCTGTTAGATGGTGAGTAGTGCAAAGGAAGGTGCCTAGGGTTGCCCACCTGTGTGGGGCTCAGGTGGTCCTGAGAGCCCTGTGAGGCTGGTGTAAGAGCCTGGTGTTTGTCACAAAGTTGGGCTAGAGTAAATGGACAGATGGAGAGGGTGAGAGGATACTAAGGAACCTAAACAGTGGCCATATCTCAATCCTTCGTAACTACTCATGTGTGTGCGTGTGTGTGTGTGTGTGTGTGTGTGTGTGTGTGTGTGTGTGTGTCTATAAAAGGAATAAAACTAATCAATGCTTTGCAAAGAACTAGCATCTGGCTACCTGTAGATAGAAACACTGCAGACTCCCTCCCTTCTCCACCCAGAAACAAGGCTAGATATAGAAAGGACTAGAACTTGGCCCGCAGACAAAAGATTCAATTAAAACAAGGGTGGACCTCAGGCTACTGTGCACAAAGGACTTCAAGGGTGGTGTTTACCATTAAGCATTTATAGGCATGCTTATAATTCTTTTATAATTTGCTGGGTGTTTGACTCCATAAAAATTGCCAGGTGTTCACGCAAGTTGGCAGCCTTTTAAAAATTATACACATATACCTTTTTCACATGTTTTACGGCAAATAATTTGACAGAAAAATCAGTATACCTTCCCAACTACCACCTTAAAATGCAAGGAAAACAGACCTAGAGGTGAGGCTTTACACCTAATGGCATGCCAGGATAATGACTGGCTCAGGCTATAAATAAAGCAATAAACAAAATGGTAGATTGTCCTAAGTAATTAGGAAATGGTGGCTGCTAACACCATGTAGAGAGATTTAGATTTGCCACCAACAGAAAATAATGATCCTGAGTTGGAGAAGAAATTCCACATTGATACTAGTATTTATATCATGGTGTAATAAATGCAGTCTGCCATGTCTTTTGTGTTGTTTAGCCAAGTCAATGCATCATTAGGTGTAGAATCAAGAAGAGGAAGAGAAGCGGCTAATTATAGAAAAACAAAGGAATGATTTCTCATGAACATTTTGTGCTTCCTCAAGGTAATCAAAGGCTTTTGTGAGGCATTTAGAGAATTTGTTCAAGGAAGCTGTGTCACATCGGTGTCTGTAAAACTCTTTGTAAAGAAGTGACATGGGAACAGAAGCTAGACTAGGAATGTAGCGGCTCTGAGATCTAATCCAGAGTCAGTAAAGCAGGGCTGCTAAACGCATTTTTATAAGGCACATTTATGGAACATTCTGTGTTCTAGGACAAAGGTGGAGGAGAAAGGCGAAGCCTATTTAGGTCAGGAGTTGCTTGTGATCTAGGCAATATTCCACTCAGTAGCATTTCTGGATATTTTACTATGACCATTTTTGTACTTGTCTTCTAAAGTCAGAGTTCCTCAGGGGACACATTTGGTTGCTATGCCCTCAGTGAAAAATCTCCTCATCTTCACTGGTGATGGGCAGCTTTAGTTACTAGAGGAAATCCTGTTAGGTATTTCCCACCAGATTGCCACGAGCTCTTGTTTGACTTAAACTTGAGAACATACTTGTAGTAGGTGCGTCCATAGATGGAGGGCGTCGCATGTATGTATTATCAGCCCTGGTTATTTGCTACCTATTTCTTCATGGTTAAATAAGGAAAATCATGGTACCATGTTAGGTGGAATAACTAATAAAACAATGGTAAGACAGTTACAGTGTGTTGTAAAATGCTTAATGAATATAGGTGGAAAGACTTGGGGCCAGGGTCAAATGATTAACCCATAGGTTTACATTGGTGCAGTCCCTGAAAACCTCTCAGAAGCACTAGCCTTGACTAAGTCTGATAGTTTGGTATTTGAGCTTCCCCACCTGTAAAATGGGGGTAATGGTGCCTTTTTCAACAGTTATTAGGTGCGATACCAAATGTAGAAGTAAAGATAGCCCCATGTACTCATGAGCTGAGCCAATAGATGAATGAGAAATAATAGAGGAAGTGAGAGGGTGTGGGATTGACTGGGAAGTGCTTGGTGTACATCCAGCAACTGGGAGAGGGGAGTTGATTCAGGCATCTGGGGCTGAGCACTGAGTCAGCCTATATTTCCGCACTTTACCACCCCCACATCTCATTCCAATCTATATCAAATTATTGCCAAGTTTTTTTTCTAATTGCTAGTAATGTTTACCTCTAAGAACATTAACATGGTGCCTTAAAGGATTCGTGAATAGAATGGTAAAACTAATCATAAAATAATTAATGTTACGTTTTATTACAATGCAAGGAGTCAATTTGTTTTATTGGATTGATTTCTCATGTGCACTTGTAGGTAAGCAGAGTAAAATAAAGTTTGCTCTTCTGGATGAAGGGGGAGATAGTTCACTTGTGGCCACATCACTATGTAGGTTTTATGTAATGGAAATAATAACATTTCAGGAAAAAGACAATGATTGCAGTAGAATTTGCAGAAAGAATCATGCCTTAAGCAACTAAAATAACAAAATCTGGTCTGTTGTTTATGGGGTCTACATGACCTAATTAAACAGACTTAGTGTGTAATGGAAACAGCAGTATTGGTGAGTCTCATATGACTTTGATTATATCCTTTGTGTGCCTTAAAAAAAAGTCTAAACATTTAAATTATGATGTAGAAAGAAAAGTCTGCTTCTATTTCTCTTCTGATTCTTTATAGCCATGAGCATTCATAATTATTCTAAGAAAATGACAAACACCTTCCATTAACTCCATGACTTAATAGAAAAACATTTCTATTTACAATCAGTTAACACTACTAGTTTCTTTCCTTCCACCTACGAGCACAATCATTTCTTAACATTGTAATTTTTTAAAGGCCCTTTCTCAGACATTCTCTTGGCAATCCTTACAGCAATGCAGTGAGTTAGATGGGTCAAGCATCAATAAGGGCAAGGACCCTGAGGTCCCCAGAGATAGAAACCTGGCTAAAGTATATAGCTGCTGAGCAGAGAGACAAAAAGTAGAGCACAAATCATTTGACTCTCAACATGGCACTCGCCTGAGCACGACAAGATAGTTGAGATGTTTCTCCTGAACTTTTTCACATCTTTCCCCAAAGACAGATAGGTTCTCTTAGCCTTCTGTTGTACACCAAGTGACTAACATCCAAGGCCTAGCGTTAACTTCTGCTTCCCATTATCAACTTATGACACTTAGGGTTGAAGATAGGGCCCTACCCAGAAGTACAATGTGCTTGAGAAGAGGGCTTGCAAACACCCTTTAAGAATTAAAGCTGTAAAGGTAATGATGGAAAATTGGCAGTGAGGTAAATATATGGTGATGGAAGGAGAACTGACTGGGTGGTAAACACACAGTGTGATATATAGATGATGTATTACAGAATTGTACACCTGAAACCTATGTAACTTTACTAACAATTGTCATCCCAATAAACTTATTTAAAGAAAAAAAGAAAAAAGAAAATTGGCAGTGAGGTTGATATTTTGGAAGTGCAGCTGCTCAGCATACCCTTGCCTTTCTGGGATCACTGGACATGTGCCTACTCATGTCCACAGTCCCATTGAAAATCTTATTATGAAAGTCTTCCTTGGGCCTATCTTAGAATAAATTTGTAAAGTAGGCTGTGATTGTCTTTAGTGCTACTGATTTGACCATATTCTATGTATTATACTTCCATTTCTACCTCTACTCATTGTAACTGTCCTGGCAACCTGATGTTGTCAGCTGGCTGCCAAGGCATGGGTAGAGGTTCCTGAACCTCAATGTCCACTTGAATCACCTGGAGAGCTTAAAAACATAGGTACTTGGCACCCCTCTAGACCACAGAGCCAGGTTTCTCAATCTTAGTGCTATTGACATTTTGGACCGGACCATTTTTTGTTGTGGGAGGCTGTCCTGTGCATTGGTGCATGTCTACCAGCATTCCTGACCCCTACCCACTAGAGGCCAGGAGCAACCTCCCATTTGTGACAATCAAAAATGTCTTCAGATGTTGTCAGATGTCTCTTGGGAAACAAAATTGCCCCTGGTTTAGAACTACTGTCTTAGGGATTCTAATTCCTAAGGAGAGTGTGGGGCCCAGAGTTCTATTTTTAATAAGCTCCTCAGACAAATCTAGTTCCTGTGTGTGCCCTACTGGGCACACCGTGCCCTTCAGCCCCTGCTTCCAAGGCCACCTAGAGGGTTACAGAAGTGCTACAGGTGCAGCTCACCTCTTCCTTTCCCAGGCCGGGCCAACTGTGGTGCCCAGAAGGCAATTAACTAAATAAATAAACAAAATCATGCTCTGTGCTCAGGAGTGGCCCTCTTTGCCTCTAGCGAGCATATGTGCTAAATAAGAGTGCTTTTGGAGGGACTGTTTCTGTTATTGTTGTACAACCCAGGAAAACAATAAATAGGCTCCCCTGGTGAGATCTTTAGACCTGAAATGGAGCAGAGAGCATCAGTGTGGCAGGCTCCAGGTGGGAGAAATGTTTGGAGCAGGTGATGCCTGCCAGCAACTTTCTGGGCAGCCTGGAGTATCCCTGAGGGAAGGCTGGAACTGAATCCACCCACCAGGGAGGCAACCTCAGCAGAGACCCATCAGCCCACAGGCTAGCACACATGGGGCATGAGCAAAGCCAAACCTGACACCTATGTTCTAGCACGAATAATTTGGATGCTTTCAGATCTGTCTCCTGTGGTTGGAATTTCCTCCCCTAACAGTCATATTGGGATGTTACTTTCCAACTGGCATGAGGAGAACTTCCTATGGGGACTATCAAAGTGCTGTGCTCTGCAAGAGGTGGTCCACGAAAGGGGGAAAGGCCTTCGGCAGGGATCTTTATGAAAAACAAACATTTTATTTAAAAACAAGCCTGGTTGCAGCCTGGCCACACCAGTGCTCTCTGTGGCTTCTCTTGGGCTTTCAGCTCTTGTAGCTGATAGCCTTGTGTCAACAGGTGCTTTCTTCAAGCAGACATGGACTATATTGATGACATTTGTGTCCATGGTCTACCCCTTTCTTAAGAACTTAAGCCATTGCAGTTATTTTTAGAAATATATTTTTAGAAATAATGTCGCCTTTGTTTTCCACTGGAAGACATGAATCAATGCTCAGGGTGTCAGTTTGTGGTTTGTATATGTCTTCAAAGCAGCCCAGGGCACTTTTAACTCCTTTCCAGCAAAAAGAGCAACTGAGGCAGAAAGTGGCTTCCAAACCTCAAAGAGGCCACACTGTGTCTTGTCTCCTAGACATTCCTGAGGAGATAGGAATAAATACATTGCCAGGATGTTGTTGTGAAAGAACAAAGAGCAACAACACCCACATCTGGAAGGACTTGTCCCAAGATCCCTCTTAGAACTCCGAGCATTCATCATGGTCCAACGTCAAGAAAAATGAAGTGCAGAAAGTGTGGCTTACCCGCAGCTTGGTTCAAACGTATTACAAACATGGGGCATTTCAGAATCACGTTTAATCCTCATTCACGGTTTACACAACGGGTATGAGTTCACTCACCCCCCACCCTTTACGTTCCCCCCAAGCGTATATGTTTACATGGTGGGAAAGCATCAGAGCAGGCAAAACCAAACAACTAGCTCCAAGCTAAAATAATTTATACTGAAAAACATTTTGAAAACTAAATATTGTCCTAACCACTGCCTGTTTCTGTGAGCCTCGTCCAGGGAGCTCATGGGTATAGAATGTGGGCGTTAAGAGATCGTCCAAGTCAAGCCCCTCACTTGACAGATGAGAAGACGCCCTGAAAATGTAAGTGGTTTCCTTAACAGAATGAGCTGGTGCAGGAAAAGGACAGGTGGCATATCTTCTTAATTTCTGACTCAGTTTCTTCAAATCACAGAATTCTGTGGCCCATCAAGTGTTCTTTCCCTACCTCGTGTCCACAGTACTTCCTTGCTAAACAAAAGTAGAGAAAACTTCTCAGCCATTGCCAGTTCAGTTTAACTTACTAGAAGACAGAGAATAAGAAGGCTGAAGCAGTGCATGTTAGTCTGCTAGGGCTGCCATAACAAAGTGCCCCAGATGGAGGGGCTTAAATAATAGAAACTTATTTCTTCAGAGCTCTGGAGGCTACAAGTCCATGATCAAGGTGTTGGCAGGGTTAGTTTTTCCTGAGGGCCATAAGGGAAGATCTGTTCTAAGTGTCTCTCCTTGGATTGTAGATGGCTATCTCCTTCCTGTGGCTTCACATGGTCTTCCCTCTACACCTTTCTGTGTCCTAATTTTCTCCTCTTATAAGGACATCAGTCATACTGGATAAGGGCCACCCTACTGACCTCATTTAACTTTACCCCTTTAAAGACCTTGTCTCTAAATAGTCATAGTCCAAGTCACTGGGGGTTAGAACTTTAACATATGAATTTGGGGGTGGAACAAAATTTAGTCCATACAGTAGACGTGCATGCATATTTTTGTGCAACAAGAAGAGAAAAAGAGCAACAGAGAGAGAAAGAGGGAGAAAAAATATGCACATGAATAAGCGGACCCTCAGAGACCGGTCAGAGAGGCCATTTCATGCCAGGATCTTGGAAGGAGATTGGTGGAGATGGAGAAGAAGAAATAAAAAAGCGAGAGAAACTGGGGCTTCTACCAAATGCCTGGACTCTTAGGACTTCACGCCGTTGTCTGACAGGGCCTGGTATACTCGAGCTTGGCGTTGACAGTTTTCCAAGAGAGCAGGCTAAGGATTGGAGCATCACTGTTCTAGCTGCTTTATGTGGCTTGCAACTAGACTACCCAGGAGCCCAATATGTAGAGAGGAGAGTTTAAAAGACTTAGCTCTGTACTGTCTTTCCATTATGGTAGTCATGCTGATATGAAAAATGGTTTGTTGGTTTTCCCACTTAGTGCCAGAGGTTAGTGGGTTGATCAGTTGGTAATTCAGATGTGAGAATTCAGGATTATGGAAATAGTTCAGAAGTAGCTATTGTGTCTCCCTTACATAGTAACCAGTACTCATCATTTTAAATCAATATTTATAAACTCCCCCAATTTGAATTTCTGATATAAACATGACATTGGACACTTAAGAATGTATGTGTCCAGTGATTGGGGTTTTATTGTTATTGTTAATATCACCATTGACTAGAAGAGGTTTCTCAACTTAAATTATCCTGGAATCTTTATTAAATATTTTCTTAAGTCCCAAATATGCTATCATGCTTTTCCTTTAGGCAGCTTCCAAACAAATGGCCTGTATTTTTAAAAATTGAATGGCAATAATGAAGTGATTATTTTTGATTAAACAGTAATTAGATAGATACTGGCAATTTGCAAAGTCCAATTTGCAAATTACCCCTTTGCCCATTTTATTAAATGACAGGGTACATGCTAGCACTGATCAGGTGGTGTTTCCTAAAAATGTGCCTGTGCTAACAAAGAACTTCATTCTTTTAACCATCTGCCTCCCTTGCCAGTGCCTTCCCCCAGACAAACCCCTTTCCTGACCTTCAGAGTACTCTCCCTGGAAGGGAGGAACTGTTTCAGCCACAAGATAATCACCTTGCCTACCTTGTTTTTGATCCAAGAACCTTCCGTGACTGAGCCTACCTTTAAGAAGTTTTGAACACTTGAGCTGTTTTCATTCACCAGCCTAGCGGACCATCCTCTCCCCGTCTCCATGTTGGCTAGTGAGCTTAGTTGACAGAGGGACAGAAATATTTACTAGATTTGCTGAGGTCAAAATAGAGCTGGGATTGCAGACAGGCAGCCAAGGCATCTTCGTGGCTAGCTAGAAAAGCTAGGTTATTTAGGCTGAATGCATAGAACTACAAAAATAAAAGTAAGGAGGTGGGAACAGATTTATGCTTGAATCCTCTTAGTTTACCAGCTGTGTGACTTTGAGCAAGTGGCACAGCTTTTAATTCACTTATTAACCTGTAACAAGGGGGAATTATAGCCCACACTGAGAGTCTTTTGGGTTTCTAAATGAGATTGAAAGAGAGGAGTGAGGGCATGTGAAGTATGTGAAGGCCCTGTGGCTAAAAGGGCTATAAAATGCAGGTTACTACTATTTGTGCAACATGTGAGAGCTTTCTGGAAGCTTCCAAATCAAGCACAAATTTCCACCTGTATACTCTAACACTCCCTCCACGTGAGACCTCCTTCAGATCATGTGTAAATGAGAAGAAAGCACCCCATTGGCAAGTGGACAAAGAAAGGGTCCTTTCCTCCTTAGCAGATACATCCTTTGCTGGTACTTGGCTTGGAAAACACAGCACTAGCTGAGTGTCAACCCTCTCAAGCCCTCAGCTCCACCCCTTTGTACAGGACTCAAACTGCCCATCTGTGTTTAGTTCCCCTAAACTTACTTGTGACCTCAGAAATGCAATGAGCTGTTCCAGGAATTGGATTAGTCCTGGAGGTAATGTTTACTGGTAGATACAGTCATGAAGTCTTACAGACCCATGTTTCATTTCTTTTTTTCTTTTCTTTTCTTTTTTTTTAAAGCTGAGCCATCCTGCCACCTGTTGGTAGCTCAGCAGCTGCTCAGCTCGGGCCGGGCATCAAACCGCTGTTACTCAGAGCTCAAACTCTTGAGTGAGCTCTTAACCAACTGAGCTATTTGGCCGGCCCTCCATGTTTCATTTCTTGATCTGCCATTTATTAGTTCTGTTAGAACTGAATGACTTCAAGGAAAATCATCTTGACCTTCTTGTGTGACCTTGGGTGAGTGACATGGCATCTCTGAATCTGTTTCCTTATCTATGCAATGGAGACCAATAACTTGTTTGTCCCCAGAGTTTGTAGGGACAAACTCCATATATGAAAGTGTAGTGCAGGGCTCAACAAATGTTTGTTCCCCTGAGTGCCACTACTTCTGCCACCTCCAAACCTAACTCTTGGGTTATTCCTTGGACAGGAAACCTCCATTCTCCAGTACTAGCTCTTCAAGTCACAATTTCAATGAGATAATGGCCATTGTGCTACCAAAGTCCAATGAAAGCTTTGTTAACTGTAATTTTAAAATGGGGAAAAAACCACAGTTTTTTAGTTTAAACCATAGGACTGTTTCTTATCAAACCATATCTTCCCAAAATACATCAATACTATTGTATTAACATTAAGAGAGCAGATGTTAGTGAGCCAAATCTTCAGGTTTTCTGGGGAACAAAGACCCTTATTCAAAATATCAGTTGTATTTAATCCAATTGAGGGTCAATTTAAAAATAGGCTGACCAGCCAGATTACAATTAACTTAATAGAAAAGTTGTCTTATAAAGATCAGTTCCCATATTGTAATTAACAATAACATCTGCTATCATTAACCAAACCCTCTGTTACTGCCAGGCAAGCAGAATGCAGGGGAACAGTAGGAATGGAGCCCTCGTAGCATATTCTAGGACAACTGGCAAAGTAAAGAGAACTACTCATTATTTCAAGTGTCTGAAACTGAATCTGGGGGTGATTTCTGCAATGTATCAGGGTTATCCTCATTTGAAATAGGCCAAAACTAAACTTTCAGGTTCACCTATGAAGCAGAAAATCCAAGGCTTCCTTCTAGTAGACTGCTGCCTGTTTTTACGTGAGATGGACATATTTATATTTGAAAACTCATTATACAGCTTGAGGTAATCATTTTCGAAGTTCAAAATATAACCTTCTTTCACTATAACAATCCTTATTCTTTGTCAGAAACATAAACTCATGCCTAGGTTGGTGTTTCCTTGGACGATTTCTGAAGGGTCCTATTGTTTAATCTAGCTGGAATTCTATGTAATTATTCATCTGTATTTATAGTATGATAAACAACTCATAATAGATGAAATGTCTAACATGTTAACAAAAATCTAAAGTATCTAAGAGTTCAGATCCAAAGGATCTTAGCACCAAATTCTATCATGTAGAGACATGAGCCCTCGCTGTTTGTGATAATACTTTGCACCTTCACTTTTCACTAGCCAGTGTCTGTTGTTGGCAGAAGGGTAAAAGCTTGATTTGAACAACTTGGAAGAATATGTTGCCCTAAAAAATCTGGGGACTCTCTTTACTCCCTGTGGAACAATTGGACAGATTAAAATGTTTGACCCCATTAATTTTAGTGCAGTTCTTTGGCGATAGATTTTAGTCAAGAACAAGTTGAGTGATAAATTGGATGGTTGGCAAGTGGCCAAAGATTAAATTTCACTTATGTTTCTTTCTATTTCCTGTCTTGGCTATCTCTTCCCTAGAGACTGAATTCCTCGAGAAGTAAAAGGAAAAAGAATCAAATGGATTAAAACCTAAAAGGCACCCTCAGTCCACAAGTGATAGAAAGTAAGAGCTAAAGCCATGCTTAGGATTCAGTCTGGGTCATCAGAGTCAAAGCTAGACACTGAAGTGTTGAAGCATCAATAGTGGAGACAGACCCTTTAATTCGTATGCAAATCCTAAACTGTTTATCGAAAATCATTCACTGAGAACACATGGTGGGCAACTAGTACCTTAAGACATTTCCCATCTCAAGTATTTTAAATCTTGGTGTGTGTGTGTGTGCGCGCGTGTGCGAGAGAGAGAGCGAGCGAGCGAGAGAGCGAGAGAGCAAGAGAGAGAGAGAAGTGGTGTGGAAATAAATGGGATGGTGAAAAAGGAAGGAGTGGAATTAAAGTTATTTCCATTCTTATATGAAAATATTTAACCAGGGATAGAGAAATATTTTTACATAAGTAGTTGAAATCAATAATCTAATTATTGAAATATTCCTGCATTATCATTCAACAAGTGTTCATTGAAAGTCTACTCCATATCAAGCACTCACTATAGCTCCCAATCAGGATTTATTATTTTAGTCTTATAGTTAGAGATGAAAGAGAATCCAATAGATTCTTTAAAATTTTTAACCATTTAAGATAATGGTGAAAAAAACCTTTAATGTGACTTATTTTAAGCCATAGGAATCTATCACCATGCTTATTGAAATGGCTTTTCAATTTACTCCTTGAGCTATATATGTTTTGGGACTACTTTGTGATCATATTGGCCATTTCTTGATGGGTTGTTTGCCTGATTATATCTTAACTATTTGTGCAAATAAATAAAACTGTAAGAATTCAACTCTTGGTATTTTAGATGAAAGAGTGATTTGTGTGGCACATTGTAGCCACCACACACACACACACACACACACACACACACACACACATACACATGCACACACACACACACACACACACACACGGAAGATCAGGGTAAGTGGACACTCTCCAGTGAAGGGAATGACAGTGAGACTTAAATCTTCCCTTTTCCAAGTCCAAATGATTCTGTAGCAGAGAAAGAATCCCTATTCCACCTCTTGCTCTGAAGGACGTACCCAACTAGGTCTCGCTACCCCAGACTTTACCCACAGATTGTTTCCAGCGCAGCTTTCAGGGAGGGACAGTGAATAATTCAGTAGCTACCCTAGAAGCCAGGACACTTAGTAACCCAGACATCAACAATGAAATGAAAAATTTGAAGAATTCACACAACATGATTGGACAGTGAAGCAGTTCTAAGTAGATTGGGTGATTCGATCAATTAAAATAATCAGTGAGATGGGAAGAATTGGGGTAATGATTCTTGACCATAGCTATACATTAGGATCACCGAGGAGCTTTACAAAAACACCAATATTAGACCCACCCCAGAAATTCTAATTGATCTGAAGTACCTGGTAGGCTAGATTTTAAAAATCTTTCCAGGTGATTCTATTATTCAGTCAAGGTTAAGAACCATTAGATAGGAGAACAAACATGTTAATAACAATGATGAGTTATTTAGCAGTATGTCTTAAAAGCCTTAAAAATGTGCATTTTACTTGGTCCAGTTATGAAAAAAACAACACAATAGAATAGTTTGTGTGTGCATGTCTATGCATTGAAAAAAGAGATTGGAAGAATAGCTACTAACAGATTAGCAAGAGTCTTCACTGGAGGTAGAGTTATGGGTTATTCCTTTTTTTAAGATTTTATTGGGGAATTGGAGGAGGAGAACAGCATTGGGGAATTGGGGAAGGGGGACAGACAAGTTGCTGTCCTTTTGTTCTTCAGTCTAGTTGTGGAGGACGTCGCTTCACTGGCCCATGTTGGTATTATCATTGTGCTCTTCCCGGCTGAGGCAGTCACTCGCTAACCATTGGACAGCGGCTCACGGCGGCTCACGGCGGCTCATGGCAGCTCACGAAAGCGCACACCAGCTGCCAGCCAGCCCCACTGCAGCCTACGCCATAACCAGCAACTCACAGCAGCCCAGCTCCAGGTCAAGGTGTTGTTCACCATCTTAGCTGTAGAGAAAGCAGCGTCACTGGCCCGCATGTGGGCTTCGAACCAGAGCCCTGCTGCTCAGAGCTGACATCCCAAGCCAACTTTTAACCAACGTGCCACTCAGCCAGCCGGCCCTGGGTCATTCTTATTTTCTTTTAATTTTTCTATATTTCAAAAAATGTCTCCCCTGAACCTCTAGTGGTCTTGAAACTTTAAAAAGGGATGATTTCTATTTTATTCTAATAAAACTAAGAAGTATTTCATGGATATCCATCATGTCCTCAACTGTGTTTGAATGGTGGAGAATACAAAAGACATGGTCTCAGGGAGTTTGCAGTCTAGTGGAAGAGACACATCCAGTGTCCATCAGCACTCCATGTCACTATGTAATAAAACACTGAGGTCCTAGGGTAAAGCCAGTGCAGTTCATACCATGCTTATTTGTTTGTCTTCTGTCTTATTTCTGTGCTAGATTGCTAGCTATGAGAGGGCACAGTCTTAGGAGCACCTAGCCTTGTGCCTTAAGTTTGGTAGGCTTTAGTAGTCATTCAAATATTTGTGGAATGAATGGATGAATGAGCTCAGAGAGAAGAAAGATTACCATGAAACTTCACTAGAGATAGTGATGTTAGAGGCAGGCTTTGGATGAAACGAGTTGGATTTGTTTGAACAGCAGCCACTCCAGGTGAGAAACCAGCATAGAGAAAATCTGTGGTAGAGGTGGGTTTGATGTGAGGAGAGGTAGTTTCTAGATGCCCTCGACAGCAAAATGCCTTGTCTAGCACAGTGACTAGTTTTTGCTAAACCAAAGAAATAGAGCAGAGCAATAGCCAAAAGGTAGGCCTGGCCGGAGAAAGGCGGAAAAAAGAGGTTTTCAATGATCCAATAAATAAATAATAGTCAGCATTTTCTGCACATAGAAGCATCCCCTATTTGTATAACACAATTTTGGGGAAATGAAATGTGATTCACAGAAGGAGTAAGGTTGTTTCCTTTCAATATGTTGAAAAAGAAGAAGAAGCTCGTTTAACAAACAGAAACTAGCTGGAAAAATAGAGTTTTTGTTGGTTTCATGCAAAAAGATTTGGCCTAAGAGTCCAATATCTCTGTATAACACATTCTCAGGCTGTGTGAGGAAGAACACACTTTCCCAATATCTGAGCGTCGAGGAGGCCTTGTGACACCCAGCCCAGAGAGGTCTTGGAGAAACTCAGGCATGTCATAGTTATCCTAAGAGCTGGAATGGAATGTGCTTTGAGGAATGAAGGAAATGGTTCAAAATGCCATCTGGGAATGATTTCTACTCCAATGCCATACCACCTTCTCCCACCCCCAACACCCTGTCACCACACTGAGTGGTGACAACCTCTGGACGGCCCTTAGCATTGTGAAGACTTCACAGAAACTCATGACACTCATATAAGATGCATCCCTGGTGGCTGGAAAGCTGGGCTGATGCTTTTAAAGCCATTCGGAAAACCTCACTGGGCAGTCAGTTCCGATATTTAGAAACCCTCCCCACCAGGCAACCCACCCTTTCCTAGTTACCCTAAAAATATTTCCTAGTCTGTCCTGAAATAGAAAACACAGTTGATCCGTAGCCTGGTTTCTCGAAAAGGAACAGCTAGATTTTGGTTATTTCCAAGTGTTTATAAAGTAAAGATGATAATTCTAAATGGAACCAAGAGCTGCAGGGACCAAATGTTACCCAAATAAGAAGACATTCTCCCCGCTACCACCACCATGACCACACATACACCCTAATCCATGGACAGTTGACAGAAAGCTCAAATCATCTGTAATATGGGAATTGTCTGCTCTCCCTCCCCCAAAGCATCCAGGAAAAAAGAAAAACTTAGTGACCTCAAAGATGCCAAAGACTCAGAGAATGGATAAACGATCCTGACGTCTCTGTGAAGGATTGACCTGGCATGTGGACTGGGCCTGAGCCCTCAGCCATCCCTCATTAACCACTGTCAACTTCACATCTGGTTTCAGGATTGGAATCCTTAGGCATCACCCCAGGGAGCGGCGCTGGTATTTATCAGGCACTCCTGCCTATCAGCTCAGCTCTTCATAACAGTGGAGAGGGTTCTGCTAGCTGCTGGGGAGCCCTGGGGTTTCATACAGCTTGTACCTGCAAGGGCTGCTGGGAGGGATTGTGCTGATGCAGCAGTTTGGGGGTGGCCTTTTGGACGCCCTTCTAAAAGTGTGTCATGTGAGCACACACTGGGAGGACCTAAACCCACATTAAGTCCCCACCCAACTCGCTTCTGTTTCTATTAAATCTTTGGGCAAAACATAAGAAAAGGGAAAAAATGTAGCAGAATACCACGGTGACGACCATATTATGTGGAGTTGCAACTTTTTAAACTTCTGTCTCTGCCACTTATTTGGTGACCAGCGTATCCTGGTTTGCCTGGGACTTACCCAGTTTTAAAACTGAAAACCCCACATCCCAAGACCCCAGACAGTCCTGGGTTAACTAGGACGGTTGGTTACCCTACATACTGTGCATCCCTCTCTGGGCAAGGGAACCTGTGTATTACGTTTCCATATCTGCAAAATGGAGATAATCATCACATCTCCCTCTTTAGGTTGTCGTGGTGATTTAATGAATACAGGGTAAAGTGCTTAGAACAGCCTGACCCATGTTAAGAATCATGTGTGTGGGCCGGCCGAGTGGCGCGTTGGTTAGGAGTTGGCTTGGGACGCCAGCTCTGAGCAGCAGGGCCCTGGTTTGGATCCCACATATAAGGGCCAGTGATGCTGCACCCTCTACAGCTAAGATGGTGAACAACAGCTCGATCTGGAGCTGGGCTGCCATGAGTCGCCAGCGATGGCATAGGCTGCAGTGGGGCTGGCCGGCAGCTGGCATGCACTTTCGTGAGCTGCTGTGAGCCGCCGTGAGTGGCCGCCCAATGGCTGGCTAGTGACTGCCACTCGAAAAGCGCAATGATAATACCAACATGGGCCAGTGAAGCGGTGTCCTCCACAACTAGACTGAAGAACAAAAGGAAAGCAACTTGTCTGTCCCCCTTCCCCAATTCCCCAACGCTGTTCCCCTCCCCAATTCCCCATTAAAAATCTTTAAAAAAAAACATTATGTGTGTTAGTTATTAATATTATTGTAAGATAACTGGACAGTTATACTCAGGGGCAACAACAAAATCTCAGGCAGAGGTATGTTCTACTTTGCTTTAGTGCTGTGTTACCTTGGATAAATTACTTAACCTCTCTGTGTTATTTTCCTCATCTGTAAAATGGGTAGAGCTGATGTGCCTTCACCATTGGCCAGGAGTGACATGGGAATCTATGAGCTGGGGCAGGGCTTGGACAGGATAACTGCCATGCCTGGTGATAAAGACCAAACACAGAACAAAAACAGCTCTGCTGGTTTCTCTTTTGACTTGTGATTAACAGGAGAGATGTACTCCTAACCAGTGTGATATCTTTTCTCCTGATAAATCCTGTTTTCCACCACAATGTTGTATATTTATCCTATGTATTTGAATATGAATGCCTGGACTGAAGGGCTCCCCCTAGTGGAGAAATAAATCACCTGGAGGTGCCCACACACCCAGACAGGATGGATCATTTTTAGCTTCTGCCTCTTAGGATGTTTGGGGCCACACCTATTTTCAGAGATAATCAGGTTGTTTTCCAAGAGGAAGAATGGCAGGGAAACAGCAAGCCCAAGGGCATGTAAAGGCCACTGCATGTGCCTCCTCCACCCACTGACCCGCCCAGCATGCTCCACTGACAAATGGCCCTGTTGACAGGGCAGAAGTGAAGGCACAGGCCGCTGTGAGCTCATGACTCATACTTGTCAGCTGCAGCCTGAAGATGCCAGCTTGATGAGAACAGGCCACACTAGCCAGCCCATGCTGTTTGCAGCCCTCAGAGTAGCTACTCAGCTGCCAGTGAGCAATATCCGTGGTAAAGAGAATAAGGTTATATATAACCTGCTCCCAATTTTTCTTGCTTTTCCCCTGCCTCCTACATTGCAGTCACCTCCAAATCATCAGCCACCAGGATGCATGCATGGTATCTTATAGTTCTAGTGTGCACCTCTCAACTAAAAGTCTGCCTTGGGTTCATATCTCAGCCCCTCCACTTAGCAGCTGTGTGAACTAGGGGAAGTTACTTAATCTCTCTGTGCCTTCATTTCTCATTAGCAAAATGGTGATGGGTTCTTCTTCATTGGGATACTATGAGGACTGCATGAGTTAAAATGAACAAAGCACGTAGAATAGTACCTAGTCCATAATACGTGTCCTGTGTTGGCTATAATTGTAAGCTCTTAATTTGAGTTATGATTTGAAGGACAAAAAGATGTAGCCATAAATTGTCTTACAGACTTAACTCTGTAAACTCATAGAAAAAAAAATAGACAGAAAAGAAAAGCTGTTAACATTAGGTAAAAGAATATCCACTACTTCCCTGCCTCCCCACCCCCAGAATAAATTTGCCACTGCAAACCAGCCAGCTGTTTTTCATGCCTGCACAGCACAGTTATTCTCTCCCATAGGAACATGGGCATCTTTGGTAAGCTCAGTCAAGTGTGCTTGCTTAGGTTGACATTGGACCGTTTTTTTCCCTGAGCCGATTCTACCTTGAGGCATGCTGCCCCTCTCCCCATCTCACCCTGCCCAAGTCAAGAGGCTGGGGTTCCAGCTGCCCCACACTTGGCCTGTGTTTTCACAGCATTTTCCAGTTTGTTTTTAATTTTCCCTTTCTGGTATTCATTAACAAGTAAGGCAGGGGTGGTTGGGATTGCTGGGGACATTTTCCCCAGCGGTTTGGAGGCAGCAGATAGGGGCTAATGAGAGGAAGGAGTGTGTGGTTGGTTGTGATGTAAGAAATCTAAGGGCTCTACAAGGTGAGGGCCTTTCAGGCTCAAGTTCATACTCAGAGCCTAAACGGACTCCCAGAGGGTGGGCTTGCCCAAGCAATGACCTCTTTTACTTATTAACTGATGTTTACTTCATCCATGACTACACAAAAGCGCCAATGATTTTTTTTTCCACGTATGGTTTCTGCTAGCTATGTGAGTGGTCATGTAATTTGACCCCAGAGAACATGGGTTTTAACTTAGAGGGGGAGAAAAAGTAATACAAACGAAGGAAGAATGACTTTACCTAATGTTCTTAGACCAAAGAGAGATGATTTTAGAAGCTGCAGATATAGTGAGTGAAATGTAAAGAATAATGATCCAATCTGAACTTAGAAAGTTCTGGAAATGGGTACTGTGCTCAGGACCAGGCGCCTGAGAACCAGAGGAGTCATAGTAATAGATGTTGTATTACTGTTACTTGAGTCTTTTCCAAGTAACATGATCAGGACTTAATTAGCAAGGGTGGGTCTTGCTCAAGGGTGGGCTCAGGGATCTCAAATGAGACTGTTTTGGAAGATGATGACTGATGCATTTATATTTTATCTTTATACACAACGAAGATTTCTAATGCTTTGCATTAAAAGGGTCATGAGACATTAGTCATGTATTTAAAAGATATAACCTATCTTCTTCTTCAAAAAAAAAACAAGGATCAAGGCAGCCTGCAATGATTAAAACGTATCTGGGCCAGCATAATTAAAAGTATAAACAGAAAAAAAAAGGAGCAAGAAAAAACATAGCTGCTCCGAGAATCTCTCAGGCTGCTGTGACACTTCAAGTTCATGAGTGCTGTTTGTGCAGTGGTGAGGGTTTGGTGGTCAGGAAGACAAATTGTTTACTCTCATGTAAATGTAAGCTATATTCTACTGGGGATGGGGGGAGGGGTCAGTCATTTAAAAGGGAAACAAATAAGCAAATAAACATACAAAATAATTTCCAAAAATTTAGGTGCTGAGGAAGTCAAAGTGGGTGACTGGTGGGGTGAGAGTGGTGGTCCACATTAGACTGAGGGCATGGAATCTCTGAGGAAGTGACTTTGAGCCTTCCATAGTCAACTTCATCCTTCTTGCTCCCTCCTACTTCTCAGTGCCCACTTGTCTCTGCCCCCAAGGGCATGGCTTAGCCCTACTGAACCCCAGAAATGGGTAATGGGCTAGTGGTCAGGTGTCCTGGGTTTTATTCCCAGCACCACCCCCAGTATTTCTCTTTTTCTTTGGTCTCACTTCAGCTATGTTTTTTTTCTCGTCAGTGTCACTTGGGACAAAGTCTGCACTGAATCTAATATTTCTGTTACCTACCATGCATTTGCATCCTTGGGGCCTTTGAATGTGGCATTCACACCCAGTTTGCTAAACCAGTATCACTCATTTTCCTAGTCGCAGCTCAGATTTCACCTCTTCTGAGAAGCCCTCCCTGATTCCCTCCTAGCAGAGTAATGAGTGGCCCCTTCCTCTGAGCTCTTCTAAAACTTGGCTCGTACTTCTAGCTCTCTCTGATAATGTGACGTGGTGGCTTTTACGTTTTCATGTCTTTCCTTGAGTGCATACCCTGTGCAATATTTTTCTTTGCATCCATAGTGTCTAACATTATGCCTGATGTATACTAATTATATTAGTTACTGCTTATGGAGTCACTACTATACTTCAGGTACTGTTAGGCACTTTGCATGAATCTTTAACCCTCACAATAAATAAACATCATTGGGTCCATTTTGCATCTGTGAAACAAGGGTCAGAGGAATTAAAGAACTTGTTCAAAGTTACAGAGCTCGAAGGTGGCAGACCTAGGATTCACACCAGGTGTTTTAAACTTGAAAGTCTGTGCCTTTTCTACTTTACTGTGCCATCTTTCTCCCTCCCCCGCCCACCCACCCTCATAAGTGTTCACTGATGGAAAAAAATGTATTTCAAATTCATTCTTAAAAAAAACTCTGCTGTACCAGCATAATCTATCAAAAGAAGGTACATTATTACTCTTAGTCCTACTACATGTATAATAGTTTTAAAACACAGATCAAATAAAATCCTATTAAGTTATTAGGGAAGTATGTGAAAAAAGAAACAGAAATTGAAGAGAAGTCTTACTTTCCCTCTTTGATTTTTCTCATCCGGAGTTGGAGTGCAGGGAAATGCAAAGGAAGATCATGAGCTTGCTGAGGGAGAAGGGAGGCTGGCATCAGCAAAACAATCAACCAAAATCAACCAAAATATTGTACTCACGTTGTGTGAGGACCGTGTCAGTGAGTCTGTCAATTCCCAGTGTGGTAATTTTTTTTTTTTTTAGCTGAGCCATCCTGCCACCTGTTGGCAGCTCAGCAGCAGCTCAGCTCGGGCGGGACTCAAACCGCTGTTGCTCAGAGCTCAAACCTTTGAGCGAGCTCTTAACCAACTGAGCCACTCGGCCGGGTCCCAGTGTGGTAATTTCAATAAACACAACACCAATAGAGTGGCTGCTGCTTAGTTCAATTTCACACGTTTGCTGAGTGTCTACCCTAGGAGATATGTCTGGTAGGCAGACCCTTTGAAAGGTACCCAGGTAAACAAAGACTTGTCCCTTTCCCCTAGTCCCTAATACCCTGTGGAGTAAGATGCTCCCAGAGCTAACCAGTCAGCTGAGACAGAGTTGATGTGCCTTCATTGTCAGCCAGGAGTGACTTGGGAATCCATGAGCTAACTGTTCCCTGGGCACCAATATGTGGAAGCCATCTTGGTCTTAGAGGGATAAAGGTTTCAAAGTTTGGTTCTCTTGGCTTAATTATGGGACTAGACTCCACCCTTCTACTCTTTGGAGCTTGTATTCTATAGAGAAAAAAATAACCAGGGAGGAGGAGGGATAGGTGGTGTCAGAGGAGCAGCTGCTATTTTAAATAGGGCAGTCAGGGAAAGTGGCTTTTCATCAGAGACCTGAAAGAGATGAAGGAACAGACCAGGAGGCATTCTGGGAAAAGAGTGCTCCAGACAGGAGTGGCAACACAGTGCAAAGCCCCACAGCAGGAATCGTGCTGGGCAGGGGTGAGGACCAGCAGGGGGCTGCATGAGCGAGGGATGCCGATGGGGGAAGAAGTGACAGGGGACAGGGAGTACAGGGCCTTGTGAGAATCATGTTTTAGTAAAATGGAGAGCTCTTGTAAAAGGGTCCTCTGGCTAATCTGTTGAGAATAGCTAGGGAAGGGGAGGGACTATTCAAACAGGAAAACCTCTCAGGAGGCTGTTGCAATAATCCAGGCATGGATGATGGTGGCTGGGACCAGGGTGTTGGTAGTGGAAGTGATGAAAAGTAGTAGAATCCTGTGTAGACCTTGCTGGATTACATTTGGGTTGTGGCGAGAAAGAAAGAAATCAGGGATGGCCGGCCGAGTGGCGCGATGGTTAAGAACTGGCTTGGAATGCCAGAGGGCCCCGGTTCGGATCCCACATATGAGGGCCAGTGACACTGCCCTCCACAGCTAAGATGCTGAACAACAGCTCAACCTGGAGCT
>NW_017731403.1:1784223-1860723 GCF_001890085.2 Hipposideros armiger
CCCCCAATTCCCCAATAAAAATCTTAAAAAAAAAAAAAGAAATCAGGGATGACTCTGCGGGTTTTGGCCTGAAAAACAGGACAGATGTAATGTGCTATTTAATAAAACGGGAAAGGAACAGGATGAGCTGGTTTGGCTGGGAAGGTGAGGGTGTTTGGATAGGTGAAGCTTCAGAGGCATATGAGACATGTAGGTGAAGACGTGGCGTGAGCATTTTGATATATGAGCCTGGAGTGCAGGGGAGGCTCTGGGCTGGAGGCCAGGCCATGCAGGGGGAGAAAGCATGGAACCCCACAGCTCGGGTTCAAATCCCTACTCCACCCTGTGAACCTGGACAGGGCTTTCTTCCCTTCTAGCTTCCATACCCTCATCTGTGAAGTGGAGGTGGTTTAACTAATATTACAGGCCAGTTGGGAGGATAAAAGAAGACCATATATGTAAAGCATAACACAGCACAGGGTAGGCCTATCGATGTAAGCTGTCCTCTTCCCAACCCCTTTCTGGGTTGGAGTTGCCAGACTGTGGTGATATAGGCATGTATTTGCATGCCTGTAGCGAGGCCATCATCGATTCAGGTCAGGGGAGGCCTGGAACATCCGCATGAGGAGTTGGAACGCGACCCTGTAAGCAGTGGGAAACATTTCCATGGGAAGTTTTTGAGTAAAAAGTTATGTTTGGAGTGGTCACAATGGGTTGGATGAGGGAATGGGGAGGAAAACGAGGAGCAGGGAGATAGGCTAGGGTGTGTTGCAAAGCCCTGGAGTATGGTGTCAGGAGGGCCAGAGCGGTGTCCCTGGAGAGGGAGTTGGGTGCCAAGCATGCATGACCAAGGCCCACCCTCAGCCTCTGGAGTCACCAGCACCCTGACAAGGACTTTATGTGAGCTGGAGCACAGTGGATTGATTCCTGAGGCTCCCTGAGACCTGTCTCCCAGTTACCTTGCTCGAGAACACAAAGGACAGCCTGTCACTATCACAGGGACCATCTCTGCTGCAGCAGCCTCCCAGCCTGGCCCCTGGCACCCACTTGGAGCAAAGTTTCACAGTCACTCATTCTGTTCACTAGAGCTGCTGAAGCCTAAGACCCAGCTGTTGGCAGGGAATCTTGTTTCCTCCAGAGCTCCCCAAATCTTAATTCTCTTTGCCTGAAAGTGAATACATCTATTAGTGTTGACTGTCTCTCTTTCCCATTATATAAAAGCTTTGGGCAAGTGATTAGCTCTCCCATGAGTGAAAGACACACAGTTGAGAACTCAATCTTGTTCTCTGAGTTGGATCATAAACGAGGCTGAGGCGAATAATGAAAGGGAACCCTCTTTGGGCCATTTTCCATATGCATGCATGCAAACACACTCTTACACAAATGGGGAGCAAGGGAGCTTGGGGAAAGAGTAAGAGGTTGGGGTGCTGCTTCTGGAGGACTGAAAAGAGAGGAATCTGTCTGACTTAACCCACACTGGCAGGTTTTTTTTATTCCCAGAAGTTAGAATTTTGTCATCCCTTGAGATAGATCTGGCCTACAGATGTGTTTTGTTTGGCCGACACAAAGGTCTTAAAAATTTTGAACTTGTTGCCAACTTTTAAAATCAAGAGATTTCACATTAAAAATTGGATTTCAGCTTCCAAATTGCTTGCTTCAGTAACACTGGTCTGGTCTTTTTTTTTATTAATTGAGGTATAATCGACATGTAACATTAGTTTCAGGTGTGCAACATAATGATTCAATATTTGTATATATTAAAAAATGATCAGCACAATAAGTCTAGTTAA
Source organism: Hipposideros armiger (assembly GCF_001890085.2). Lineage (NCBI taxonomy): Eukaryota > Metazoa > Chordata > Mammalia > Chiroptera > Hipposideridae > Hipposideros > Hipposideros armiger. The sequence continues at coordinate 1,785,993 of NW_017731403.1, forward strand.
TATCCATCATCGTACATAGTTACACAAATTTTTGTGTGTGATGAGAACTTTTAAGATTTACTCTTAGCAGCTTTCAAATATGCAACACAGTATTATTAACTAGTCACCATGCTGAGCATTACATCCCCATGACTTATTTATTTTATAAGTGGAAGTTTGTATCTTTTGACCTCTTCACCCCTTTTGTACCCCATGTCCAGCCCCCTACCTCTGGTAACCACCAATCTGTTCTGTTTCTATTAGCTTGGGTTTTTTTGTTTGTTTGTTTGGTTGGTTGGTTGTTTTCTTTTTTTAAGATTTCACATACCTGATCATATGGCATTTCTTTTTCTATCTGAGTTCACTTAGCATAGTGCCCTCAAAGTCCATCCATGTTGTTGCAAATGGCAAGATTTCATTATTTTCTATGGGTGAATAATACTCCACTGCGTGTGTGTGTGTGTGATTTCCTTTATCCATTCATCCATTGATGGGTACTTAGCTATTGTAAATAATGCTACAATGAACATAGGAGTACAGATATATTTTGCATTTGTGTTTTCAATTTTTTTGGATAAATACCCAAAAGTGGAATTTCTGGATCATCTGGTAGGATCATATGGTAGTTCTATTTTTAATTTTTTGAGGAACCACCATACTATTTTCCATAGTGACTGCACCATTTTACATTCCTACCAATAGTACACAAGGATTCCCTTTTCTCCACACTCTCACCAACGCTTATTTGTGATATTGGGGTTTTGATTTGCATTTCTCTGATGACTAGTGATGTTGAGCATATTTGTATGTACCTGTTGGTCATCTTTATGTCTTCTTCAGAAAATTGTCTATTCAGAGTCTATGTTCATTTTTTAATCAGGTTGTTTATTCTTTTACTATTGACTTGTATAAGTTCTTTATATATTTTGGGTATGATTTGCTAATATTTTCTCCCACTCCATGGGTTGCCTCTTGATTTTGTTGATGGTTTTCTTCGCTGTGCAGAAAACTTTTACTTTGATCCAGCACCACTTGTTCACTTTTGCTTTTCTTTCCTTTGTCTTCGTATCAGATCCAAAAATATCATTGTTAAAGCACTTGCCACCTGTGTTTTCTTCTAGGAGTTTTATGTTTTCAGGTCTTAACATTCATGTGCATTAATTCATTTTGTGTTAAGTTTTGAGTGTGGTGTAAGATAGTGGTCCAGTTTTCATTCTTTTACATGTGCTGTCCAGTTCTCCCAATACGATTATTGAAGAGATTCCCTTTCCCTATTGTATTTTGTTGGTTTCTTTGCTGTAAATTAATTTGCCATATGTCTGTGGGTTTATTTCTAAGCTGCCTATTCTGTTCCATTGATCTATGTGTCTGTTTTTATGCCAATACCATACTGTTTTGATTACTATAGCTTTGTAATATATGTTGAAACCAGGGAGTGTAATGCTTCTCCAGCTTTGTTCTTCTTTATCAGGATTGCTATTCAGGGTCTTTTGTGGTTCCATACAAATGTTAGGATTGTTTGTTCTATTTCTATGAAAAATGCCATTGGAATTTTTATAGGGACTGCATTGAATCTGTAAATTGCTTTGGGAGTACAGACATTTTATCAATGTTAATTCTTCTAATCTATGAACATGCAATATCTTTGCATTTATTTGTGTCTTCAATTTCTTTCATCAATGTCTTGAAAGTTTTCAATGTATAGGTCTTTTACCTTCCTGGTTAAATTTATTCCTAGGTATCTTATTCTTTTGGATGTAATTTTAAATGGGATTGTTTTCTTAATTTCTCTTTCTGATAGATAATTTTTAGTGTACAGAAATGATTAGTGTACATAAATGCAAGGTATTTTTGTATATTGATTTTTGTATCCTAGAACTTCACTGAATTTGTTTATTAGTTCTAACAGTTTTTTGGTAGAGTCTTTAAGGTTTTCTCTATATAATATGTCATCTGCAAATAGTAACAGTTTTATTTCTTCCTTTCCAATTTAGATGTCTTTTATTTCTTGCCCAATTGCTGTTAGGCTGGTTTTTCTTGAGACAATGACCAGCAAAGTCTGTAGGCTGCTGTACCCTTAAAACACTGCTCACTATGGTCCCTACCCAGCCTGACTCCCTCATTTCCTCACCTGACTAGCAGATGAGTTTGCAAGACTGGTTTAAAATAGGATCAGACTGGGTAATTAATGAACTCGACGTGAGGAGCAGAGCAGACTCACTGTTTACCTAATTCAGAAATGAACTGAGAAAGAAAGAATGTGAGGGAAGTTAGATCAAAGGGAGGTTGTGTAGTTACCCAGACTGTTATGAGGGTTTTGAGGCTTGCTTTCTTGTGGACAACTTTTATTCTTCTATCATAAGTGGATAGTTCACCATCAGAAGGGAGCCACCCCTGCAAACCAGCTTATGTTACCCTGTTGGCTGAACTTAGCAGAGCATACTCCATCAGAGCTTCTGTGAATTATGCCTGGGGTCCATCCTGCTTCAAGTCGACTTCCACCAGTAGTGAAGTCATGGACTCAGGAATTTTTGCAAGAAAGGGGTTCATTTTCTCTTCTTGCTCCCCACCCTTGCAAAAACAAAAATTCCATGGTATACCTATTGTTAACATTCTTATATTAAGACTGCCTTGCCTCTACTAAGTTTAATATAGGAGCTTAGGATATAGGAGCTTCATTATTAACAAAAACAAAAACAAAAAACAACAACAAAACAATTTTCAGAGTTGCTTTGTTGAACAACATGTCAAAAGTGCATGGTTTGAAAAAATGGTTTTCCATGTTCCTTATGTTCATCTTTCAAGTTCATGGCCATCGCCCATCACCACCTGAGAGTACTTAGTGCTCAGGATAACTAAAAGGGAGAATAAATCCTGCTTGCTTTGAACACAACCCAGGGTTCACCGTATGTTCCTGTACTGGCTAATGCTAATCAGCTCTTCCCGTCTTCCTCCCCTCTTTTGTGCTTGTAAATCAAGAGGCCCCAGCATTAGTCAACACAAAAGAGATAATTAGTAAGTACAAGCTGCTACCTTCATAGATCACTCTGTGCCTCAGATTTAAGTTAAGCCAAGAAACTGGAGCAAGCACCATTATACAAGTATGAGTTGCTTTAGCAGAACATTTTTTTAACCAAGGCTTATGAGTCTGAATGTTTAAATCTATATTCTGTACCCCCTCCAACCACTGTAAGAATAGCTGTGATATGAGGCCATAGGGAAACCTTACTTACCCATTTTATGAGGTTTTCCTTACTTGGGCTCAGATGTGTCTTTGGAACTCCAAAGATTTGAAATAGCAATGGTTTCTTAATGGTACAGTCTTGGGATTCAGATATTTTTAAATACTTGAACCCTCCTCACAAATGTGGCAGCAGAACAGGATGCCACCTTTTCCACTGGGATATGCTGTGTCCCCTCAGAAAGCCATGGTTTGTGGCTTTGCCAGCCAGTTGTCTAATTGGAAAATTCATTTCCTGCTCTGGCAGGGCACATGGTCAAGGGCAAGGGCATTGCTGAGACACTTTCCAGTCCAACTAACTAGTCTAGGAACTTGCTACCCATGCATTGCTAACCAAACACTGCTGGCTTGTCTAGAAGTGTTCCACTCATGTATTTATGACTTTGGAGCCACTCGAATGCATGCTGGCTTTTATTTTTTTTCCATCACACAGTGTTTCTTCCAATTTTTGAGTTTCTTATATCAACCACTTCGCTATTTTTAAGCGGAACAATTCCAGGCCAAAGTAACTAACCTGAGGAGTAAAACCTCATCAGTTCAAACAGGGAGTCTGAACTCTGAGGGAAAGGCTAGCGTTAGAAGCTGCTAGCTACACTCTATGGCAAGAGTGTGGGGTTGTACAATCGAAGTCTTTTTCTTCTAACAGTAAAACCACATTTCATCAACTCTAAGATGCCATAAGAAACAGCATATTTTATGTACCAACAAGAAAAGAAATTTTAAAAATCTGCCACTGGTTAAATGATCTCAATACCTTTAAAGATATCCCTGAGATGTGTGGATTGGTCACATCATGTGGTTTTGAAATCCATTCAGACACATGCGGCAACCCCTCCTGCCCTCTAGCTGTGTTATTTGGCACAAAATAGGTCTACCCTTTTTAATGATCTCAGTAACAAAATCTAACACCACTTTTCATCTCTGGGGGGGGGGGGCAGGGGAAGCACCTTTCTCTCTAAGCAAATAAAGCATGTGCTTGGCTTTTTGCAAGAAAATGTGGAACATCTGTCTTCCTTCTAACGATGAATATTTGCTTCATCAATATCAAATTTACATGCCACTGCTCTGCTTTTGAGACTTTCTATATATACAATAACTTTTCATTTTCTGTTGTTTAAACTTTATTTAAACAGTCATGGTCATTGGTTACCTGTTGCTTTCACGCTACAATGGCATAGTTGACTCTTTGAAGGAGGGCACAGCTCACAGTGGCCCATGCAGGGATTAAACTGTCAATCTTGGTGTTATCAGCACCATGCTCTGACCAACTGAGCGAACCGGTCACCCCAAGTAACTTTTCATTTTAATACTGAATCATAATGTAATCTTTTCTAAGACATTTAATGACAGTTAAACTCAATGGCATGGTACCAAGAATGGATGCAACTCAATGGAAGTGACGAGTTGGACACCTGTGACCATGTTTGCCATGCTTAGGTAGTGGCATCTGCATTGTGATGGTGGCTTGGCAACAGAAGCTGTATGACCCCATTAGTCACCCATTCATCCTAACCTGAGAGATGTTAAAGTATGAATTAACTGGCATTAGAATGGATGAATTATGGAGCTGGCTGAGTGGCGTGTTGGTTAAGAGCTGGCTTGGGACACCAGTTCTGAGCAGCAGGGCCCCGGTTCAGATCCCACATGAGGGCCACTGACGCTGTGCCCTCTACAGCTAAGATGGAGAACAACAGCTCGACCTGGAGCTGGGCTGCTGTGAGTTGCCAGCGACGGTATAAGCTGCAGTGAGGCTGCAGTGGGCTGCCGTAAAGCTACCATGAATGGCTGGCAGCCAGCATGAGCGGCCGTCCAGTGGCCAGCGACTGATCTGCCTCACCTGGGAAGAGCGCAATGATAATACCAACATGGGCCAGTGAAGCAACGTCCTCCACAACTAGACAGAAGAACAAAAAAGGACAGCAACTTGTCTGTCCCCCTTCCCAAATTCCCCAATGCTGTTCCCCTCCTCCAATTCCCCAATAAAATCTTAAAAATAAAATAAAATAAAGAATGGATGAATTATGGAAGTAGCTCCAATCTATTGAGAACTTACTGTCTATCTGGCAATGTACTAAACTCTTAACAAGACTTAGTGTCAGCCAGACCTCACAGCAGCCCAAGATGTATGTGCAGATTGGGAACTTTAAGCACGTTAAGAAAATTGCCCCAGATCACACAGCTAGGTAAGTTTTAGAGCAAGGATTCTGATCCAGACAACAGGCCCTTCTAGCCACAAGCTCTATTGTTCTACGGGCCATATAAATCCTGCGTGCATATTGAACGCAGACTGCTGTTTGATTCTGTTTACTTTAAAAAACAAGAAGCATCGCCCCAGATAGACTCTAAAATGGGTTATTTAGCTTGTCACTTCTCAGCCTTTGGGCTAAGACCAAGTGTGTAAAATAGTTCAACCATATAAGGTTTCTATAACAAATTGATAAAAATAATTTATATTAAGCATATTCATTATATGCAAGCAGCCACTTCTTAAAGGGGCTCACCCATATGATTTCTGCCTTCACAACTGTGGAAGCCAGTGTGGCTATCTGTGGCTACTTCCTTACCACAGTGCAATGAGATAGTTAAATCCACCATTTGCTGACCAAAACCCTACCTAAGAGCTGAAATGACTTGCCCAGTGGCACAGTATGGACCTAGATCAACTCCAACCTTGGTCTCCTGGCCCTTGGGCCTGCTCTTTAACACAGATGGTCATTTGTTTTGTTTTTAAAGACCATGGGTATTGTTTTTTCTCCCAGTATTAGAAGGCATGACAACGAATGAAATTTTTTAGTACATAGGAGCCCCCAGCCCCTTGTCCTGGCCGCTCTGAGACTAGCCTAGAGGTAGTGAAGGGAAGTTGATAAGCCTGCCTCTTGAGAATAGTGATGCTGAGTAACCCTGTGGCTTTGTGATGATGGTGACTCTGTGCCCAGGAACAGTTAAATATGGAAGCTGGGAGGAGCTTTGAATTTATGTTCAGTGCTTTGGGAGCTTAAGCCCAAAAGAGAGGACTGAGAGTGTGACTAAGCATTGTCATGGTCAAAATAAACACCAGCAAGGAGGAATTACCAAGTCCAAAGAGTTGAAGATGTCCAGCTACAAGCCTTAATCTCATAGATGCCATGACAACTTGCATAAATTTGCATACCAGGGGCCCATGTAGAGATTGCTTTAAAAGAATGCAGCAAGCATCTTTTAAAAAATTTTCTCAAATGATCAGTTCATTTGGTTGGCAAGTGTATATGAATCTATACATATGAACAGGGAGGTGGATATCGGGGTGAGCAAATCAAGCTCCACGTGGTACAAGCATGCCTATGTGAAGAAGCCTGGATGAATTACGTGCAAAGCCAAAGCCATTTCTCACGTCCACTGGTTTTGTTACAGCTGTAAAGGTGCCTCCCACTATGGCCTGACCAAAGACAGGAAGAGGCGCTCTCAGGATGGCTGTCCAGATGGCTGTGCAAGCCTTACTGCAATGGCACTCTCCCCAGAGGTGTCTGCAGCTGCCACCATCTCCTTAATGACAGACGAGCCTGGCCTAGACAACCCTGCCTATGTGGCCACAGCAGAGGATGGTCAGCCAGCAAACAGTCCCTCGGACTTTGGCCGGAGCAACCGAACGAGGGGTGAGTCAAATGGGTGGTTGTCTGGGAATGGGCTCTTTGCCTTGGGATGGCCCTCTGTGGAATATTCAGTGTGGAAAGTTCTCGAAATGTTTGTATTTTTTTTTTTTAAGGAGAAATCACTCTGGTAGTTTTGGCAGCAACCCAATGTCCAATTCTCCAAAGTGAAATGAAACCACGAGTACCTCAGGTCATTAAAAATGTGTGTAATCTGACTTAGTGAAAGGAGTTGAAGCTAGACCTAATTCATCACCCCCACAATATCAGTACCTTCCCATCCGTGCTGCCCAAGAAAGATGCTCTTGTATTCAGTCCAAGCCCAGGAAGAAAGAAAAGCAGGTTTTAAACAAGCCCTATATATTTCATTGTAGAAAATTTAGAAAACATACATAAGCAAATTCTAACATCCTACCATCTAGAGGTAATCACTGTTCATGTTTTATTGTACATCTCTTACCAAAAGCATGCATAAAACAGGATTTCTATGAATGTGTAGCTACTGTTCCTTTCTTCTCTCTTTTCCTCAGCGCGGCCCTTTGAGCGATCTTCTATCAGAAGCAGATCTTTTAAAAAAATAAATCGAGCGTTGAGTGTTCTCCGAAGGACAAAGAGTGGAAATGTAGTTGCCAACCAAGCTGACCAGGGGAGAGAAAATTTTGAAAACACGACTGCGCCTGCAGGTAAATGAATTCTCCACAGACTGGGAAGGGGCTGGCCCTCCAGGATGACTTCAGGGGTGACGACAACTTCACCGCCACTCACTTTCTATGACAACTCTCTTCCCAAGGGTATAAAATAGTTCTGACCTTGATTAGCCTACTTTTCACGTTAGTATCTACAGGCAGAAATTATAGTTATCTGTTTACATAGACTGAGGGAAAAGGTGTTACCTTCAGGTACTAGCTGAATGCATATAAAGAATAATTATGTTTAATATGTGCAAAGCAGTTAGAACAGTGCCTACCACAACAAGTGTTGTTTTAAGGGTCAATTGTAAATACTGTATAAGTATTTATTCTTATTATGACTATGATGTGTGCTTCTGAGCGTTTTTCACGCGTTAACTCATGTAATCCTCACAACTTGATGAAGTAGCTGCTGTTATTATCCCTGATTTATAGATGAGGAAACTGAAGCATAGGGAGGTTCCTCAGCTTGGCCCAAATTACCTTGCTAGATGTTGAATCAGGTAATGTGGCTCTAGAATTTATGCAGAGTTGTTATTAGATCTTAGATCCTGTGTGTTTTCCCCAATATAAATGGAGCTGAGGAAATACTGTTCTGTTTCCTTCCTTTTATATTAGAGCTTCAGGGCAGTAATAATAGCTACAAAAAAAAAACACACAAAAAAAACATTTCCTGTGTCTCAGGTAGTGTTCTAAGTCATTTAGACATCACAACAATGCTAAGGAATTATCATGTTCATTTTACAGATGGGGAAATTGAGGCCCAGAGAGATTAGGTAACTAGCCCAAAGTCATCCAGCTAGAAAATGGCAGACCTAGGATTTTAACTCGGGTTCTCTGGCTCCAGAGCCCCCTCTCTTAACCATTGGTCAAACCACTGTCCTTAGCATGCCTTTAGAGAATTCCTGAGCAGCCTTAGATGACCGCTTCTTGCTTACTTGTTCATCCTGTACACACACACTCACACATGCACACATTGCTTGCTCTAACTATCCTGAACTTACAGTCCTGTGAATACTGTCTTTGGCTCACTTCCGTGCTGTCGTCCAGCCTGCACTCCCACTCTCCTTGAGCTGCCGTTCTAATGCCTCCTCCCAGGTTCAGCATAGGCTGGGCCTCCTCCTGGAAGCCCTCCCTGATTCCCTCAGTCCCCCATTCCTTTGTGTTCTTGAAGCACCTGTATCTCTATTATAGCAATGATCATCTTTTACTGGAACTGTACCTATGAGGGTAAGCGTTCTTTTTCTGAGCCTTTGTATTCTCAAGGCCAGACACAATCTCTGGTGCATAATAGTGTTCACTGAATGTTTGTGCAATGAATAAGTAAAAGGATCAGAACTTCCTTTCTGCCAGTCTTCTCTTATTAAAGTCTCCTTAATCATACTCTGTATAAAGTTTTCTCCTGCCTGAGTGATTTATTTGCATGTTTATTGCAGAAACAATTTTAATAAGAGATTACTATGAGTAAGGCACTAACCTAGGCTCTGTAATTTTATACAAAGACTACAAAAGCCAGTCCTGGTTTCGTTCAAGACTAAAAGAAAATAAAATGCCAAAGAATGAGGTAGAAATAAATGATAGTGGCAGCCATAGGGAGAGCAGCATTACTGCCAAGTAGGGCCATGTAATCCATGTTTAAGAAATGGTTTATGATCTGAATGGGCATTGAGATCTTGACTGTGTTGGAAAGTAGTGGGAGATAAGGTTAAGGTCAGATTAGAGAGGGTCCTGGATGCCACTTAGGAGTCTGGACTTGATTTGGATCAGTGAATTTACTTGAAAGCTTTTGTGTAGAGTTATTGCAGGATTGGAGCTGTGTTTCAGGAAGATGAAGATGGCAGCCATGTTATGTGTGCAGGGGGCTTAGAGTGGGAGAGAATGGATTTGCTTCGATGCTCCAGGAAGCTATTACTCTGGAATAGGTGTTACTCTGGGTGAGGCGTTTAAATTCAGGGAGGCTGGTAGTGATGTCTGGTGAACTCATGGTATGGTTTATCCGTCTTTCCTTACATCAGTAAAGAGACTGGCTCTACTATTTATCAGCTAATATTTATCAGCTGCATGATGTTGGCCAGGTTACTTAACTTCTCCAAGCTTCAGTGTTTCATCATCTAAAAAAAACAGGGATAATAATAATTTACTTCATAGGATTGTTAGGACTAAACAAAAAACTATGCATGCAAATTGTTTAGCTCAATGCCCAGCATATAATAAACTCTTCGTAAATAACATTATATCCCTTACTCCTTGAGTGAAGACAGAATATTGAACCATTTCATTTCTTTCCAGAACAACAGAAGTTTGGCAGTTTAAAAATTACTTTAACTCTTCAAGGTCACTAGGGTCTCACTGGTGTGGCTCTCATTAACATCATTTACAAGTGTGACTGGGTGTGTCTTTTGACGAGCAAATCAAACACCTTTTCTTGAGGGGTTTAGGTTTGGGAGTCTGGTTTTTGTAAATCTGTTGGAAGGAAGGGTGGAAAGGGAGGGGGGAGGAGAGAGAAAATCAGCAACTTTGATGATTATTTCCAAATCCTTCTTTACTCAAAAAAATTTTTTTTTAATTTCCATTCCCTTGTCACCAGACCTGTTAAAACAAATGCTTGTGGTAGACCCTACTTAATGTAATCAGAGAAGTTTAAACATTAATTGAACTCAATTACCCTAGTGCTGTTAGCACCAGGAACTGACAGATTAAGACGGCTGCCCACAGCCTCACAGCAAAGCCAATCTCTTTCTTCAAATTAAACCCCAGTGAAGGTTAAGAACCCACATTTACAATGCCTCTGGCTTCCTCTGGCTGCTGAATTGCTTTGTTTATCATGTTCTATCATACTTAGAAATAACTTTAATTCTTTCTGTATGGTTCCTAGAGAGTTGAGTACTCATTAATGAACTCATAGTTCATTAGGGAAAGTGGACTAAGGTCATGGGTTTTGAAAAGAGTCACAAAGACTGCATGATGCCAAGCCAGGCCTGTCGTCTTGATCTTCCCAAAGGACATAATTAAGGGAGAATCTTAGGGCAGAGGCAGCTGTCAGCAGCCACAGGAGACAGAAGCATCTCCACACACCACATCCAAACTCAAACCTCAAGCAACTCCGGACGGGTGTTTCTTCCGCCAAGCGAGGTGTAGTTTGGCCAGTGTTTAATGGTGACCCTCTGCATACTTCTATACACAGTGAGGTACAGAACAGTGCCAGTCAGTGCTACTGGCTCGAGGTCTATAGGACAAGTCCCCTGGGTGAGAACCCCTGGCTCCAGGGAAACCTGAGGGAGGTGACAGGGTGGCAGGTCATTAGAAGCCCCAGTTCTGACCTGGTTCTGATGGCCACCTACCTTTGCAACCTCCCACCAGTCATAGCACTTCCCCTCTCCGAGCTCAAGTATCCTCACTTGTAAAATCAAGCAGCACAACCACTGGAGCAGGTCGTCTATGTCGGGGCACATGAGGTGGTGGTGGGGAGGGCATGAGGCATTTCATGGGAAAGAAGAGTCCTCAATGAAAAGATCAAGGTGGAAAATGCCAGCCTAGACGATCTCCGACTAGCCTATTAGCACTACTGACTTAGTGACCCAGGCAGATCAGGGACAAGCCTCTTAAAGCTGCCAGCGAGGCCTGGGCCTCTTTTCTGGATCACGAATCAGGCCGTTTGACTTCCTCAACTGACAACAGTGTCTGGTAGAGAGGACTGGTGCATCCCTGTGCCTGAAAAGCAGGCGCTTTCAGGAAGAAATCTTCAAAATGATCGCAGAGGACAGAAGAGCGAGTTATTCTATTTTGTCCCTTGATAAGTAAGTGATAAACTTGCAGCCCATTCCGTAAAGACCAGTCTTTCATTCATTCGTTCATTCATTCATTCATTCATTCATTCCTATTTACTCAATAAACACCAGCTGAAGTGTCCTGTGGGTGGAGATCTACAGAACAGCCATAAATTATGTCCTCAAGGATCTTAGAGCCCAATGAGGGAGGTAAGAAGCAGGCTTGAATAATAATAATAGAAGGTTGAGTGCCGTGACAAATAGAGAGAAAGCTTTATGAGAAGTGGGATGTCCAGAGGGAGCAGGGAAAGATGGATCAGGGCAGAGTTTAATTGGAAGGGATCATTTCATGCAGCCTGGAAGAAAAAACTGGGTTGAGTCCTAGAATGAAAAACATTCCAGGCAGAGAAACTTATGCTGGCACAGAGGCAGGAAAATGGAAAACATGTATGAGGAACAATGCATAGTTTAGTTTGGCTGAAACCAAAATTTGGCAAGAAAAAGAGTGGTTGGGAATGTGCGTTGGGTGGGCGTCTTAAATAAACACTGTCTTGGTCCATTTTAGTCTTTCCAAGGTTGTATCACCTGATTCCAGATGGTGAAATTACCAGCATTAGGATCAATCGAGTGGATCCCAATGAAAGCCTCTCCATTAGGCTTGTGGGAGGCAGCGAAACCCCACTGGTCCATATCATTATCCAATACATTTATCGTGATGGAGTGATTGCCAGAGACGGCCGGCTCCTGCCAGGAGACATCATATTAAAGGTAGAGACTATGACTGTGGGGTCATGAAAAGGGGATTAATAAAAATCACTTCAGAGCAAATAATTGGATGGATGGATGCAATGCTAAAATAAATGTGGAGTAGTCACTTTCCATAGTTGCTATGTTGTTATGCTCGTCATCTGAGATTTGTAACTTAATTGAGATAGGTCTTTGTCCCTCTCTGTTTTTCTCATTCTTTCACTCTCCTTTCTCTCTGTATATAAATATTTCTTTCTGTCTCTACCATTTTGTCTCTGTCTTCCCCGTCTCCCTCTTTCTCCTCCCTTCTGGCTGCTTCTATCCTCCCCCCCTTCCATTTCTCTACCTCCTCTTTTTTCTCCTCTCCCTTCATTCTCCTCCTCCTCCTCTCTCTCTTTTCTAACCCTTCCTCCTACTTTAGCAATAACATAAAACAATGTAAAACTGGAGCATATCTTAAATTGTTTTTAGAGTAGATTATTGAACATTTTGTATTTTATTTAATCATTCTCCTTCACACGCCACTTTAAGGTAAATTTCCTGTAGTTTAATGGCCCTCTGTGAAAAAAAAAGTAATCCCTAAGCTATCCCCGCCAACCCACAGACATTCCAGGGGAGACAGGTGCTGGAACAGAAAGCCTTGGGCAATACTCTCCTCTGAGGGGAATACATAAGGGAGGGATTTTCAGAAGAGAAAGGATAAAGAAAAAGTTGTTTATCAGGTAGAAGTCAAGCATATGCCAAAAGGGACCAGAAATCATGCCCTGGTCATGTATTTCCTGTCTGATACTCAGATGACAGTTTCATCCTATTATTTCTAGTTTGCTGAGGAGCCAGCTCCTGACACATCATGAGCTATTCCTTTGGCAACACTTTCTTATTCTTTGGAATCAGAGGAGAAAGAATTTAAAGCAGTTATCATAGAAACACTGAATTTCCCATTGGCCTCTGAGGGTGGAGTACAAGCAGGACACAACAACCTCAAGGGACAGACAGTCAGCAGAGCAACTGGTGACATGCTGCATGGTGTCCTCCTAGTTCTAATGGAAACTATGCTGCCTGGAAGGGTTACATAATAAAACATTTTGATTCTTATGGCCTTCAGCTGGCTCTTGCAAACGAAAGGGCTGCCAGGACTGTTTAGCAGGCGACCCTGACCTTCTCTTGGCCTGGAGGTGATGGGGGAAATCAGACACAGGATAAGGTGACAGAGCAGAGCTAGGTCTTTAAGCTCACCAGTGCATGGACAAAGGCAGAGCCTTGTCTGTGCCGGAAAGGCCTCTGTCTATCCCTGTAGAGGCGGCAGAGAACCAACCGGCAATTGTACGCTGCAGAAAGGCCTTTTAAAACCTCCCTGCAAAGCTCTTCTAACAGTTGGCTGCAAGTACATGAGCTCTTACCAAACCATAGAAATTCAAGAAGGTCGGTTCTATTCCGTGGGGCCTCCCTCCTTAAGCACAGAGTGCAGCGCTGCTGTGAGCTTGTTTTCTTCCAGAGCAGCGACTACCACTAGGGGCTGTAGCCTTCAGGCTGGGCCTGCTTAGCCAGCCAGGGTAATTAGAAGCAGAAAACCCATGCAGCATCAGTCCCGCAGATATTTAATGAGGCACAAATGAGAGAGCTGAGCTTCAGGACATTTAAGTAGCATCATAAAATGATCCAGTCTTTCAATAAAAGAGCCTGGAAACTTCTATTCACATCAATTTGTTTGAAATTGCAGAGATTTTTTTTTCTTTTGTTGAGAACATGGGTGAAAGACTTTGCAGGCAATCACCATGAAACCTGATTCATTCCCCCCCCCCTCTCTCACACACACACACACACACACACACACACACACACACACACAAACACAAACACAGTAGTGAGGCCTGGAAGTTCTAATGTGGGTGACCCAGGGAGAAAAATTCATTTGGGGAGTTTTGGAAGGAAAATGTCAACTCAGTTTTAATTGAACAGTGCTTTAATGTAATCATTTGGGCTCAATGGAAAATGTTCTTTCTCTTTTTGCCTTTTTCTACTTTTTCTTCTTTTTTCTCACCCCTATCCCCAACTGAAAAAATAAATTTGGCAAGAGAAACGAACATTAGGGTTGTGTAAATAAACTGGAGGGCAGGGGTGCTGTGTAAGGTTGAAGAAAGATGGTGTCCATTTAGAGATCTGAAAAGATCGTGCAGGTGACACTCAAAGAAGGGTGTGAAATAATGTTGAAAGATGAGGATATTTGGACAAAGGATAAGGTGACAGAGCAGAGAGAACTTACGGAAGGGTCTTGGTGATTCTGTGAGTCTGGGTCTTCCAGGAAGAGTTGTGGCAGGTGGAGCTGACAGCTGGGTCTCCTCCCCCAGGTAAATGGGATGGACATCAGCAACGTACCTCACAACTACGCCCTGCGCCTCCTGCAGCAGCCCTGCCAAGTGCTGCGGCTGACTATACTGCGTGAGCAGAAATTCCGAAGCAGGACCAATGGGCAGGCACTGGACACCTATGGACCACGGGATGACAGTTTCCATGTGATTCTCAACAAAAGCAGCCCTGAGGAGCAGCTTGGAATAAAACTGGTGCGCAAGGTGGATGAACCCGGGGTATTCATTTTCAATGTGTTGGATGGTGGTGTGGCAGACCGACATGGTCAGCTGGAGGAGAACGATCGTGTGTTAGCCATCAATGGACATGACCTTCGATACGGCAGCCCGGAAAGTGCAGCTCATCTGATACAGGTAGGTCGCAGGTCATTCCAAGACCCTGGTCAGAAACTCTCAGCATGAGCAGGAATGCCATCACCCTGACCACCCACCTGTTTACTACCACATGCAACATACACTGCCTCCCACTCGAGGAGTCAAGGTCAAAGGGCAGGTAAGAACTCTACTCAAGCAAATGCTGTGTCTTGGGGTTGTGGACATTCCCTAGGTGTTGCCAGCCATCTAATATGAGGTGAGTAAACACATTGGGCTATGTGCTGCAAGCTCACCAGGTTACAATCACTCAAGTTCAGCAGGGTTGTGTCATCCTGTACCTAGTATGTTAGTTGCAAACCCAGGGGTTATTCAGATACATTCTGAACACATCCAAGACATCCTGTTGTGCTAACTGCCATAAGAAGCTGTACCATGTGCCCTCTAGGGGTCCTATGGACAGAGACCACTATAGGATTGGCTAAGGCTAAACTTTATTTCCATGGCTACATCCAGGTCCTCTGGAAAGCCCACAGGAACTCAAGTATGAATTTGAGATGAAGTCTCCTAATAAGAGAGGTAGATAAATTATTTATCATTCAGGCAAATAGCATTCCCAATAGCCTGAGGTTGGTTCAAACTAATTCACTTTCCAACTGGTATGATGTCATCAAGGCCCAGCATGAATCTTGTTGACTTTGGCTGAGTCACCATGAGTTTTTCTAATGTTCAGTGAGCTGCCAGCTTTATTCTTAGAGGGACAGGCTGTGTTTTGGGTTTTTGTATTCTAAACCATTCATTCACTTAATTTAGCCAATATGTATTAAGTTCCTGCTGCTTCCCTAGCCCTGAGTTAGGTGCAGAGAACAGAGAGATGTTGACTCTCAGGCTACTCTCCCAAAGAAGCCCGCCATCTAATCGGGGACATGGACTTTTCTAAATGACTGCCATATAGTGTGAGAGTTCTATAATGGGGACATTAAGCCCTGTGCTGATGCAGGCATAGAAGAGGTTTTTGCTTGGGTGGGCAGAAGATCTTGAACTTGGGCTTTGAGGGATCAGAAGTTCTCTAGGTGGACAAGGCAGGGAGGGTCAATCTAAGGGGATACAAAACAGAACATTTCCCTAAAAGCCTGTAAGGAAAATGGTTAATACCTAGAGCATGGTATACATCAAAAAAAGCTGCCATAGGTAAGGCAGGAGTGGTAGGCAAGGGCCAGATCACAGAGTGTTATGAGCCATACCAAGGAGTTCAGACTTTATCCCCAGGGCCATGGGGTGTCATTGGAAGAGTTTAAGAAAGGAAGTGATTTTCCAGAAAGATCTCTCTAGAGGCAGTGGATTGCTGGTAGGAGAGGGGCAGAATTAGAGGCAAGAAGTATTTGCAGTTATCTGGCGCATCATGTCAGCTTCTACTTAGCAACTGAAGTGACTTCAAGAACAGTGAATCAGCTTCAGTAGTTGACTGAACCTTGTACCAAGTTGGTGAAGGATGACAGTCATAAAACAGAGTCTGCCCACAAGGACTTGGTTACTTGATTATCTAATCTCCCTACAAATAAATCTCCCTACACTTGGCTTCCAGCCATGGAATTCTTCTAGGTGCTGGCAACTCTTTTCACCATTGTGTGTGTCTTATCCCTCTTCTTTGAGGAGAACCAAATAGTGGATGAAACTGACATTTTAGATGTGGCTGACCCGAGGCAGAGGGGACTTACCCTGCTCGTTCCGTCCACCAGAATTGGAAGGACACATGGTGCCTCGGCCCCTGAACTGTGTTACTCTTAGTGGCGTCCCAATTCTAAGGTGATTCTCAGCCTGATAGATCTTCCCCACAGGGCATTAGGTCATGCAGGTGGAGAACAAAAGCAGAGTTACAAGGGGGAATTTCCCTTCTGGAGTTTATACCAACTAGTCCCAAGCTCATATGCTTAGCCCCAACTTCTCCTCTGAACACCACACTTCATATCCAACTACCTGCTTGGTTTCTCCATGTAGATGTCTTAGAGGCACCTGAAATTTAATGTCTAAAACTGAACCCTTGGCTTCTCTCCACTCCACCCCTTGTCAAACCTGCTCTTCCCTCAGTATTTCCCAGTCTCTAAAACTTGCACCACCATTTACCCTGTTATTTGAGCCGAAAAGAATCTTTACTCTGTTCAACATCTCCCTCCCACAATCCATCTCTCACCACCTCCATGGCTTCCATCAGTCGGGCCACTATCGACTTTGGTCTGGGCCACTGTAAGAACCTCTTAACTGGTCTCCTTGCTTCTACACTTGCTCCTTCACCTCTACTCTTCACACAGCAGTTAGAATGACCACTTTAAAAAGTCAACCCCGTCATGTCCCTCTCTTGTGCTCAGCCCTCTGATGCTTAATCTGGCCTTTAGCTATCTCTCCAACTTGACTTCCTAAGCAAAGGGGAGAATTTCTACCTTCCCCCTTGTGCTTGCCCAGGCTCAGTTACATTGCCTTCTTGCTACTCCTCAAACATTTCAAGAACTTTTTCACCTAAAGGCTGATATTCTTGCTGTCCCTCTGACTGGAAGAAATCTTCCAACTATCTACATAACTCCCACACTTCATTCAGATTTCTTCTCAAATGTCACCTCAGAGAGGTCTTCACTGCCAATGCCACTTAAAACAGTGTCTCCCACCTCCAATTCTACATCCTCTAATCTGCTTTATTTTGTTTTTCTACTAATTATTACCTTCCAATTTAATTTAATATGTAGTACAGTAGAGTACTGTATCTCAAGTACTTTAAGAAATGCCTTGCCATTGTAGACACTCAATACATATTTGTTGAATAAATAAATTGAGTCAAATTATAAAATGTCAATATATATAAAATATAAGTTACACATTTCTACACATTTCATCTCATAGGGTTTTTTTTGTCAAACCATTTACCAAAGAACAAACACCAAATCTACTCTTACATGCTATTTGTCCCCAAGATAGAATCTCTAATTTTTGTCCCCTCAAATTTACTCAGCTATTATTCGCTGAGCACCTATGTGCCAAGAGGTGTGTGGTACAATGGAGAACAAGACTGACACAGTTCCTGGCCTTGTAGAGCTTGGAATATATTCCCATGTCTGATCTCAAATCAGTCAAGCCAGCATTAAGCAGGTGGTTCCCACCTAGAGTGCCAAGGGGTGAGAACAGAAAATAGACAAAGTTTATGAAAACATTAACCCTTGAAAAAGGAAGAGTTTTTGTTGTTTTTCTTCATAAAGAAACTGCACTCTCAGCATGAGTGTGTGTGTGTGTGTGTGTGTGTGTGTGTGTGTGTGTGTGTGTGTTACACTTGTTAACTCCCTCTGCAGGACAATCAGTGCTACTTGCATTCTAGAGTTCATCTGTCAACTACACTTTGCAATAGGGAAAATGAAAACTCCCTTACTCATGTCATTTGGAAAAATTTGGCATTCTAAATATGATTGCATATGGCATTCTACTTTTGTAGATTAGTACCAGAAAGAAAACTTTTTTCCCTGAGAAAGTTAATTTATGAAATCTTGCCTAACAGTGGGACTTCCTAAAATATTCTTCTGCTTACTAAACAAAGCCAATGTGCTTTATAAGCAGGAGATGAGAGAAAAAAAAAATGGGCAAAGCTAGTTGGAAAAGAAATGGAAAAACTAGAATGCTTGGAAAACCCAGTTAAGCAATCTCAAGAGTAGATTTTGTGATACTTGTAACACACACCAGGCTGGGGATATTAAACTAAATACCCTTCGAAGGTTGAAACACAAATTTCCAACCAATCCTTGGCTGCATTGCCCTTGTACCTACTCTATGAATCATATTTGCCTTACAAAGAAATTCCCAGACAACGTGTCCTTTTGGTCATGTTTTCTCCCACAATACCACACATTCTGCCTCTTTCCACATTATTTCAGGGAAAGGTTATTACAGAAAAGCCACGACTGTTTTGAATTTGACCAGCTTTACATATGTGGAGTCTTAACCTCAGCTTACTCAGCAGCAGCCCTGGGTGCCAGACCCCAGAACTAAAGAGATGGAGAGTCAGGCTCCTTAAGAGGCGAAATCTTTAAATACGACGCAGTTGACTTATTTAGAACTTAATACAAATTTTACATCATTTCCCCATGTCAATTTAAGGTTTTTTTGAGCACCATGACTAGAATAACTGTATGAATGGGAGAGCTTTATGGAACTGTCTGGTGTCAAAGCTAAAATGAGAAAACAAAGAAATATGGACCAAAGATTTGAGACCCCAGGGTAAAAAAGACATCTCAACATCCAAAATCTTAGAGATTCAGCCTGTATCTATCCAGTATTCAATATGAGAATGATTTATTCTGAGAGTTATGCCTATTTTGAGATGCTCTCATCTATCAGCAATTCTGGATCAGTGAGTTTATATTTATTTACGAGTTCAAATATATACAATTAATAAAGAAAAAAGTAATTATGTATTTCAAATTTGAGCATCCTCCTAATCAACTCCCAGGCTTGATAAAGAAGCTAAAAAAAATCCAAAAGCATTTGTAGAGGTGGTGACAAGACAGGTTTTCATTAATACTGACATATGTACGATTTTTTTTCCCCTTCACATGAATTAATATTGAAATGAGAAGTTTTTTCATCAAAGAACAACTGACAACCAGGCTCTTCAAACTTTTTAAAAGAATGTGATAGGCCTTTAGACAGAGCCAGAAAGCAAATAATAGACTGGCCACATTACCTATCTTTGTTCTAAATACATGATTCCAGCGCATGAGTTCTGCATAATTGGAAAACAGGCAGAAATTTTGTCCCCTGGAGCCAGTAAGAATTGTCAGTGAAATAAGACCTGGTGGATCTGGATGTTTTTTACAGATCAGCACAGCTAATATAGAATTAAATCCTTAGTTAAACAAATTCTCTTAGCATGGTATTGTAGTACATTTAAGACACATGCACTAAACAATACATAGATTTACAAACATTCTCCTTGAGTGGAATTCTTACAATCCAAATGACTTACATAGAGTTGCAAATTTCATGAATTTGTGATAAAGCATGACATGGTATACCGTGCAGCTTAGAATTTTATGGGTGAGTCTCATCACAGCTACCTACACACCACAAATATTAGGGGATCTTGAAACTTCATTATCCTCCCTCCAACCTACATGTCCCCCACATGCATGTTTTTCTTACTACCATGGAAGAGAATCAATCACGAGTGTAACTTCTAGGTAAGATAAAAGAAATGGTGTTTGATGCAAAGGAGTTGGGTCATTCTGCTGACTCAGCGATCAGCCGATTCAGTGACTCAAGAACTAAATTCTTGTTTTGACCTTGTCACTGACATCTGTACAGCCCTGTATATGTCCTACCATCGTCATCACTCATTTCTTAACCCCTAAAAGATATGTGCTTCTGGGAACATAAGGATGAATGAACATGGAGCTACAGTCTAGTGGGAGAAAATAGGACAAATTGCTCTCTCAAATCACCTTTTCTACCCTGGTCAAATCCTTAGGGTCCTAGTCACCTCTTTTCCTTAAAGCTTCCTTAATTTCCTTTTTCCTTGACCAGACTCTGGTTGTTCTTAACTCACTGAAGTAGCTACCGCCTCTCTAGCAAAAGATTTGTTTTGTTTTGTTTTTTAATGTGCTAGGCACTATGCTAAGTGCTAAAGTTTCAATGGTGAGCAAATCGACCCACACCAGATTTGCTTTCACCAAGCTCATTTTATAGGGGCAATATCAACTTACAGTGTGCCATTAGCTCTTTCTGGATTTTTCTGGAGCCCCCAACTTTTTGCTCAGTGAGAGGTACCTTTGTTTCTCAGAAGTCGTCTTGCTCACCAGAAGGTGGGGTTAGGGTAAGGACTTTGTCTCTGTACCTTGTTGTGTAGAATGGTGCCAGGTCAATTGGAATAACTGATGACTTCAGTAATTTCTAGCATGTCCGTGGGTGCCTCCTGTTGACTGTATTGTCAGGTAGGGTCTGTGTGCCATACTTGATCTCAGAGCGAGGCGGCACTGCTGTAATGTCTTCCATTAGCGGGGTCCTTCGAAACTGACTGTCATCTTTGAATTGATCGGTAATGATGAAGACGTACCTATGGAGTTCTTGGTTCCATAAAACACAGAGACAATCCCCTGTGCATGTATGAAATGGCAAATGGGCCCTCTATCAATGAGCTCCTGGACGCAGCTGGTCCATCAGCAACAAAACCCTACTCTGTGCTGGGCAGAGCAGAACTTGTCTTCTAGGTCCCATTCTCTGTCCCTCTGTCCCTGTTCTTCTCTCCCTTCCCCCCTTCCCTGGCGCACACACACACGCCCTTCTCAACTTTATCAGAGTCCAGAGTTCAAGTTTTTAAGATGACCTGAAAACATGTTAAATATTGAAGAAGGTAGGAGGATTTGACCTGGAAAGGAGAAGAGCCAAGGAAGTTGTCTTCAAATAGGACTGTCACATGGAAATTGATTTGGGGTTACCTTGGAGGGCATGGCTAGAACCAATGGGCAGGCAAGAGAATGGCAAATTTAAGCTCCACCTGAAGACACACTTTCTAATTAGTGCTTTCTAAAAATGGCCAGTGCTGCTTGGGACACAGTGAGTTCACTGTTATTGGAGGCCCTGAAGCATGAGCTGGGTGACAACATGGCAAGGATTTTGTAGGGGAATTGAAGCATGGGCTACAGAGAAAATATTGGATTAGATCATGTCTGACATCTCTTCCGTATCTGTGACTGTCCAACTTTGTGGAACCAGCGCTCCACAGTTCCCCAGGACTTTGAGAGCACAAGATGGATGAACTGAGAAATGATAGCTTGAGCAGTTGCTGGAAGGGAAGCTCAAGTGGGACAACCCAAAACAGTGTAGAAAGAACCATTCCCAGAAGTATATATTGAAAATCAGTTACAGCTAGATTGTCTCGCTCTGGGATCCTTGGAAAAGAAACCAGTGGGGAATGAAATGCAGCATCAGTGGTTTTGTTTTTTAAAAAGTGGTCATTGAAACCTCTAAAGTTAATGGATGACATTGCTAAGCAGAGGCAAGCTCTGTAAGTGGCTTCTGTCAGCTTCAATCCCATTTCCGTTCTCACTTAGCTCTGTAACAAGAGGGCCACCAGGCAAGCATGGGTCTCCTCTGGGCCAGTACTGTGCTATAAAGGGTGCTGTGTATATGGCTTGCCTTCTCTCAGCAGCACAATCTCAATGACCAATAGCTGGTTTGGAGTCTCCGTGTTTCAGGTGTCTCTATGAGTAATACCTGGGGCACATGGAGCCGGCCACAAGTGTGGTAAATCTTAACCTGAAACTTTATAAAGCTAATACAAGAAACACAGTAACTGAACCCACATGAAATACATATAGTTTACCAAACATTTTATTTAAGTACTACACACACACACACACACACACACACACACACACACACGTACACACACATACACATATGCAGCAAATGCATTTGGTTTAACTCCAGTCCTCCTTTACAAATGAATAGGTGAAGGATTTGGCTAGGTGAGAAGTTCACACCTTGAATTATAGGTGCTCTATCAACTCTTGCTCTGCCTTTAGTTATCGCTGACCTTCTCAGCCACCTCATGGGCCCATGTGATGCCAGGACAGTAGAAAGACTCCCTCTGTTCTAATGTTCAGCTCTGCAAAATGCCTCTCCTGGCTCCTTGTGCAGGAGCATCTTTGATTTTTCCGTCTCTCTGCTCAGTGCAGTTCCTGGTCCATGTTGCATCTTGACAATATGAATAGTTTTCATCAGCCATAGCACATTTTGTAGAGAAAAGAGCCATGCACAGGATGAACATGATGGAACAGGATGCTTGCCCTACAAGATGTCACAGTGTAGCACTCCCAGACTCTTCCTTCCAGATATTAGAGATGGGATTTTATTATTTTTAAATGGGTCAAATATAAATGAGGCTGCTGGACTATGGTTCCCTTCTGTGGCCTCTGCT
This sequence comes from Hipposideros armiger, assembly GCF_001890085.2. Taxonomy (NCBI): domain Eukaryota; kingdom Metazoa; phylum Chordata; class Mammalia; order Chiroptera; family Hipposideridae; genus Hipposideros; species Hipposideros armiger. The sequence goes on from NW_017731403.1 coordinate 1,808,674, forward strand.
TACTCTCATCATATGACTATTATTAGCAGTTTTGAGTCACATCTCAAATGCATGGAGAAAAATAGCCATTAAACAGAACAACAAAAAACAAGCCTTTCCACAGGAAATGGTACTTGGTTTTAACCCTCTGGTTTTCTCTGAATATCAGAATTTTCCTTTTTTTTTTTTTTTCAACTGGAACTAATTGGTTCTACCTCTGGAAACTCTGTGTGTTACCCACAACTCTTCCATGCCACCTGCTTTTGACTGTCCCTGAAGTAGGATGTCCCCAAGGCTCTTAGTGAAGTGCCTGGCCCAGAGCCAGCACATGTCAGCCATGGGGACAGAATGACTGCCAAGAGGCTCCAGTCCACAGGGACTAATGTGGGTGCCATCAGAACCCCTTCCACTCAACTCAGAGAAAGGGAGAGGAAGCGGAAGCTTGGACTCTTAGAAGAGAAAGGAGTATATGGTACAGCAATCAGGTTATGCAACCTGTAAACTCTGTGTCCAGAATTTGCCCAGAGCAAAATTGAGGATGTTTAAGGGAGAAAGGAGAGGCAACTTCAAGTAAAAAGGATCTGGCTCTTGCTGCGTCTACTATGTGAGCTAGCCACAACTGTTACACAGCCCTTTCATCCAAACTGTCACACCCCAAGAGCTGGAAGAGAGGGGCTGTGCTACCTCTCTGTCACGTAGCAGCCTCTTCCTTCGAGGGTTTGGTATTTAAATGACAAGCCTACTTCACCTCTCTTCCTGGCACATTTTATGTAGGCATGAAATAAATCAAGTTTCAAAGCCAAACACAAAACCAAACAGAAAGAAATAAGCAAGCTCTTGCCATCCCCCCTTCATTCAGTCTCTTCGCATCTCCCCCTCACTCCCTTCTCACACTCACTCCACATTTCATGCCAGATTCACATCCATGGAAAGAAAGACTCTGGTGCTAAGGGCTGTTTCTCGACACTGAATCCAGCTGTTCCTGAGAGTGAGAGCCAGGACAAACACATTAGCCATTTTCCACCTTAGACTTCAAACACGCAGAGAGAAAGTGCATCAAATAGAGTCTCCCTGAGAGCAATTTATAAGGTGGCTGGTGAGAGCCATGGATCCAGCCTCGCAGGGAATTTATTTCCACGTAAATTGATACCAGGGTTATTTATTGGTGTGTTATTCCTGCCAACAACTTAATACCAAAGTCAGCATTTGAAAATCCAGTGAGAAATTTGTGCTCGAAAATGTGAATTAAATCGCTCTTGCAAGGCTGCTCCTTGACATTTTGGATTTTGCCTGGCAAGTTGATTCGACATGTAAGTCTCAAATTTTCTCCACTTTTATGAGGTGGTTAGGGGATGTGACTATTCCTGGTCCAAAGTGAATGTGATATAATATACTGGCCTGGAGACAAACCCACAACCGAGGTCCTTTAAAACATCAGAGTTTCCCTGAAGATAAGCAAATTTGGGCTCCACCATTGAAGTTTTGACTTCAGTGCTCACTTCTTATCTCTTAATAATTTTTGCTTCAGAAAGTTTCTAGAGCTAACCTCATTAGGATAAGCGAGGCTTACAATATAAAGAAAGAGAAAGTTATTAGAAAATATTCTTCCAAGAATTGAATTTAGTTGGCTAATACCATCGTTCTTCATGTCAGCTGGCTTCATTTTTGTTTCCTGGGCTTGTTAGTTTTGTTCTGTCCTGACACCGGCTTTATATGTGATGAAAAACACCAGGGAATTCGAGACAGGCAAAGGAACAGGGGAAGAGTACGTCCACAATGGCGGGGTAGGCCAGCCGAAGTGCAGACTGGGGTTTATGTGTAGGAAAGTGAGGGAAGTTCTTGAACTTTTTGGGTCCTGTTTGGTAGGTTTGCTGAATTTATGTGAAATGAAATCACCTTGGCTGGCCCACCACCTATCGTGACATTTACAATAGACACTCTTACGGTGCTTCAGCAGTTGTTTTGGAAGTTCATCTGATTTACAACCACCCACTTGATGACCCCTAAGTTTTAAGAGAGCCCTGAGGAGAGCTGTTTATTAATATAAGGATGCTAAGTCATGAAGGTTTGGGCTGGTCCATGTTGGACAACAGTGGGGATCTGATTTCACTGACGGGGTTCTTACTGCTTAAGGTTTTAAAAACAAGGTCCTAGTTCCTGAGAGTGGGAGTGAATTATGTGCTGTGGGAAGGAAGATGCAAAGAGGCAGGAAGCCTCTGCCTCCCAACTCAACTCCCACTTGTCTGAGCTCATGGAGAAGAGCATGGAGTTTCCATGGCCTCTTTTCATGACCTGACTTTTCTGTGGTCTGATAGCCATGCCTGCGAAGGAAGAAGGCAGACTGGCCAACATCCAGCTCTGCTGCAGTGGTGAGTGGTCAGCGGATGACATGAGGAACCCCTAAAACTTCCCTCCCTTCCTTGTCCTCAATCCTGCTCTGTTTTGGGGGACGTTTCTAATGAAATCTAGCCACACCTCAGCCACTGTCAGCTTTTACTGAAGTGATGGATGCCTTCAGGTGGCTACTTCAGCAGGGGGCACCAGGGAGCCCCATTTATGTATATTTCACAGGTCTTAGGTTCTAGTCTGTCTGCCCTGCAGATCTAGCGCCTCCGTAATCAGTGGTTCTAGAATAATGACCCATGCTCTCAAACACCCAAACAGCTCATCTGTGGCAAAAAGTCAACTTGTCAATTTATGGTGTGAATGGACCTTCCCACTCAGCGATATATTTGCTATTTGGAATGCTCTATCCAAGTATCAACATATACAACAGAGGACTAGTCATTAGAATTAATGGTAGCCACATAAAAAAGAAAAGATCAAGGCAAAGGCCTTTACTTGGGTTGTGTTAGAACCTATGAAGTCACCCCTGTATTTCTAGGGAGTTCTTCTTTCCAATGTCCTACATATTTGAGACCATCAGACACTGAATTGCCTTCCTGCAGTGGTGGTGTTGCAGCCACCACCTCTATTTCTCTTTCTTTATTGTTTACCTTTGGTGTTAGACCTTTGGTCTGGGTTTCAACTGGGCTACTACTTGACACGATACATCCTACTCTACCTGGAAAGTTTTTCAGACATGGCTGTGTGCAGTGGAGCCATTCATTGGATAAAGAATAAAGGAAATAGCTCAGATTCTTGTCAAATTACAAAAAAGTGGGTCCTGACATGAAAAATATTAGAAACCACTTGTTTTCTATAAAAGAGGTAAAAGCAAACTCATGTCTAGGTAAGCTCCTGATGCTGGATGCTCAGGATGGAAGCTCTGAGAGTGGCTAACGCCTGTGTCTTGTCACCCAGGCCAGTGAAAGGCGCGTTCACCTCATCGTGTCCCGCCAGGTTCATCAGCAGAGTCCTGACATCTTTCAGGAAGCTGGCTGGAGCAGCAACAGCAACCGGTCCCCAGGGCCAGGGGACAGGAGCAACACTTCCAAGGTGAGGCCCAGCCAGGGGATATCCACTGCTCCTGCGGGGAGCTATTTCTTGGGAAAGCGGCACACTTTGACATTTCTAAGTGTCATCTTTGGACTTTGTCACAGAAACACTTATTTGACTTGCCCCAAAGTCCCACCTTCCAGACCTGGTGAGAGAACAGGTGTCTTCCATCTAAGCAGGAGAGAGGAAGGTGCTGCAGGCTGTTGAAACCTGATCTTGGAGACCTCATACGGGGACCCAATTTCTAGTCTAAGCCAAAAAGATGTCATGTTTTTTCAATAGTCATTTTGTTTAAGGACTGTTTTCCATTCACTTTGAAATGAAACAAAAGGTTTGCTTGGCTTCTGGTTTTTGAAGTTCCCAGCCTGTCTGAAAATTAATAATTCCCCTGCTATTTTTAGTATGTTTGTTTTTGCAGAAGGAACCCCCCTCCCCCCAAAAAATAAAATAATAATGTAAACACTTGAAGTTCATGTACATTAGGAAGTGGTGGGGATGGGAGGCAAACCAGGGAACACATGTCCTATCTCGTGCAATTCAAATCCAGAAAAAATTTAAAGCACTGCGGACGAAACAGAATGCATCTGTGGGCAGAATGCATCCTTCAGGCCCATAACTTACAGTCTCTCTTTAAATGAGGTGACTCAGCCCAATTTCTGCTTTTGTCTGGGGCTAATATTAGAGATAGTGTGGCCTCTCCATTTGGATGGGTATCTAAGCAACACAAACCTTGCATAGACCAAATTCAGAGTCCTTATAGCCTTGGCTTGGCATCCTATTGTGATAGCAATGAGTTTCTATCTGGTTTCATTAAATGACGAGAGAGACAGAGACAGAGACAGAGAGAGGAGGGGGAGGGGGGGGGAGAGATCTTATAGATAGTCCATTCTTCTTGCAAAAGAAATTAAGGAATTCCTATATTTCACATACTATATTTCAGTTTGGAATAGCGATTTTGAGTTTTTGAGCAATGTATGCAGAAACAATACTCAAAATTTTCATTTTGGAACATCGCTGCTTTGTAGGCTGTTGATTACACAGTCTACAAAGCTACGCCCTCTCCCCTTTCTCCAGCCAGTCCTGCCCCATAAATCCATAAATTCCAGGTTTATTTACAATAAGTAATCTAGGCAGACCCAGTACCCCTACTAAAACATTTTATGAATAAGGACTCCCTGGTGTCTTTTCACTAATAAATACCACTAGTGTGTTTAAATTTAACTAACGCTATTAATGGAAAACTAGTTTGCTTAATAAAGATTTGAATCTAACTAATTACAGTTGAATTAACTAGACCATATTATATTCTAGTTCATTAAACCAGTAGGAATGAGGCTTCCACCAGCACTGTGGTTTTATAATCCCTTCCCTCTAACTAGCATAAATCATGGCAAGAGCCAGGATGAGCTGATCAAATTTTTGCTGCAAACCTGTCATGTGTTCCATTCCTGGAAAACACACAACAAACTGGCCTAGTGGGAAACTGATTATTTTCACTTTAATTTATAATTCTATCTGCCCTCTGAAATAGCTCTCACATACACACAAAATGTGACATATTTAAAATGAAACTAAGACATATATGGCTCTTTGATGATTTAGCTTTTTATGATCCTACTCAAGTTTTGTTTTATTTAGGAAACTTGGCTTTTTGAAAGCAGGAGTTAAAATTACTCAAAGAAATACCACAGAAGGCAAATCAAGTTTTGTGAGACAGAAAAGTTTTTAGCAAATTGAAAAGTTTAAAGAATAATAAACATTAAACTTAGGAGTGTGGTTACCTGTGTGGGAGAGAACCAGAGAGAAATCATAGCAGGACTCCAGCAACACAGGGAACCAGGTTGCAAGTGATAATGTATTTTTAATAGCCGAGTGATAAGTACACACGTGCCCGATATTTTTTAATCAGCTTCAACTATTTCATTATAAATTATGTCTTTAAACATTAGGAAACGTCCTGAAGTGGGGAAGGGGAATGGGGAGAAAACACAGATGGAAAAGACCTCTGTTATATTTCACTTTCCTTCTTCTCAACCAAAGATAGGCAAGTCTGGTTATGGAGGGTTAACGGGGGCCCTTGGGGTTTTCCATTCCTACCATGGGTGTCTCTCTTGTGGGGAAGGCAAATGCTGTGGAAAACCCAGGGCACATGGACACATAGACACGTTTCTCATTTGGGGTACCCCAGTCATGTGTGTGGAGCCCATAGGTGCTCAACCAAACATCTCATTGCCCAGTGCAGCAAGGCATTTTGATAAGCACTGAAGGAAGTATGAAAGACGACTCTGCTCTCCAGTAACTTGCATCTGAAAACATAAATAACACGTCTCTGCAGCCAGGAGGACGTAGGTTTGCACGTTCAAATCTTGTCACATATTTTATTTGACAGAATTGGATTTGAGTTGATTTCTCTAGTCAAAAAAATAGTTAAACTCTTTCTGGAAAACATGGGTAATTAATTCTTTCATGTGTTTTTCTGATAGATACCTGAAAAGTGATAGATTAATTTATGTCACGTGTTTAAATATTACCTCTAAAAGCTAAGTGGTGTAGTGGGGAGAGCATGGATTTGAGTCAGACGTCCTGGGTTTCAGTACTGTTTTCTTCCTAACATCTGTGTTTCATTGATCAGATTTTTTTTTTTAAATGGTGTGTCGGTTTGCCTGCCTTGACCCACTTAAGTAGATAATATTTCCTTCCTTTTCCATAAAGGAGTACCTGGCCAATCTGTACATTATTCAAGGAAAATTTATTCACAACAAAATAATTAAAGCCTCACTAACTCCTATTAGCTGGAGTGACAGAAGAGAAGGCAGTGTAACTTCTGGAATATTTCATAAGATGTAATTAGGCTACTTTCAAATGAACTTAATAACACTTTTTTTTTTTAACCAAAGTATTCTCAGGTAAAAGTCGTATCTTCCATTTGGTTGCATTTCTTTTAGCCACAGGTTTGAAGTATGTGGGCATTCTTACCCATTTCACAAAGTCAGCGGGAGCTTGAGTGATTATGTTATTACACATCTCATAAGCTAATTACTATTAAAAACCCAAATAACAATAACAGATGTTCAAACTTACCACATAGAGAGGCAATTAAATTATTGGAATCTTTTTTCCCCACCTGGAAAAATATTGTAAATGTTGATAAAACTCAGTGTTGGTGGAATTGTGGGAAATCAGCAGTTTCATAATGTATTGGTGAGATTACAAATGATAGAACTGTTTCAAAGGTAATTTATCAATATCTACCAAAATGTAAAATGCCCCAGCTGTTTGACTTAGCCATTTTACTTCTAGGACATTAGCCTAAAGTAATAGTTACGCAAGTGCACAAGTTATGTGTGTCTAAGGATGTTCGCAGTGTCATTAATTTTGTGGAAAACTGTAGACAACCTTAGTGGTCATCAGTGGGGGATAGGACACCCACACGAAGTACTAGGCAGCTGTTCAAGCATGAGAAAAAGTGTGTGTGTGTGTGCGTACATGCACCGTTACACACACACGCACACACATGCACTTTTTCAGCACATCCCATGCTGTGTTTTAGACATCACCATGGGAGATTGATCAATTACCCTTACAACACCCCTCTCCCTCATGTGGAAATAGTGCGTGAGCCCTTCTTTGTGAGGATCAGGAGTAAATGCTTTACCAGTATACCCAGGAATGAGCTGAAGCACCAGGGCAGCCAGTAGGAGTCTCTGGGTTTAAAACATTTGCCGATTTGGGGGCATTTCAGAACTGCCTGCATCTCCACGCGGGGCTCTTTTGAGAGATGTTTGTAATTAAAGGGACATCCTGCATCTAATTGCTTTTCAGAAAGAAAAAGTCACATACTTAGAATAGATCTTGAGAGCCCCTCTAAATCTAGTCCTTGGCCTCAGCTGGAATGCTAGGACCAGTGTTCATACTATTACTTATTTTGAAACTTTTCTCTGAAGAAAGGCCTATTTCAGTTTCACAGCCCTCATCTGATAACCATTCTCTTCAAGGCTCTTCAAAGTCCTGGGGTTTATATAAACACAACCCAGAGCTAACAAGGACTAATTGTAACATATACCTTGCCATAATTATTCATCGTTTGTGATTTATTATTCTATTACTACCAAACATAATTTGTAGCAATTTGCAATTTATCCATCTGTTTATTCTACACACATGTATGATACTTACCATCTTCGATGTGCTAAATGTTGTGTTCTGTGCTGAAGATACAGTAATATGTCATTACTGCATACAATAAGGCCATTAAAACAGACATGGCTAACTTAGGAAACCACGAGGTGGTTAAGTGCACGAAAAGCCCAGGCTTATGTTGCTTCATAACGATGCATTTAAAATTGACCCCGTGTATGCAGGTAATATGATGTCAACCATCAGATTTACAGAAGTTTAATTATAACTCATTTGATTTGTTGAACAGATAATATTTTCACAGGGTTCAAATGGAAAGTATATATTCAGTCGTCTCTCACCTTCCCTGATCTATCCAGTTCCACCTGTACTCCCATACACCACTTTTTCTTCCAAAGTTCATGAAAATGAAACTCCTCATTTCTTTTTTAAAACAGAAGGTAGTATACTTACACTTTGTTCTGTATCTTGGTTTTTTTAATCAGACGTTTTAAAATTTTCTTTCCTCAGATACAACTGTAAGCTATGTTTTGAGCCACAGACTTGAGGTTTGATCAAGGGTTGTATTTATTTGTAGTGCATATGCCCACTGTCTAAGCCCCATAGAGGTCAGTCATTGCACCAGCAGGCAGAACACATTTTTAGAAAAGCATATATTAATATGCATTCAACAAACAGTGCCCTTGACCTACTGTCATTGCTTCAAGATAATGCTGCATGTAGCTTTGCGTGTTTTTAGTCTAGTGTTGAATCAAAATCAGTTCTTAACTTTTCAAAACTTGGTCCACAGTGTATACTCTACAATGTGCATACTGTACTTTTATATTTATATTTAATATATTTATATTTATGTAATAAAATGAAAGCGTACAACTGACTGCATATTATTTAGAAATGCTAGAGTAAAGATGCCAACTGGGAGGAACCTAGACACTAGGGAGTTTTTAAGAGTATATCTATGAAATCCATTATTTTTCTTTGAGCATTTCTATAATTGATTACCTACATAAATTAAACTGGGACAATTTAATTAAAATGATTATTTTTTTAACTTAGAAAAATTCCTGATATTCATAAATGACAAGTTTTATGAAACGTTGACTCACTACTAACAGGAATAAATGAGTCACTTGAAAAATTTTGGGGTATCGTTCACTTTGTATGCTGAGTATTTCCACAGTGGTCTACCACCTGTTTCTCCTTCCTTTTTACTGGTCCTGTTTGAAAGGTAAAATTCCTGAGTCAGCCTATGGATTTTGGGATAATATAACTCTGAGGGTGGGGGGCAAAACAAGGGTTCTCTGCATGTCTTTCTCTGAGACCAAGCACCACCATCATATATTTATGCAATTTTGGTAGTTTGTGTAGGAAATACAAACACATTTGTGAAAGATGTGCCATGTTTGTTGTTCTGTGCCTTCAGCCCCTCCATCCTGCAGTCACTTGTCACGAGAAGGTAGTAAGTGTCCGGAAAGACCCCAGTGAGTCTCTCGGCATGACCGTTGCAGGAGGAGCGTCACACAGGGAGTGGGATTTGCCCATCTATGTCATCAGTGTTGAGCCCGGAGGCGTCATAAGCAGAGATGGAAGAATAAAAACAGGTAAAAAGTAAAGAGACGTAAGGTTCTAGGGCAGCAGAGCGTTCAAAGGAATTAGCAGCTTACGGGGTTAAGTAACTGTTTCCAGGATTAACAAGAGAATGCAAGGGGGATCTGGCCAGGACATCTGATACCCATTGACCATGGTTGGACTGAGTATAGTGGCTGAACACCTCCCTCCTCATGTGGGTTGATGTGGGCGCCACAATGCTTGCTAGTAAAGCAAGTACCTGTAAACTATGCCAAGAATAGGAAAATGCTAGTTATGAGCAAGTTGCCTTAGTTAAATGGCATAATTTGGTTCCACTTATTCTAAATGATTCTTTGCTGGATTGATCCAGTAATGAAACTATCCATGAATTGTTCCATTTTGTGGGTTGGGTAGAAAAAATAATTTGTTAGGAGGCTGATGGATTTTAAATGAATATTATTGGGTTGTCAGAAAAGTCATGACACATTTTTATAACGAAAAGCATAGAAAAAATGTCATGACTTTTCCGACAACCCAATAAATGAAAGTGCCATGCTATAGGTACTTTCCCACTGGTGAAAAGTATTTCATCACTTTAATCTTTTGTGTCCTGGGCTATTTTGAATGAAGACGTCAAATGTGTATCCTTAATAATATTGTCAATTCACATGAAGGGTAGCTTGGATGCTTGAGCAATTATGTCATTTAAGGATTCACATTCAAAGATGAAATGTGAAGTTTCTGAAATACAATTGCTCAGCCTGTGGAGACACAGGGTCACGGCATGTAAAGGGAGTCAGTCGGCCAACCTAAAGGCGCTTCTTTTGGAGTCAGGAAGGACGTGAGGCCTTCCTCACCTTTCTCCTCCTATCTTTTTTACTCTTGCTATGGTTATTCTGTGTAAAAATGATAATATTCAGAAGCAGAAAATCAGGAGAGAGATAAAAGAATAGAAAATGGAGGTGGGGAGGTATGTATTTTAGTTTTTCTTGCTTTTTTCACCCAAGCATGCGGGTGGAGAAGAATGAGGTCAATCAAGAAGTACTTGTGAGAGAACATGAGCAGAGGATGATAAGATACGATGTATGAAAATGGTCTAGCACATAATAGGTGCATAAATGGCCATTCTTAGTACCTTTGCAATGAATAGAAAAGCTAACCCTTCTTTCCACCTCTAAGAACGGTTGCCGGCCCACTTTTCATAACTGCTATAGACGCCTCTGCCAGATACTCAGGGGCAGTTTCTTAGTCATTCAAATCCTATTTATTAAGGGTGCCTATCACACACTACACTCTGTGCAGATGCTGGGAGCTTTTGCCAAGTGCTCTCCCTTTGTGCTATAAACAGGGAACAAAAAAGGAGTGAAAATGATTTGGACTAAATGGTAAATGAGGCCCATTTATCTTCCTTTGCTTCCTGTCCCTTCCCTCCCTCCCTCCCTCCCTCGTCAAGAGCCAAATGCTAATGGGTACGCTTTAGAAACCTCCATACATGACTTACTTACATCTTGGGACATACACATAGTTCACCATTTGCCAAGAACCCAGCCTCATGTCAATCCAAGAGTCTAATGACATGCCCCTCCCTACTTCCCCACATCCCAGTATGTCCCTGCCCCTTTGCACTGTATGCAGTTCCTATTTGCACTCTCACTAAGGGTGGCTTCTGCTTCTCTGGTCATTAGGTGATATTTTGCTGAATGTGAATGGGACTGAACTAACAGAGGTCAGCCGGAGTGAGGCCGTTGCATTATTAAAAAGCACATCCTCCTCGGTGGTTCTTAAAGCTTTGGAAGTCAAACAATGTGAGCCCCAGGAAGACAGCAGCAGCCCAACAGCCCTGGACTCCAACCACAACAGGGCCCCACCGGGCGACTGGTCTCCCTCCTGGGTCATGTGGCTGAAATTACCACGGTGAGTCCCAATGTGACATCCTTGGGGAGGTGTGGGAGGAAAACAAGTGCATTTCTTAGACCACTCTTCCACTCTCTTGGGCTGATTCATGGCACCAGCATCTTAATGAACCCCAGGCTTGGTCGTGGGACTACTTGAAATAATTGTCTGAAAATGCATGCAAAAATCCTAGGGCAGGAACGAAAGCCTGGACATGGATACATTAGGCATTCACGTTGAGGGGCTCACAGGGCTGCCATAAACAGTTGTTTTGGTTGTCCATGCAGCAGGGAGCTTAGCTGACAGACAGGAGGCGGAAATCCAGCCTGTGTTCACAGACACACCATGGAGCAAGGGCAGATTCGCCCTGCCCTGATCTGCTAGTGGCAGCCCTGGGCATTTGCCTGGAGGGACTCCCTTCTGTGGTGTTACCTCTAGTTTTCAAGCAGCCCCAGATACACATAACAACGCAGAGCACTGTGCCTTCCCTCCTGTGTTGAAGCGTGTGCTGACTGAGGACACGGCTCAGATCTCCTCTCCCTCCCCAGCTCCTACGCTTGTGAAGCTTGTAGAAAACTTCAGGAATCAGCTGGGTTTTCATTTTAGTGAGATGTAACTAGAGTGTTACAGTGAAGCCGTTTGTCTCCTATAGACACTTCAGGAAAGGATTTGGGGTAGCCTTGCTAAATGGCTATATACAAAAATTAAATATTCAGAGGACAGATACTCATCAATTGGGGTTTGCTCACCTACATCAGAGCATAAACTCTTGGCCTTGAAAAGACTGTTTTACTAATTCCAAATGGATGATTGAAATGTTCAATATTAGAGTCACTGAAGATGAAATGCTGGTGAGGATTAAATGAATGAAAACAGGCTGTTTGGTTTTAGTACATTTTTCTTGAGGGTGGAGATAGGATGGGTCTCTCTCATTCTTTTTTCAAAATTTTAAATGAGGTTTTAAAAAAAAAATCCCTGATTCAAATAACAAACAGACCTAGATTCCTTTCTGAGCCTTCACTAACTGATAACTTTTAAATGAGTACATTTTTAAACAGTTGAAAACTGAGCATTGAGGTAGTTTTTAAATCTTTCAACATTTTAAAATGGAGTCTGGGTATAAGAAGAGTGTTACTTTAACTGATTTTATTTTTAAAAATCTTTTTGAAACTGCAATCTATCAATATAGATCATTTTATTTTTTGTTTGAAAGCTACTTGTTATATAATCAAGGTTCGTGTAAAACAGAACAAATGTGTGATGCTTTTTACTCCAAACACAGCCAAATGAATGGCTTTCTCTCCCTCCACTTTTGTCACTTTGCCTCGGGAAAGTACTTCTTTGCTCTTGCCCATACAGGTTGGATTTTGCTCAACAGACGTAATCTGTTACCAGATGGCCTATCACGTATTCTCTGGAAAATGCCACTGTATGCTTATATGAAAAAGAGCAAAAAGTCAAATGTCTTACTATTATGATAAAAGTATTTTTGGATCTTCAGACCCTGAAAGGCACATAATTTGGTAGAGGCTCAAGTGAAATATGGAGGTCCACTGAGAGGTGGGTTGAAGAAAATGGAGCCCTTGAAGGAGCCTGAGCAGCAGCAGCCAGTGAAAGACCAAAAAACATATATAGCTTAAAGAGCAATCCAAGCTTCACCATACTCATCAACTCCTTTCAATGGAGTTTAAATTATTTTTGAGATAATCATAATTTTCTTATTTGTACAAATTACCAAACTCCTTGCTAATCTTTATACTAGCCAAATCTTCTTCAATTAGGCCTACATTTAGAGAGTGAGTTCAAAAGAGGAAAAAAATCTCACATTTAAATTTAAATTTACAGTTTAACAAATGTTAATGACCAACTTCATCACTTACAAAAAATTTCACAAGAAATTGTTTATTGGTTTTTCAAAAAGTAGTTATTTTAAGTTACAGCTTATAAACAAAACAATCATTATCTTGATTTTTACCAACATGAAAATGTTAATTTTCTTTCAAACCAGTTTCTAGACTGGGGGATTTTAGAGTCAAATCCATCTCCTGACATATCTCTGTTCTAACACAGTTTGCTTAGCCTGCACCTATGTTAACACTATCCAACTGCCACTGAATAGTAAAAGAAATAATTTCTTCAGTCTAATTTTCTATTTTAGCTGGGACGCGCTACTCATTTACCGAAGACCTATGGTCTTTCCTTCTCCCATTTCTTTTATAACCTGCTATTCCATTTACTGCCAGTTTTCTCTTCTCCAATATGAATCCTTCTTAAACTTTAAATGTACAATTTTCATTTACTTTATGCCTGCATGCTTCTATATAACCTTTATCAAGTATGTGGAGCTACATATGAATTGATATTTTTCAAAAGTAAAAATTTCAGCAAATTAATTAGAGAAGGCATACATTTTTTCACTGAGATTAATAATTTATTCAAAGAATTTTTGCCTTCAATAAAATTATTTATAACTGCAAGTAAAATATGACATCCATAAGTATGCTTGAATTTGGTTCACCAGTAAAAATTTAGGCATGTTCAGCTTTTTAATAAAAACTGAGGCATTAAAATCTTTAAGCCAAAAATGATTCTCTCCCAGTAGACATATACCGTATTTGCCGGCGTATAAGACGACTGGGCGTATAAGACGACCCCCTAACATTTCCACTCAAAATACAGAGTTTGTTATATACTCGCCATATAAGACTACCCCCTCTTCCGCACACCTTCCACACACCAAATAAAAGGTAAAACAATATCAGATTTGATTTCAACATTTATATTTATATTCAAATGCTTATGACATGCAGGAAAACTGTCACAAGGCTGTATGTAATCAAACATATACATAAATCGCGATTCGCGATTTTGCGCTATCATACTGGGTGTATGTTCGGCTGTGTGCGATTTTGCGAGTGTGGTAAAATCGCATAACAGCAAAATCGCATAACAGCCGAGCATACACCCAGCAGCGCTGCTGATGCCTGAACGGTATGTGGAATGAAGTGGGCGGGCATCAGGAGGCCACTATGGCACGGGGCAAGCGCTATGGGCAGTCTATCTGAAGTGTACCTGGCGTATAAGATGACCCCCCACTTGGAGGCATATTTTTCAGGGCCAAAAAATCGTCTTATACGCCGGCAAATACGGTAAACAAAGCAGATGGTATCATTTTTTTGTTTCTTAAGGATGTTTAGCTATGGAAAACAGAAGCTCAATTAGAAATAACCAGCTAAATCACAAAGATCAATGGGCTATGACACAATTTTGAGTGAGACCCATCCAGTGCTATTTAGCTTAAAAAAAAATGCCAATAATTAACTATGAGTTCAACTTAAAATGTAATCAAATATATATGCACATTTTATTTCAGGTACCTGTATAACTGTAAAGATGTTATACTGAGAAGAAACACAGCTGGAAGCCTGGGCTTCTGTATTGTAGGAGGTTATGAAGAATACAATGGGAACAAACCTTTTTTTATCAAATCCATTGTTGAAGGAACACCAGCATACAATGATGGAAGAATTAGGTAATGACTACTTAACAAAAAACTTATATTCAAATAATTTGTTTTATACATGTCAAAGCTTGGCCCCACTTGAAATAAGGCATGTTATTATACTTTTGTTATTGGTAAGATTTTAAACACATTTATGTAGCATTCAATTTCTAAGAAATCCAAAATGATTAATTACTCTGAGTCCCAAACAGCAACCTGCTATACTTTTAGCATCCCTTCTAACACAAGCTGAATGCAAAGCAAGTGCAGAATTTAAGTGAGGAGGGAAGGAAAAACACCTTAATTAATTAGCAGTAATTAAAATTGACAGAAGTAGCAAAAACTAGGACCACCAAAAAAACTTGCATTAACTTCAGTTACAGAACAAAATGTTAACCCTATGACTTTTTTTTATTTACTTTTTTAGATGTGGTGATATTCTTCTTGCTGTCAATGGTAGAAGTACATCAGGAATGATACATGCTTGCTTGGCAAGAATGCTGAAAGAACTTAAAGGAAAAATTACTCTCACTATTGTTTCTTGGCCTGGCACTTTTTTATAGAATGGTGGGTCACAGAGAAACAGGAAATCACAAATAAGCTAAGTTGAAACAATATATTTATCTTGTCAATTTTTGTATTTAAAGGATACATTGTAAAAATGTAAATTTTAATGTCAGGAAAAGTACGATCTAATGAAAGCTAATTACACCTCAGAAAATATAATTCTCAAAACAAACATTACTGATAGTTTCTATTCCGTGTGGGGGATTTCACAATACGCCTTTAAGTTTATATTTTTCTATTCAATAAAAAACTCAAACAACTGAAATGGTTTGTATGCCCCCACTGAATTTGAATCCTACAATTAAATTAAAAATTCTGGTATATGTTGAGGTCTGCAAAGGCTACATTATGGGTACTTTCAAAACAATTTACAGCCAGAGGATTTTAAAAGTGCATTGCTGAAAAATGTTCCTTTTATCAAATGAGAAATAAATATTTTTCAAAAATTAGTTGTCTTTTAGTATGTGATACTATATTCATTTCTATTATCACTATTTAAAAGAGCCTAGTAATTCTTTCAAAACCATGTTACCATAACTGACAAATACCTCCTAAAGGTTAATCCTAAAAATGCTCACAGAATTATAAACCTGTTTTTTTTCTTTGATTTAATAGGAAATGACTAAAGCTCTTGTCATTTATTTTTATTCACAATAGTTAGTAACTATAAAAACTCTGCATGCTGCTCAACCAATGAGCCTTGGAAAGAACATCAAGAAAGGCCAAACCAGCTTGACCCTGGCTCACATAGATGAGCATGAGGCAATTCAAATTTGTGTCACAGTGACGAGTGTCCATGTGCCTGCTAGAAACTACACATAGGGTAAGGTATTTCAGAGGCCACCCCAAATACCTTTAGATTTTATTAAGTTGGATATAAAAGTTCCTCATTTAATTTCACCATAAACCCAGATTTAGAACACTGAAAACCAGCTATCAAAAAGTTCTGATATCAAAACTGTATGAGTTCTTTAATATGCTAAGCAACAGTTCCACAGCAGTAATGATAAAAGACTCAGAGGTGCCTTTTGCAGTGCAACTTGTTGAGACCCTAGTATTTGATTAAATCAAAGGTCAAGGTTCCACCCTGGCCATAGTTTTCTTATCAAATACTGGTAATGTACATAGCTAAACTTAGCTCTTTCAATTCCCTGCTGAGTGACTCATTCACATTACTTTCTTGGATATAAAGTCATTGCTGTCTTCTTTTTTAAAAATATTACAAGACAAAGATTTTTAACTTAACATGAAAAATTCACTCTTTTATTTTGGAAAAAAATTTTTCATACTAACAGAAGATTAAAGGTAAATTTCTTCAACATTATCCAGAAAAATAACAAGATTTATAGCATCTATTTCTGGCACTAATATACACAAAAGGTTATACCATGCTTATTCTGCAGGTGTAGCTTCGGTGCTCTCCTGTTCAGGGGGAGGCTCACTGCCAGCTTCTTTTCCTTCTTTGCTTCTTTTAGATTTTTTGTGCTTGTGTCTCCTGTGACTGTCTCCTTCTTCACTTTCATGGCGACGCCTACTATTACTGAAGAAAAAGAAAGCTGTGTTCTTTAAGATGTTTAAGTACATAAGTAGTGACAAAAATCAGTCCACTTTGTCTAGGTAAATCCTCAATATTGGGTTTTAAATAATTTAATCCATTCTTTTTCTCAAACACATTTTGGGGAGTTATCAATTTTTTTGTGATTTTTTTATGCTGAGATTATATTTACATTATAGGTTCACCTTCACCTATATTACCCTACATTTCCAGGGCCACATATACTTTATTCTGAATTACAAATGAGAAATTGAAGCACTAAGTCAGAACAGGAGATACTTTGTAGGGTTGATTTTAAGCAAACAATAAGCATTAAAATTTAACATTGATTTTTTTTCTGGAGACTACAAGGTCCTGAATTTTCTTTGATTATACTTACTATTACAGACTGGCTCATATGCCAGATTTCCCCCTGTCCCAATAAGATAATGTAATGAGTCAAATCCTCTCATATATTATTTTATATTCCATGCTAATTTTGGTTTATGGGTATTAAACAGTCTTGTTAGATTTAAACATCTTTTTTGAAGCCTATAAGGAACCATTTCAACAAATTATTCTCAATCTTCCAATTAGGAACACATATGCTCTACTGGTTATTGGGAAATGTTTGTTTTTACTTTTTACTTCCTGAAGTCAAATCTGTTTCTCTCTTAGCTTCAAAGAAATTCACTATTTTATTAAAGAGCAAACCTTCGAGATGACTTGTGTCTAGTTTCTTCTTTCTCTCTGTGTCGTCTTTCTCTATGTCGTTCTTCTTTCTCTCGACTTGCTCTGTGACGTTCATAACCTCTTTCTGCATAATCCCTGTATCTGTATCGTTCTTCATCACTGAAATTGGAAGAGAAACTTTTCTTGACAACTGGATTGTTAATACTGAATGATTTCAAACTGTGAAAGAAGAGGTGTGATCAGAGTCCAAACCAGACGCCTCCATGTTAGCACCTTGGAGAACAGATGCGAAATTATTTGTTGAACTGAGGAAAACAATGCCATTCCCAAATTAGTACTAGATCTAATACAAATACAAGAATTCCAAATATATAATACATATCATGTTAAGGGGCCAAATTTGTTCTGTACTTTCAAAATTGTTATAGGGTAGACATTTTATATAAGACTATTTTTCTTCAAAAATTGGTAGTTGCAATGATTTACACTAATCAGCTTTCTTTTACTCCTTTTAGAATTAAAAGCATGTTTGTGTATCTCAGATTTATAATAAAAATTTTTGTAACATCTTATGTACACAGTTAAAATTCTAAAAATATATTTTAAATATTTGGCTCATAATGGCTACATAGCAGAAAGCATATGGCGGTTCTTAAGTTTTTCAATCATATAAAGAGTATATTCATCTAATGAAAAGGTATAAATATGAAAAACAGGGACATCAAAGCAATTTCTACAATATCCACACAAAATGCAGGGGAAAAAATTGCGTTTGGACACACTTTCATTCTCACATCCCAATTACTTAATACTATCTGTGTGTGTGCTTAGGGGAAGAGGTGAAGAGAAGGAATTCACATGCCTCATAACTTCAAATGCATAAACTTACTCTGTGCCTCCATTTTCTGACTTTGGATAGAAGGGGCTAATGAAACGGACTGATGGCTAGAATTAGAGGATGGTCTTACGTTACCTCCCTAGACCTGTCCTCTTTCCACATTCACTCACTGACGTTCTTCTCTCCTTTCTCTTAATTCTTCAAGTCACTTTTATTTTTTTGTTGTTCAGCATAGAACTCAATACTTCCTACAACCTATTATCAGTAAACTCTCTCAGAATGAATAAAAATATCTTTTAGAGCACTAGTGTAAAGAGCCTTGGTTTCTAGAAATGTTTAATACAAATTAATTTGTCTGAAGCACCAAGGTGTTAATGAATCTGAGTGGGAGTAATAGGAGACAGAATCAGGTGCAAGTACAAGCCATATAAATAATGAAGCAGCCTGTAGTCTTCTAGTAAAGTAATGATTCCGTAGTGCTACACCTAATGCCAAGTTGTACTGCTGACCAAGTTACTATTATTGCGTGTGATACAATACATTTTAAAAATGTTTTATTAAAAAGAAAATGTATTTACATATACACATATATACATGTGTATACATACACACTATTTCCTAACCATAAATACGTCATTTGTATTTGGAAGGTGGAAGCATGCCACTGGAAAGGCCAAGTGCCAGGACAGGCTGCGTAGAGTAGTGGGAAAGGTCTGGACAGAGCAGGCCGAGGCGCATATCCTGATTCTGCTACTTACTAAATGTGTGACCCAGGGAAAGTTACTTAACTTCTCTAAACCTCAAGTTTTCTCATCTGTAAAATTGACAACAATCTTTTTTAGGGTAGTTGTAGAATTGGCAATAACATTTAAAGTGCTTAGTATAAGAGAAGGCTCTTAATATATGGCAGCTGACATGTAGGCTCACCATCTTCAGTAAATTTACTGTATAAATATCATATATAATGTGCACCTTTTTCCCAGATTTGTGAGGAAAAAATAAGGATGCATATAATGCATGGGTAGTACTAGTTCTGTATTTATATAAATGCTTTTAATTCCTTTATTTATGCTTATGAGTTGAAAGTGTAACTCTAGAATTCAATAACGATACCTATATGCAAAATAATACCCTGGAATGCCATAATCGGTTTTGTTGAACTTAACGATGAACTTGCAATGACAAAGGGTTCTTGGCCTTCTATGATGCATAAATATCGTAAATTTGTTACTGGTACATAAAATTTCTTGTACCATGTATCTGTTCTTGTGTTTTGTAATTATTTGTTACATAAAATTTCTTGTACCATGTCAAAAAATAAATGCTAAAATTCCTTTAAAATACAAAAAAGTATCTAAATGTAAACAAATAAAAATTTGAATTAAAAAATTAAAATGAAAGATTTTTCCCCCTGGAAGTTTAGACCCAAAATGTGGGTGCGCATTATACATAGCAAAATATGGTAATGCTTAAATTTTTAGTAGCAGAATCTTGTTTTGTAAAGGTGACTAACCCTATAATAATGTTTCCAAAGCAGAATAAATTAGCACCCACCAGGACAAATGTATATTATCCTCTTAAAAAATGAGGCTCTCTTTGTAATGCTTCCAACTGGATTTACATAAAAACAAGTAAGCTCAATTATTTCATAATTTGTCACTTTTAACCTTACCTTAACATCAACTCTTGATAGCTTCGAGGCCTTTTAAGATTCTGAAGGCACCAATATGATGGGAACCTTACTATAGGTAGTAGAAGATTGGGCCCCACTCACAAAATATAAAGACATCTTCTTCCACCCCCTCCTCTGATAAGCAGCTGCAGCACAAAGGTTTCTCTAGGTCTGGAAGTCATTAGAGTTCTTTTCCAACACCCTAGAACGAACAGGCTTCTTTCTGGCCCACTATTAAGTGGACTGAAGACCAGATGTTGAAAATGGTCTGTAATTTTTAAAACAATGACCCCATAATTTGTAACACAACACAACACATACTACATGCCTATATTGCTAAAATGTCAGTTTTCAGGGGAAAAAAATGGCCTTTACTTTACTTATACTTCACTTGGATTTTCCAGAGAATACTTTATTCCTGGGATAATTCAGAACAACACAAAATTCCTCCACCATTTGCCTCTGTGGCCTTGAACTTTTAGTCAGATTTAGGTAAAAACTGACTTCTGATGCTCTACAGCTTAGCAACCTGAAAATTAAATGTGGTTTAACTATTAACATTTTTAGTTTCAATAAAAATTAAGTAGCATTTATGCATGTGTATGTTTGAAATAGAAGAACCAGAGAATTTGGCCTCAAATAGTCTATAAACCTTGTATTATTTATATTTATGCAAAGAAAATTTATGAGCTCTAGCAAAGCCATTTCTTTTAGTCTTCTTTCCTATCAAGTTTTGCATTAAAAAAAAGTTTTGCATTAAGCTCCTTAACTTGTGAATATGAACATTCTAGAGATGGTAGTGCTATCTCAAATAAATTCATTTTAACTACATTAGAAACAATTCAACTGTCTGGAAAGTAATGCTCTTGAACCAAACAGAGTCATGTATAACTTAAGTGGCTAAGTTAATAGCACATGCACATGTCCCACCACACAAACACAAAACATACATATTTACACATATATACAAATACGTATGTATCATAACTTATTTAGTGAATAAAATTTTAGCAGATGCCTACAACGTATAAGTCTTTTTATTAGGAGCTACAAGGAAAAAAATTAATGAATCTAATTCAGTTCTTTATTGCACACTTTTTTAGGTAAGGTTTTAAACTACTAACCAGTCCTACTCACCTTGACAAAATATTATGGTTAAATCTGAAAGGGTAATGTATGAATAATTCTGTATCCTCAGCACACAGCTCTGTGCCTAGTACATAACAGGGACTCAGAAAATGTTACATGAATGAAAGAATGAATTGGGTCCCCCTTCTCCACTCCCTCAAAAAGAAGGAAATAAAAAGGAAAAAGAAATCCAGTGCATAGAGAGTAATAAGGAAAATGAAAAAACAATTTTTAAACTGCCTAATTTCAAGATTAGAAAGGATTTTAAGCAATATCTCAACTACATTTCCAGTAGATAGTAGCGCTCTACCATTGCCTTAATTTCTTTATGCTTCCATTTCCTCATCTGGTAAGTAAAAATTTAGACTAGATCCCTAGGGACCTTTTGGATGGAGAAGTCTATGACTAGATGACCACATCTAACAAAATAAATGCTACCTGAATCAAGTACATGCTCACATCCTGAACTGATAATACTGCTTCATCTAATCCAGCAAAATCAGAAAACTATTTATGTATCGTATGGTTATCTATCTCATCCATAAAAAATAGTTGGCATAAAAAAAGTTATACTTATTTCATTCTACACTGTGATGGTACCTAGACTGATATGTTAATATGAAAGATGCTCAAATGAATGTTTTGGTTGTGATAAAGGTTGATTTTTGTTCATTTCAAATACTTTCTAGCTAACAGTTTCACCAACAGTTTTCAAAATTGTTTTTTCTCTATTGTATTCACCTTCTTCCCCTGAAATGTGTAAGTCATTTTATTCACTGATGCATTATGTGCCAGATATTACTGTACAAACTGCTGAGGATACAGAAATGAAAAATGGTGGTCAATACTCTTAAAGAGGCTTAATAAGACAGACATGCTTTAAGGAAAAGTGAACAAAAAGATTTGAAGCCTGTTGCTTTAGATAATGGGAACCCCCATGAATAGCCTTGATGCTTGTAAAATGGCTATCATAACTACTCTTCAAGCAATCCTTTCCTAACTGAATTAGATTTTCCATCCTATTACCAAATATAAATTCTATACTGCACATGTGTACAAACTCCTGCATACTCAACAAACCTGTTGAAAACACTTGGTGTAGGACTGTGATCACGCTCCCTCTCTCTCTCTCTGGTGCGTTCTCTTTCTCTGTCCCGATCACGATCTCGCTCTCGCTCTCTGTCTCTATCTCTATCTCGGTCTTTTTCTCGTCTTGCATAGTAGTCCCATTGTTTGCTGGTGTCCACAAGACTAGGCCATGTAGGAGCAGAACCAGGAAGGTGGGGAAAGGCAACTAAAGAAAAAAAAACAAACATATAATTAAAAACAAAAGTTATGGTATTTAAACAAGAAAAAAAGACAAAAGAAAGAACTAGAAAATAAAGACAAAACTTCCACCAAAAGTGCTTCATTAGATTATAATGAAAACTTATTTTGTTACTATAAAAGAGACATGACATATAGTGAATACCCACAGTTTAAGGGAATATCCAGAAACAAACATTAAAGACCTAACATATAAAGACACTTCATTTTGCAAGGTGAACAGGAACCAGAATTAGATAAATAACAAACTTCCCAATATCAAAAATGTTAACCAAAACACATTAGGACATCTTCAAAGTGTTGAAAGAAAATAATGGTCAACCTAGAAATGTGTCCTCAACAAATTATATTCCAAGAATAAGAAAAAAACCAAAGGCATTCATAAACCAAAAAAATGAGCAAATGTTATAACAGGCTTCACCAAAAGAACTTTTATCAGATATATGCATAATGCATTCTAAGAGTAACCACTAAAAAAACAGAATGTATGGTTTCAAAACAACATAGGGGAAATCAAATTTAAAAAAAAAAAATCACCCAAAAAACTTAGTCAATTCAAAAATGACTTGGAAAAGATGGGGGTTGAGTAGACAAGCTGCTTAACAATCAGAATAATACAAAAGGGACTGAATTCCTTAGTTATATAATTGAGATTTTTTTATTTGTACTTTGAAATATTCTGACTATATACTGAATATGAGACATAGAAACATAAAATGGTTGAAAGTAAAGGATGAGGGAAAAAAGAAAATATTAATACCGTCCAATCTCTGTATTAGTAGCTATATTTATGACAAAGCAGACACATACAATAAAGATTAACTGGGAAAGAAAGGATAACTACATGAAGATAAAAGACTTAACTCATCAAGAAGATAGAACAAACTAAACTTTGAGGTATGTAACAACATATCCTTAATATTTAGAGACCAAGAACTAATAGGAATACAAGTGGTGAAATAGAAAAATCCACCATGATCATGGGAGATTAACATACTTCTCTCCGTTATTGATACTTTAAGCAGACAAAAAAACTGCTAAATAACATTTGAGCAAAATGCTTAACAAGGTTGATTTAATGAACATAAACACAGATTAGTACCCATAGCAGTTAAATACTCATTCTCCACAGGCATATATGAAATATTCATAAAAATATACTATGTACTTTCAGAGGATAAGTACAATAAACACTGTTCTCTGACCACCATGCAATTTAACCCTCTGTCGGGCACAACTGATCTCACAGATTCATGGCACACAAATTTTCAAATATCTAACAGTTTTAAGTATTGTGACTCATCGCTTCCATATCTTCCCCCTCTACCGTAACCTATCGCCAGTCATGTTTGTGACTTAGTACAGTAAACACATATTTCATAGCGGCATCTTCGTGTGCAATGACTCTGTGAGATCAGTTGTGCCCGACAGAGGGTTAAATTAGAACTAAAATTTTAAAGTTATGGGAAATAACCTCCATACATTTCAAATTAAAAACACATTTCTGATAACTCGGGTCAAAAAAAACCTTACATAAACAAAAATATGACATATCAAAAGTCTAGGAATGCAAACTGTTCTGAAAAGAAATTTAATCATAACACTACATTAGAGAAGATGGAAAATTAATAAGCTAAGATTCCAATTTAAGAACTTAGAAAAGCACAGAATAATCTAACAGAAGGGAGATAAAGATAAAAATAGAGATCAAGTTAACAGAAAACTACTATACAATTAAAAAAGCAGAAAGTTGGTTTTTGAAGACTAGACGAATAAAACATGACAATCTCTGACAAGATTACAAAAAAAAGACCACATAAACAATACCAGAACCAAAAAGGGACCACAACTACAGATGTTGCAGAGATTAAACAATGCAAAGGATATTATATACTTTATATCAACACATTTAAACAATTTAGATGAAATAGACTAATTCCTAAAAATAAATGAATGAATAACTTACCAAACAAGAGTGACTCAAGAATAAAAAGAAATCTTAAATAATCCCATGACTATTAAAACATTAAATCAGTAATTTAAAACCTTCCCACAAGACCAGATGGCTTTTACAGGTGAGTCTTACTAATTTATAAGGTACAGACCATTGTAATATACACAAAAGTCCAGAGAACAGGAAAAAAAGATCATCCCCTAGCTTATCCCATGTGGACTGTATAACCTTAATACCAAAATCAGTTAATTATAGTACAAAATATAGGAAATTCATAGGCTAATCTTACATATTAATTTAGATATTAAAATACTAGATAAATCATTTTTTTAAAAAAAGTAATCAATCATGATCTGAAAAGAAGTTACAAATTATAGTGAAAATTGAACAGGAAACTGGTTACATGATCTATATATATATATATATATATATATATTGATCAGTACATGTATCTGTACCTATTTATATAATAAATACCAAGTTTTATTTCTAAATACAAGCAAATACAAACAGAACATGGAGTTCAAATGAATGTACCATTTACAGCAACAACAAATATATTAGGTACCTATGGTTAAATCTAACAGAAGATTTGCAGGAAGTGTATGGAGATACTAGCACTTAACTGAAACACATTAAAACACGATTCCCTAAATGGAGAGACTCCTTGTTCATAGATGAATTCATGTTGTAAGATATAAATTTCACACAAACTGATGTACAGCATCAATTGCATTCCAATACTATGGTTTAACAGCATGGGACTCTGGAGCCAGGCTGCATGGTTTCAAATACTGATTGCCACTTAGCGTATGATATTGGGGAGATTACTTAATCTGGCTCTTGTTCAATTTCCTCATCTAAAGAATGGGGATAACAACAGTATGCCTACATTATAAGGCTGTCAGAATTACATGAGTTAACACATAAGTGTTTGTCATATGTAAGCATAACATAAATGTTACTTATTAATCAAAATCTCAACAGTTTTTTGTAACTTGTAAAATTGATTCTAAAATGGATATATAGTAAGAGCAATGGCCCAATTTTTCTGAAGCAGAATACAGGAGATACTGCTGAACCAGATATCAGATTTACTATGAAACTCATAATTAAGAAACTGTGCCATTATTAGCACAGGATAGTTAAATTAGCAAAATGAATAGTGTAGAAAGCAGAGAAACAAATTTGTGCATATATGGAAATTTACACAAGAATGGAGATGACATTGTAGATCCCTCAGTAAGGAGAGAGTATTCAACAAATGACACTGGGACAATTATATCTGTATAACAGGCAAAAATTAATTTTCTAGATGGCTTAAGGACGTACATACAAAAAACAAAATTTGAAAACTTTTTGGGGAAAGTACGTATTGGAGAATACTTTTTATATTCTCGAGGTTGAAAAAGTTATGGTTCAAATATGAACCCAATTAAAAAGTGGTATGACTTTACACAGTTGATGAAGTGTATGATGGTAATTTCAATATATTTACCATAAGAACTTTCTCCTTTGAGTGGCCTGAGCATTATAATTATCTCTACAATATACAATATTTACATAGTCATAATAAGTAAATATGGTTTATTGTTTGGCTTTTAGAATTAAAAAACCTGTCAGGGCACAAATAATTTTGGTTACAGAACAGAATATAAATGTTATAAGTAGGAGTATAGCTGACCAAAGCTGGGGGTCAGAGGGGGAGGAATAGGTGAAGACTTAGAAAGGTGTACAGTGGTAGTGATTGCTGGTACATGAAAAAGAAGGCAGGTATATAAATAAAAAAGAGAAACAAAAATGATATATAATAATTTTGCTAGAGGGGGAAAGAAGAAGGATAAAGATGGTAAGTGAGCAAAATACACACCTATCATAGTAGGAAGATAACACATGGTACCTAAAGTTATATATTGGGTTGTTGTAAAAGTCATGGCGTATTTTTTCTGTTTTTCCTTGCAAAAATGCGTCATGACTTTTCCAACAACCCAATAAATCAAGAAATAGGGTGATAAGCCTATGCAGAAATGCCATGCAGACCATCAGAACTAAAAACCATTAAAAATGCTTACAGTTCTTCCATATCCCTGCAGAAAATTACTTTTTAACTAGGTCTTATTTTATAAGCACAATCTTAGTATTAATATGCATATCACTAAAAATTAATATTTCCACCTATAGTTAGTACTTGAGGATAAATCACAAAATTGTAAAATAAAATTTAAAAAGGTAAAACAGATTACCATTTTCATTTCAAGGCATGTGTGACTACGATAAAGAAAACTCCTAACTTTCTTGTTTAATTCTTACAATATGCTTTATAATTGTTACTATTTTTAAAAGTGCTTCATTTAAAACGTCTCAAAGGAGTCAGGGGTGGTAAACAGTGAGCAGAAAACTCTTGCTTTTGAGATTAAAATTTTGCATATATTACTTTGAGAAAAAGTTAAATGTTTAAAAGTATATTTAAAAAATGAAATCTTCCACAAAGAAACTGTGTATGTAATCTCAAGTATGAAGTCTTATTCTTTCTGATATGGGTTATTCCTCATGTTTATTTGTATTGAAAAAAATACATAAGGAATTCAATCACAAAGCAGAAAATGACAAGTGCCATAAGAGGTAAAAATACAATTTTAATTAATTTAATAAGCGATGCTTATCAAGTACTTACATATCACAGGCACTGTGCTGAGCACTTTATATTCAAACTTTATTTTAAAGATAAAGAAAATAATTTAGGATATTGAATTTATCCAAAGTTACTAAGGTACGATGTACGCAGGACCTAAACCGAGGCTAACTGCAGAGCCTATGCGTTAACAACTATGCTACACTGCCTCACAGTGTAGAAAAGACAGGAAACAGGGAACTTGTTGGAGATGGTGGGGATAATCATAAAAATAACAGCTAATATTTGGATATTTACTAAATGGCAGGACTATGATACTTTAATGTATTCTCATTAAACTTCACTTTATGAAGAAGGATTATGCTCTCCATTTAATGGTTGAAGATCAATAAAAGTCACATAAATAATGAGAGGGCGAAGAAAGATTCCAACCCAAGGAGTGGGACTTCTTAGGAGACAAGCATAAAAAGAAAAAGGTGGTATAATCAATGAAACAAGTAAGTCAACAGAAAGACTATCTTTTGATGTGAATGAATGGCATATGTGGTTTTAAACAAGGTGGGTCTGAAGGACAGTACAACCCTCTGATATAGATACCTAGAAGATAACTGAAAGTATATAACTGATACTTATAGCTGATCTATCACCAAGACTTACAATTATAAATTCTACTGTGGAAGCCCTTGGAACCATTCAACTTTCTCCATCCCCAATGGTACTACCTAAATACAGAACACCATAATTTCTTCCCCTGGATTACAGTCATGTGCATTCTGGAGATACATTCTGAGATATTTCGTCAGTAGGCAATTTCCTCTTTGTGCAAACATCGGAGTATACTTACACAAGACTCAATGGCACGGTCCACTACATACCTAGGATATCTGCTATATAGCCTATTGCTCCTAGGCTACAAGCCTGTACCGCATGTTACTGAATAAAACAACACAAGATTAAATCAAGCACTAGAGAAAATGATGCAATCAAGAGATGAGGTAAGCACAAGATGTATGAGGCTGTTGCTGGTGTAACCCGACTTACTGTTTTACAGCAAACTTTTTGTTTTATAAGTAGAAAGAGTATATTCTAAAATAATCACAAAAAGTATATAGTAAATACATAAATCAGTGACATAGTCTTCAGTATCAAGTATCATGTACTGTACATAATTGCATGTGCTATACTTTTATATGGCTGGCAACACAGGTTTATTTACACCAGCATCACCACAAACACGTAATGCATTATGATGGCTGTAATGTGACTAGACAATAGGAATTTTTCAGCTCCATTAAAATCTTATGGGACCACAGTCATATATGCAGTCTGTCATTGACCAAAGCATCATTATGCAGCACATGACTGTACTCCAACAACTTCTCGTTCTCACCTTTCTACCCACCCTACAAATCCACAATTTCCTCACAGTTGGCATCCAGAATGGACTTTTCCCATGTCAATCTGGCAATTTCACAACTCAGCATAAAACTAAACTGCTCGTCACATCCCTCTGAATAAGGTCGAAACTACATAGCATGGCTGTATGGTCCTGCATGATCTCCTTTCAGCTCTAGATACTTGCCATGGCATTCTTTACACTCCAGCCACACCATACTTCTTTCACTTCATAAAGCCTCCTATGTCCTCTCACTTACCTCCATGTCTTTGAACGTGATTTGAACTCCTAATCATGTATGATTCCATCCTTCTAAAGTGGGAGATTCCTGTGCTGTGCTCCCATGGTACCCTTTTCTGTCATCTGGCTGTTTACTCACTAGCCTATAAATTTGATAAAGGCAAGCCTATGCCTATGTCTAGTTTACTGTATCCCTAAAATCTAGTACAATGCACAGCACTTTTAAAATAAATGATCAAGCGATCTAAGCAGAAAGTGGTATTAGAAGCCCTTAGAATAGATAAAGTTGTCAGGAATGAACACGAAAGAGGGCCTACCCAAATGATCCAGAAGAAAAGATAAACCAGTGAGGGGGAACATTGAGAACAAGGCTAGCTGGATGCTATGAGTCAAGAAACAGAGATTATGGACAATTAAGACTGAGGCAATTTGGTGACAAATCCTAAATCCTTTTAGAAAAAGACATGGTATACATATCCATGTTTTGTTACCATTCGTTACTTTTAAAAGTATTTACAACTGATGAAGAAATAAAAATCAGTCTGTTAAGTAACCAGAATATATGTAAGACCTAGCTATTCCTTTAGTTAACATTTTTTAATTGTTCTGTAGGATAGTATTTTAAATCATGGTAGCATGTTTTTATTGTTATGAGGATATTTAAATACTTTACTGATTCAAATTGAATCTGATAATTAAAATTAAAACTTACCATTGCCATATGGAAAAGCACGTGCAGAACGACTATCATAACCAGCAGAATGTCCACTGTTGAAGAAAAATATATTTTTATGTGTTGCAAATAAGTTCTGGATTTTAATAGCTTGGTGCAAATGCAAAACATAAAGGCAGAATTATGACTTTTATTTATATACAATATAGCAATAGCTTTAATTATGTAATTTTATTTAATTCTAAAAACACAAGCTTTTTAACCTCCCGAATTATTAAACCTAACACACATTTGTAAATAAAAATAGCTTGCTAATACTATTTAACATGAATAATCCAATCAATTCAGCTCAACTCACAAGATAACAGAGAAACTTTGAGGCTCACAAAATATGAGACTTAGTTAAAATTTAGTCTTAAAAAAATGGTTTTGGGTCAGCCAAGTGGCACGTTGGTTAAGATTTGGTTTGGGACACCAGCTCTGAGCAGCAGGACCCCAGTTCGGATCCCACATGAGGGCTATTGATGCTCCGCCCTCCACAGCTAAGATGCTGAACAACAGCTCAACCTGGAGCTGGGCTGCCGTGAGTCACCGGCAATGGCATAGGCTGCAGCAACTGCTGCAGTGGGCTGCCATGAGCAGCTGTCCAATGGCCAGCAAGCAACTTTCTCACCCGGGGAGAGCGCAATCATAATACCAACATGGGCCAGCAAAGCAACGTCCTCCAAAACTAGACTGAAGAACAAAAGGACAGCAACTTGTGTGTTTTCCCTCCCCGAATTCCCCAATAAAATCTTAAAAAATATATATGGTTTTAATGGTTATAAATCAGAAATTCAGCCCACTGACAGGATCAACAATAATACTTTTTAACATTTTGACTAAGGAAACAAATATATGTTTAACAAGGATGTAATAAAATTGAATCCTTATGTTCTAACAATTCACACTTTGCTGAGTTTTATATTCTTTGAAAATCATATGAATGGTTTGATGCTATCAATGTAAGGTTCTCACAATTTTTCTGTCTTTTTATATAATTTGAATCACTTTTTCAGGAATATACTACTTTTATTGAGCTTATTCACCACTTGAGAGGAAACAATAGCCAACATTTATCAGCAATTTCTATCTCCTGAGAATTATACTGATACTTTATATTCACTATCTGTTTTAACCTTCACAATTCTACCAACCCCATTTGGTGAAAAACCGAGTCTCAAAGAGTAGTTATGAACCTTACCTAGCAACACAAAGCTGGGAAATTATGAAGGTAAAATTTGAACCCAGCATGTGTGATTCCAAAGCCTATGTTGTTAAACACCATACTGCCATCCATGAGGTAAATATATATATTTTTTAATGTAAAACATGTTTTATTAATTTTGGTCCCCCTTTAGAGACATTTTTTATTTCTATCTTGAAATGAATCATCTATTTTCATAAATATTAATATGCTGTTTATGTGAGAAACAGCATTCCAACTAACATAAACCATAAGTGCAGGGTATAAAAATAAGACTACTGCCATGCAGAATAGATCCAATCCTCCTTTGTGGAAGCTGAGTTACAGCAGGGTGGCAAGGAATAAGGCAGCTTTTCTTTACTAGGGTCCCTGATAATAGCTGTCCTTACCTAATCCTAAAACAGACATTCATTATTCATGATTATCTGTCATCTGTTATTTCCCACAAAACTGAGTATAGCCAAGTTTTACCAATTTAGAAGTTTCTTAATCAGTGTGTCACAAATCAAAGCAAGATATTTCAAAATACTATCATTTATGGGTTTTTTTGTCCTGTTTTGTTACTGGGGTATAGGTCCAACATCTTATTATAAAAGTCACTATCATAAATCTAGACTTACAAATTAAAAGGCAGGTACTACTATTTATAAAATTAAATCTTTGAAAATATTACCAAGATATGTATATGATTCTTCTGTCAAAAGCCTATCAATGATAAAAAATTTACAGTATCCACACTGATTTACCTTTCTATTGTTGGTATAAGAGATGGAGGAGGAGCGCCTGGTGGAGGAGGAAAACCTGAAACATTCAATCATAAGATAAAAAAAGTTAAGAGAATGTACATTTAATGTCACAAGTGAAACAAATTTGCTGTATATCACTAAATTTCTCTGGGGACATAACATGCTTCTCTATGTTATAATGGACAGAAGAAAATGGAGCTTAAACTTATAAACAGATTTTGGAGTAATAAAACTTTAAATGAACAGTCTGGTCTAATACACAGAGCACAAACTGGGAGTCAGGACACCCGGTCTTATTTTCAGCACCACACACAGCCCATTTTGTAAGTATGAGAAAGTTAATCTCAATGCCTTACCTTTTTCATAAATAAAACAGTAGTAGTGTTGCCATCAGAGATATGTTATACTTGAAATATTTTAGAAGAAAAGCAAATACATTTACCTCTTTCAAAAAATGTTTTGAGTTTTAGCTGTATAGGAATTTCCTTAAAATGTATAATTTATAAATAAAATCTTACCAGTAGATGTAATAAATGCTTAAGGCTGAGAACATCCATCATAAAGTATGTTTTAAATAGCACAACCCTAAAAAACTATTTTACAAAGAAAGGCACATAATGTAGTTTTGCGTTACTTTGGAACGAAAATATTTTGCACCTCAATAATTCACAATACCTAAATGAAATACTACAGAATATAGCTAAAAGGGACCTTAACAATTAATCTACTCTACACTTTCCAATTCAGATAGACAATAAAGCATCCCAACAAAAGACTTTAAGATTCCACAACTTATGATACTAATTCCTTATGATACCAATCCTTTCCAAATTTTAACAACTCTATTAGGAAATGCATTAAATTATATAAATCGAATCTCTCAAAGACTACAACTCATGTGCTGTCCTGAATGAGGACAATAAGCAAACTACTGTCATATTCTCTATCAACCTCTACATATTTGAAAACACTTCCACTTAGGCCTCCTTTTTAATATTCTATGTAAAAATGAATACCAGTCTCTTAACCCTTCTCAAAAATCCATTTAAATCAATTTTTGGCCCTGCTTCCAGTTATTTCAAATTCACCATGCTCATCTTGACTGTATACAGTTTTAGGATCTGTAAGTCCTCTATTAAAAATCTTAGAAGCATACAGTTTAGCAATTACCACATTAGTCTTAGAGTCCACAATCCTATTTTATACAGTCATACAATCACATTTCTTTTCAAACTAACAAGACACAGCAATGATTCCTTTATGACATTTCCTGGTAAATCTTCTTCAGCCACATTCATACACAATCAGTGACTATTCCACATCTAAATATGTATATTCGCCTATGCTATCATATACTTCTGTAAGTATATATCTATACTTCACTATTTCTGTTTAAGAAGGTCATTTTGAATTTAGACCCACCCTTCCAAGCATTGTCATTTCTCATTCTGTGTATACTCCTTGGCTTTTAATGCCAACCTCAGTAAATACACTTGCTGTAACATTTGCATCACACTATTAAAAAAAAAACTGAAAAAAAATGTAAAAAAGACTACACTAGACCTTGTATAAACTACTGATCATACCATTACAATGAACAATTTAATCACCACTATTAGAATGACCATTTGACCAACTGTTAATCTACCTGTGTGGTTCAGGACATATTTTTCTCATGATACTGAGTTATGCCAGCAGGGTATAAAAATCAGAAACCATGATAAAGTCAAAACAGATAACCTTTCTATTTTCTTGTAGTCACTTTATTGTATAAAAGAATCCTTGGTCTGAAAAAATTTTTAATAAAAATTTTATTTTATATCCTATATTGTTTTATTCAACCAATTGATATGGTGAGAATTTTCTCAAAATCTCTGTTTCTACAGAAATGGGTAAGACAGGTATAAGAAAACTAAATATCTTAATCAAAACTGGAATGAAGCAAAGGCAGAGCTGAAAATAGGACCTTGAAATCCCAATAACCTATTCCATATTCTAACCATATCAACACTGTCCCTTCTGTAACTATAGGCTTGAAATTTCATGTTTATTAACAATGATGGAGAAAACATGGAAAAAGTTTTACCTGGAGGTGGTACAGTTATTGGAATACCTAAAAAACAAGTGATGAAATTTAATATAGTAACTGGATTTTATAACCTGTTATGTATTTATGCCATCACCAAAAAAAACCCCCTTTGAAATAAAACCCCTTGCCTCGTTTTCCTGGCTCAAGAGAAGCATTCTGTTTTCTTGCAAAGAACCAACAATTTAAGTATAACATCTGACTTCCTGATGAAAATCAAGTCTAACAACCTGATAACAGGTTTCCCCCACAAGTTGTAATCACAAAGTTAGACATCAATTTAAAAAGCACACTTGTGCATACATAAATATCAAACTCCATGAAATTAACACTAAGTTTGATAATCAACATCTGATTTTGTTATTTTAATAGAGAAATTGATGAATGAACTCATTAACACTGTAGGTAGTACAAGGTAACTCTGAGGATGAGGGATACTCAGTAGA
Organism: Hipposideros armiger; assembly: GCF_001890085.2. NCBI lineage: Eukaryota > Metazoa > Chordata > Mammalia > Chiroptera > Hipposideridae > Hipposideros > Hipposideros armiger. The sequence goes on from NW_017731403.1 coordinate 1,842,369, forward strand.
CTTTTGTGGGACATTCAAGTGTTGATTTGGATTGTTGAACTGTTTTTGACAGGAGTGGGGAAAAGTTACTTCCCTTGATTTGTGGGAGTAGAGGAAGGGGGCACAGCCAATTCATATATATATATATATATATATATATATATATATAAAAAAAACACACACACACACACACACACACACACACACACACACACACATATACACCCCTCCCCCCCAGGGCACATTAAGATAAATGTGGAGGATTTATTTCTATAGGTGTCACAAAACACTAATTTGAGTGACTCTCACTAATTTGCACACATTATAAACTTTAAGAAATAAACAGTGTATGAAGAAACATTCTAAATTCACATTGGTCAAATGTGCCCTTAAATCCTAATGTAAAACTTATGTGGCATGCAAATTGTACTTTTTGTTTGAAGAAAAATGACACAACTAAGTAGGAAAACAGAAAAAAATTAAAAACTTTTTCATGGACATTTTATACCATAAGTAATTTCAACACAGCCAAAATGGTTTATTAAATCCTATCTTAGAAACTGTATCAAAATTAAAAATTAGTCCAAAAAGAGGAAAAATAATCTAATTCACTAATGAAATATATGGGGAAAAATAATACAGAATTGCTTTCAAATGTTTTCTTGTCAATGGAAACATCTGCTAATAATTTAAATTTTTTCTCTGCATGTCTTACCAGAATAAGAGGTTTATACAAAAAGATTTTAAGGCAGCAAGTGGCCTTAAAATGGAGAATGAAGCACCTGATTTAACCACCCATGCAATAAAAGGATATGCTAAACTTACAAAACCAACAATATTGAAAAAGATATGTAAAACAGCCATCATATTTCAAAAATCATTAGGCCTACATAAGTTTACTAAACTGATCTACACTTAATGGCAGTTCTCATCCATCCTGAGGTTACACTGCTGCTTCCTAAATTACTAAGCTAAAAGAACACAGCAAACAATACAGGCCAGCAAAATCCCAGACACCAAAGTAAATGGGAAAAGAAAGGCAGAGCATATTGAATTTTCTTAATATTTACTATTACCTGATTTTCTTTAAAACAGTATAGATCTTTTTTTTTAGAGCACTACTGAATTTCACTATGTGACTACATTTAAACCCTAGTTTTCACCTTTAAACACATGATTATTTTCTAGGTGTGTAAGGTAAAGACTATATTAAATTCAGCAACCCACTCTGTAATCCTAATAAGTTGATCTAAATGAATACCTGAGCAGCATGTACCATTTTGGCTAATGCTCACTACAGCTTACTACAATGTGAATTCATGCAAAATAACCAAGAAATTATTATACCAGTCAGCTCTCTCAAAATTTATTCCTCAAAAACATTTAAGTTGTCAAAATTTCACAAAACATTAATGTTAAAAGACTTATAACTAAATTATTAATTATGCTATAAAGGTGGTTAAAATTACAGCCTGCTTTTAATTTGAATCTTACTACAATAATATAGGGCAGATTCTTAAAAATATCTACTGAAAGGAGTTAAGGACCCAAGGAAAAATTACACTATGTATACAGATGCCTTTCCAATCAATATCTAACATCAGAAAGTTGGCAGAACTAGAAAAGGCCCTTCTTGTGAGACCTCTATTTCACCTATGATATTTCAATGCAAATCTTTATTGGTAAATGTTCACTGAAACTTAACTATAAAGTTGATCAAACACTATTCAATCAATTCTTTCACAGTTATCAAATGTGTATTTAAAATACAACTAAGAAACTTTAACATGTGATATAATATTAGGCCAACATAATTCCCTTCTAAAAATCATTTAGTATTTGACTTTTGTTAACAAAGAGAAATAGTGTAAGGAAAGAAAAACTTTGTCTCAAAGATCCCTGTCCTCTCCCTCAACACTCTCACCTTCCTGGCTAACACATGTGCCGCCTAGCCAACAGACTTGAAATATACAAAGTAAGTATTGTTTCTTTTCTGTATCCTCTTATGTGTAAAATAAGTAGGAAAAAAAATGTTTATTTTCCTGGAAAGCCTTGTATAACAGTAGTAAAAGTAAGACTTCTAGGACTGGCCAAAAGCTTTTGGAAAAGTAATTTTCAAGTTCTAACAGGACTGAATAGATTAGTGATTTTGAAACTTTAGTGACCATCAGAATCACTTGGAGAGTTTGTTAAAACACAGATTGCTGGGCCTTTCCCCTAGAATTTCCAATTCAGCAGGTCTGGAGTGGGGCCAAAGAATCTGCATTCTTCACAAGGAAATGATGTAGCTGACCAGAGACTATGTGTTGAGAATCACTCGATTAGATTCCAAACTTCTCCTCTGCGCTGCTGAGCGCCTCCAAATTTTTATGAAACAAAGCGTGTGACACTTTGAAGTAAAGTCATACAGCTGGCATGACAGCCTATACTACCTGGCATCCTCAAAAGAAAGAGAACAGAATTTAATTTTTCTAGTATATATAATGCATACTCTTAATTGTAAAGCCATGAGGGTAGGGAGACCTGAAATCCTATTTGGGGGACTGAAGAATTAAACCAAAGAAATAGAAAGGCAGCAGCCCTGCAAAACATATTAAAAACATTTAAATGTATTTTTTAAATTCTCACAAAGAGGCTTTACACGCAACAAAATACTGCATAAAAACTATCTATGAACTCATTCTCAATGTATTGCATCATTATTTTGTATGACTAAGGCAAAACAGAGTTATGTGCTAGGCAGCCTCTGACATGCCTTCCAATGATCCCTGCCTCTAGGTATGGATGCCTTTTTATACCTGTATTTATATCCTTCCCTTGAGTGCAGGCTGGATATAATGACTTGTTTCTAACTAACAAAATACAGCAAAAATGATGGGATGTCACTTCCATGACTAGGTTTCAAAAGACAGTGACTTCTACATTGCTGGTATCCTCTTCTCAGCATTCATGCTTTGATGAAGCAAGCTGCCATGTTGAAAAGATTCGACAAAGAGGTGAATGAGCTTATAGATGAATTCTTTCTGTCAAGTCTGTGAGATGACCATCTCAAATTTTGTAACAGGCCTTGAAGCAGAGGACCCAGCTAAGCTGTCCCACATTCCTAACACACAAAAACTGTTCAATAATAAATATATTGTTTTAAGCCACTAAATTCTAGAGTAATTTGTTATGAAGCAATAGCTAACAATACATATAATGAACTCCCTATCATTTCTGTATTCAAATGTGGGGAAAAACAGTATGGCAGAGTTATGTGAACTATGCTTCCTATTTCTCACTGGTAACTTCCAATTTTCAAAAGCACTATTATGTTATGAATAAATAAGCCCAATCACTTTAAGTCTCAAATGATTTCTGCTTCAAAGTCATCAAGCTCATATGTAAGTTTCGCACAAAGAAATTGAGTACAAACAATACAAAAAGTCAAGACTTATAAAAATCATTAAATATCACCTTCCACCACATGCTTTTCTATGTTATCAGTATTCTTAAAATTGTATACTATACACACACATATATCACCTAATAACTACTCTTAAAAAAAAAGAAACATAGGGTATGCAATACTGTAAAACTATTTTTTAATATTTAAAGTAAAAATTAATTATAAAGTACAAAAAAGAATGGAGGTAATTTTAAAGGAAAAAAAAAATGCGTTCCAAGGGCTATGGTCACAAAATTTAAAGCAACAAAAAGTTATCAGCATAGTCCATACCTAACAGGTAAAAAAGATGATTTTATGTTAATTATAAATGGAATGAACTATTTTATCCTTATTAGGATCTCTTAATCCTCCAGTTTATAAAATAATCTATAGGCTACAGAAAATAAAAATTCTATTAGACAAATAACATCTCTTAAAGAAATGTCAATATTTTTACAAAGAACTTATAAAGGAATTGATCTTTATAAGCTCACACGTAATCACAAAATGATTGGAAGAGTCACACAAACAAAAGGCAAATATTAAATTTTAATTAAGTTCTACAAAAGCAGCATCTATGGTATATTAAAAATATAACTATTATAAAGGGAGCATCATCCACGGGGGAAAAAAGACACTAAAAAAATCAACACCCTAAAGGAGCTTTCAATTTCTATTAAAGTTACATTTAAATTAATTTTTAATTGTGCCAGAATATACTACTTATTACAGATAATTAGCATTATCCCTATTTTTAGTTTATTAAAAATACTCATAGACTGTTAAGTTTTTTTTTAATATAGAAAAACAAAACATAAAGAGAAAATGAGTACAGTTCTCAAAAACTTCAAGGAATTCTTTTGCAGAGGTATTTCCTAAAATACAGTTTTGAAATGCTTACATTTTTGACAAACAGCATCAGTTAATAAGCAGATTTGCTGTGTTAAGAACAAAAAATCTTCATAGAACTATAAAATGAGCTTAACAAATGTTATATTCATGAAATAGCTTCTCAGTTAAAGGGACAACATTCTACTTCCTCAAGGGTGCTAATATATTCATCTAATATAGCACCAAGCTTCTTCCAAAGGAGCAGTTGTCGAAGTGTTACCTTGAGATTCTTGGGGGGTCCCTACGACCCTTCTCGGAATCCACAAGGTCAAAACTACTTTCATAAAAATACTATGTTATTTGCCATTGTTACCCTCATTCTCTTACAAGTGTACAAGGAAGTTTTCCAGAGGCTACATGACATGTGAAATTACAAGATTTAATAAGGAAACAAACAGGAGAATCTAGCTTTTTTCTATTTTAAGCCACATAAGAGATTTGCAGAAGCATAAAACAATGCCACTCACATGTAATGGGTTTATTATAAGTATTTTTAAGATAAATATTTAAAATATAATATTTTAATTTCTTAGTTTCAACATCTAATAAAAAAAATAGACATAACACGCGTAAATAAAAACTCTATGGGGTCTGCTTTTTTGAGTGTAAAGCAGTCTGTGACCAAAAAATTTCAGAGCCATTGTGCTAGAACCAGATTGCTAACAGAAGAATAATCTAAAGACATGGCAGGCCTTGGAGGAAGTGCAGAAAGACTCCAGATGTGAGCTGCTTTTCTCCCTAACCCCATGTATCATCATCACTAACCCCAAAATCAAGATATTTAACACATAAACAAGATTTTCAAGTTCATACAATTTGTAATACTAAGTGACTAGTAAGACAGCGATATACCTGACAGTCTTTTAGGAAGGAATCTATTCCTTCTAAAATGCTGAATCTTACTCATTTTAAACTCTAGGTAAACGACTAAGCCCTATATCCAACTTGAAAACAGGGATGACTTGTCTGTGGTCCACACTAGTGCGGCTACATCTCCGTAAAGCAAAGGGCCTTCTTCAATGTAGAATTCTACCCATGAGCTAGATTTCAATTGTTCCCAAGACATAAAGAACCACATGAGCCTTAATACTGATTAATGTAACAAGAAATGAGTTAAACTGAGTATGCCTTCTCTGTGTTAATAAACTCTATTATAAAAAAAAAATGAAGATAACATATGACACTAAAGTAAATCAACATTTAAAAGCTTATATTAAAATTCTACCATAAAATGTAATATAAGTTGAACGTAGTTTAAAAAATTGTTTACAATCATTAATTACTTTATTTTAAAAACAAATAAAATAAGCCATACACAGAAGGACAAATATGGAATGATTCCACTTATATGAGGTATCCAGAACAGACAAATTCATAGAAAAAGAAAGAATAGAGGCTACCAGGACTGGGGTAAGTGGGAATGGATTATTGTTTAGTGAGTACATAGTTTTTGTTATAGATGAAAAAGTTTTAGTTTATTTAATGCCACTGAATTGTACATTTACAAATGGTTAAAATGATAAATACTTTGTTACATATATTTTACCACAATAAAAAAACCCCCACAAAATCAACTACTCTATAAATGAATCCTTCCTATTTTACATTTTTTCTTCTAATAAACATGTTTATTTCTAATAAACATGTTTATTTAGTAAACATAGACTTAACACAAATCAGGCACGTAGCAAAGCCTTAGTTAGCTGGATTTTCAAAAAAAATCTTACTCCTGCTCTTTATAACCTCCCAAACTTCCTTACCCACAAATATACATGCATGTACTTCACTATCAAGGAAATACTTTAAAAAGGAAAAAAAAAAAAGCTTTTAAAACATGTTATTGAGATGAATACACATAATCCAATACTATAGCTTTCTTGACATAGGTAATGATTCAGTTATTTTATTAACAGAGTCAATAAAACTGGCTTTCGAGCGAAACTGACTGGCTAGAGCTCTCTGTGGTTCTGCTACTTTTCGAGCTATTATTTAAACTTAAGCCCCCGTTTCCTCATCTGTAAAAGCGGAGTAATATCTACTTCTGATATTGTCAATAATACAATTGAATTAATATTAAGAAGTACCAGTGCCTTCAATAGTAAGCATTCAATAAGTATTAGCTATTATTCCTATTATTACTCGGTGAAAGCATGAAACCACACTTAATATATTTATGAAAAAAAATTAATACAATAGAAAGTACTCCTCTAATTTTTCATACAAATCTATTGTGAGCAGAAATCATTTGTCCTCTGTTATTAACAAGGTTTTATGTGTTTGTAGAATGCGTGTTTGAGGGGGAGAGGAGGCAATATATCCCTTATTCTGTTAACTATGTTAACAGTCTCTTGCATGAGCGTTGTCTCTAGGCCTCATTACTGATAAGGAGTAACTATCAATTTATGCAATGAGCCAACTATAGAGTTGACTATAAATTTTATCCTCCAAAACAGGGCATTTCTGAGAGGGAATAATAATTATGCTGGGACAAAAGCTGTAACAGAGGACTATTCTAGGCAAATCTAGACATACGGTCACCCTATTTATGAAAAAACTGGTAGCGCTCAAAAATATGAGCATAATATATCATGATTTATTTGTCTCACCATGTACAGGACTCTCGTTTTAAAAACTTATGCATTTGAAAGCTAATGTTAACAAAGGCAGCATTAAATATGTTTAAATTATTTCTCAAATTATTTTTTTTCCTTTTAGTATTTCTCAACGTAACAACAACAAAAACCCCCAAGATTTCTGTAAGAAAAATGGAGTTTAATTATTAAGGCAATACTTACAAAAAGACTCCTGAGCCACAGCTTTTTTTCATTAGCTGCTTATGATTCATAAGGTGATCTAAATTACAGCAAACTCAATAGAACATACTGTAATCATGTGGTTCTGTGGTAAACGGCAACTGAAAATGTGGCTTTAATCAAGGCCTACATTCAGCTGGTATGTATCTATGCAGCCATAGTGTTATTTAAAGCCAGTGCCCATTCTCATTGGTAAGTGCGTGCCTGTGTGACTGCACCAACTGTCAATCTGAACTCCCCCCGGCCCCGTGTTACAAATACGTAAATATGCTTTTAACTCAATTAGCTAACATATTAGGGAATGTCGAGTATACATAAGACATCTGTGGTTAGCACAGTGGGGAGACACAAATGAAAATACAGTCTTATACTCTCTCCAACAGCTCACACTCTAGTAAAGATGAGGAGTAACTCAGCCTCAACTTACAAATATTCGGTTTTAATATAAATTAATATCTTCCTTCACTTTGCTCCGGCAAATAAACCAGTTAGGCATTGCTCAAATCAGCATTAGAATTCATCTGAATTTGTATTCCTTAAATGCTGACAGGACAACATGGAAACGTAATCTAAAATAAGTATCAAGGAAGTCTGGATAGGTATTTAAAATATGTAAAACATGTAGTAGAAAATTAACATGAATAGCTTATGCAACAGAAAAAGAATCTTTTACAGTATAATGGCATAATCTATATGTTATTAAAAGACGTTATCTTTATATAAACAGAGGTTACATGGCAAAGAAATGGGAGTAATTTTATCATTTTGAAAAAAGCCTACTCCCAGATAATGCCATTGCCTATCAGCAGTGTCTTGTTCTTATACCAGTGAGGTATTTATTTTTTCATCATTAATTCATATAACCTCTCTTACTTTAATAAACAGGTAGTGTTGAACTATATAAAATGTTAGCCATCTGGTATATACTGTATAAGCCAGTAAGTAAGAAAATTATTTTAAATCACTTTTAGTACCAAGTAAAGTTTAAATAAGATTACAAAGCAATCTAGCAGAAGGGCAATTATCACATATATTGATCATCTTTTGGTCTCATTAAATCAAATATGTTCAAAATTAAGTATTTCTACATTTTATCTTTTTCAGAAGACAAAGAACTCATTTATGAAACACTAATCTTCATTACTTTCCCTTTTTATTTACTTAATTCTCATCATAATTAATACCCAAGAATCATGGGCCCAATGACAACTTCTGAATGGTTTCAGAAGAAAAATTACTGGAACAAGAAATTCATTCAATTTTAGAAATAAAGTTGTCTGGATCAAGCACCTCTAACCTATTAGGTCTTTCCTTTATCTTTGACACAACAGATTCTCTAAAGCCAGAGTCACTTCTCATAATAATTTTCTTATACTTTTTCAAGGTGGAGGTGACAATAGAAGGGAATCAAAGGTGTTGACTGTAGGGCCAATACAATAACTGACATTTAGAGGCCAAACATGACTAAGAGAAGGACTATTCAGACACTTCATTTGCCTCTGTACTCTGATCATAAGTGGCACCTTAAAACAAAGTCTGATCATAAGTGGCACCTTAAAACAAAGACAGCTCTCTTGCAAATGCAAAGTAGTGAGTGGACATGGCTCTGCAGTATAAACTGATTTTATACTAAAGCAAATCTTAACATACATTACACATGTAATTCTAATTAGGACCAAGAGCTAATTTTTATTATTTACTATGGGCATTCTTCCTAGAAAAAATTATCTCAATTGATCTCAATTAGTTTCATTAAAAATTGGTTAAGGGGGATATTGAAAGCTTATTGGGAATAAAATAATCAAGGACACTGGGTAAAAAGTTGAAAAGTATAAAATTTAGGGATTATCTGTACATTTTTTCTACTGCCACTTATCTAGTTTTTAATAAATAATCAAAAGTGGTTAAAAATATGATGAAAATCTACATTAGTTTTATGTCTCGTTTAAAAGAAGTTAAATACCAGGTACCTGGCACCCAGAAGCAGTGTCTTAAAAGGAAACCAATACATAAAGATGACCAGACTGAGATTTTCATTTCAATCACTTTACAGGATATTTTTTTTCACCTTCTCCAATTATAAAAGTATCTTTAAAGTCTTCTTCAAAACAAGTTAACATGGTTTATAATTCAATACAGATTTATAAATATACAATTAGCAACTTTAGTTTGGGGATCACCATCATATTTTTGGAACACAGTTTTAGTATCCGTCCATTCTTCTGTATTTTAGCACTGTCTCTGTGCAATGCTGAAACAGCAAGACACGTATATATCTGTTTTGATGTGAATCTACTAAAGACCTAACATAATCAATATCATATCTATTACTTTTAATGCAATCAATGAAGATTTTCAAACATAGATTTTAATTGTTAAATTCCAAAGAAAAGAAACACTCACAGGCTATTTGTTTCCCCAAAACCTACCTGGCGGAGGAATCAGAGGTGGGGCAGTGCTGACAGTGGGAGGAGGTGGAAGAAATGGAGGAGGTGGCAGGTGGGTGGGAGGAGCTCCCGGGGGGAAGAATGGAGGTGGTTTGTTAAAATTGTTGTCCACTTCAGTAGCAGATCTTTCAGAAAGGACCTAAAATTAGAGCATAATTTATTTAAAAGATGAAGAAATGTTCTTATCTGAGATTAAACTCAGTAATTTCAATTAATCTAAGAAACAAAATAAAGTTTTATTCATATACACATATTTTGGGGAGGTAGGACTAATTTTTCTATGTGTATATAAACAGATGTGAGTATATACTCATAGACATATTCAAAGCCTAGGAAAAACTGAATCATCATAAAAAAGTTCTTAAGAAATAATTAAGTGATAAAAATATTCTAAACAAGAGACAAGTACTTTATAAATATAACGCAACAAGTATTATCTTTGTTACCCAAGTGAAGTTTAACTGTCAAATTAAGGCAATGTAACTATTAGTCACCGACTAGCATTAAGAAATTGACATGGAAGCAGAATCAGATATTTACTGTACAAGGGCCTTGTCATCACCAGGTTGCAAACGAAGAGAAGGTAAAGCATGCATCAACAGGGTGCAAGTAACAGGCAGCCAGATATATACACAACTTTTCCACATGACCCTTGTAACTTTAAGAACAAGGGTTTATACTCGAAAAGTAAAAGTGTTGACAAAATACTGATCTGTATGAACAGGTAAGGGACAGGTACCAAATCTACAGGAGAGTGGCATCTAGAAATGTGGATTTTTGACAAGCTCCCTAAGGGATTCTAATGTGCAAACAACATTTGGGAAACATAGCAAAAACAGGCAACATAATACTGTATATTTAATTCATACTTCTCAATTCCTTGATAGGCTAACACATTTCATTTAAACATCCTGAGGGTACCAAAAAAAATGTATACACATGACTTGTATTCATTCATCTTTTGCTATTGGTATATATTATTACAATTTTAATACACTTTTTCCTTTCTTAAAATGTGCATACATTTTATTGGCTCCCTCTCTATGATCCTTCCTTTAGTTAACTTTTCCTGGATTTAAGCACAGAAATTTCTGTAAGGCATATGCTGACCAGCTATTTTTTTTAGTAGGGAAAGAATTATTTTAAGAAATCATAGCATTTTAATGGTAGAGTGAAGAGAGAGGACTATCTTCATTTCAGAAATGATTCACCTTTAAAGATGCTAAAAACAACATTTTACATGATTACTTTATTTAAGGTAATAAAAATCAAAAGACTTTAGAAATTCATTTAAGTACTCAGAAAAAGGAAATAAGTAATAAAGTATGGTCAAACTGATAGCTGAAAGTCTCAGTTGCTGAAGTTCTATAATAATTTGAATTATCCAAGTTACTAAATAACTCATCTTTCATTCTTTCACTTGAAAATAAAGGAAATCTACTTCCCCCCAAAATGCCACATTAAATTATGCTATAACCATACAATAAAGCTATCATGAAGAGATTTTAAATCATATTTTTAAGAATATGGGAAAATGCAATTGATAATTTCAAATGAAAAAAATATACACAAAAATATAATAGTATCCCAATCTCGCTAAGTGACAAGACATGTACCAGAATGTTAAGAGTGGTTAACTTTAGATGGTAGAATTATCAGTGGTTTTATTTTGTTCTTTAAAGTGGCCCCATAGTTTCCTACTCTTTTTCTCCAATGAAGCTATATATTATGTTTATAACAAAGAAAAAGAAATCTTACTAAAAAAGACCCAAAGGTTATAAATTCTAAATGGAACAGCTTTTGTAATAACAGGGTGACTGATTCCACATTTTAAATCTCTTCGCAGCACCTAACACATAACATAGCACTATGAATATACATTGAATAAATTAAAACATGCATATAATTTTTCAGTTAAAAAAATATTTTTTAAAATACTAAACCTGTATGTTGCTATTTTCATTTGCCCGTCGCCTTCCTTCTACTCGGCTAATAGTTATAGTCTGACCAATAACATCAATTGCCCCAGGTAATCGCCTGAAACATAAAAATTAAATCAATTCAGTTTCACCTAATTAGATGTTTGAAAAAGAATACAAATATTCGGTGAGAAAATCTAAAATCCTTTGCAATGTACTTTAAAATAAAATCAGATTACAATAGTGCCGGCTGAGGGCTGGCTTGGGACGCCAGAGGGCCCCGGTCGGATCCCACATATGAGGGCCAGTGACACTGCCCTCTACAGCTAAGGTGCTGAACAACAGTTCAACCTGGAGCTGGGCTGCCTGAGTCGCTGGCGACAGTGTAGGCTGCAGTACTGCTGCAATGGGTTGCCATGGGCTACCGTGTGCAGCCAGCAGCCAGCAGCCAGCGTGAGCAGCCAGCAGCCACAGTGAGCAGCTGTTCAGAAGCCAGCCACTGATCTGCCTCGCCCGGGAAGAGTGCAATGATGGTGGCCAACTTGGGCCAGTGAAGCAATGTCCTCCACAACTAGACTGAAGAACAAAAGGACAGCAAATTGTCGGTTCCCCTACCCCCAATTCCCTAGCGCTGTTCCCATCCCCCAATTCCCCAATTAAAAAAATCTTAAAAAGCAAAACAAAACAAAACAAAAATCAGATTACAATACACATTGAAAAAACTTCACTGAATTAGATCTGTTTTTTGTTCTGTTGGAAAAACGTATTTATTAATAAGCTGAAACCAGTACAGCCAATGATGATCGTAATGTGAAATTTTAAGTATTTTTATGTTTTCTTCTAAATTTACTATTTTTAATAGTATCCAACTGAATTTATCTTTGTAGAATTGAATCAGGTATCAAATGCTAAACAAACAAAACCAAAAATTTTTGGCCACTGTAATTATAACACATAACCACAGTTCTATTACAGAAAATTTTAGAAATTCCCCAAGTTTTGAAAAGAAATAATACTCATTTTGGTACACACAGGACAATTTCATTAATGATTTATTCCAAGCTTTAGAAAGCATAAAAAGGGAACCAGTTTTCCATTTCTGATCACTTGTCTTTAGATAGAAAATTCAAATACTTAATGCCTGCCCTACCTCCAACTATATTTACAATCCATTAAAGTATATGAGTACATGGAAAACAGTCTACCACAAAATAATGCTTAAATTTAATAGGAAAATGTAATACATTAAAGTGGGAAAAAAAAAACCCTAAATGTTAAAAGCCATTTAGTGTGTAGTTAAGGACTTTATAAAAATATATATGCTTATTAGATACAAAAGTCACCTATAGGAATGAAAAGTTAACGAAAAAATAGATGCAAATTACATTAATTTCTCTTCATCTATATTTCAGCTCTGAACAATTCTACCTTTAAACATTTATAAAAGTAAAACAATCAGAGTACCACAGATCCTTCCACAGTCACCACTTAGATTCCTAAAATGACTGAAAACAGCAGCTACCATTTGTTGAATGCCTACATATTATACCTAAATCTCGCAATAACCCTTAACCTAAAAAATTACTGTATACTTGTGAGAAATGATAACGCTAGGGCCCACAGTGATGTCACTGACCTCAGTAATCATTAAATGACAAAACTAACTTTCAAACCTGAGTCTGACTCCAAAGCTTACATGCACACATCTCAGGTTTCAACATCCTAACAGATAAAGGTGTGTATTGAGGCCAGGATTTCCCTCACCATTTATTGCTACATAGACTTCATTGTAAAAAAATCTTCATTTCTACTCTACTATTTCCTTTTTCTTTCTTTTCTATTCCCAATTGCTGGATTCTCCCCTCACCACCTTTTTAAATGTATTCCCATTAATAACAAATTCTCACAAATTTGTTTGGATTTGAATTTGGATTGCAGATCTCCAAACTGTTAAAAATAGCAAACATTAGATCTAGATATAGTACTCTAACTTTTATGCCTGGGAGGGGGGAAGATTTCTATAACCTTTCACCACGGATTTCTAAGAAATTCTGCTTTCAAAAATTCTGGGGCAAATGGGAGTACTTATTTCTTAAAGTTTATCTTAAATATGACCAGAGAAGTCTAATTACTTTTTCAGTTTTAAATGAATTCACTAAAGATTCAAAATAGCACATACTATGCTTCTATAAAAATAGAAAAGAGAAATCAGCCTTAAAAAATATGTATCTCTACAGGGAGTCCAGAAAATTTTAATTCCTTACATTTCCATAAAAATGACACCTCCTTGCCCAGGCATTTTTACCATACAAATTAATTTATCTTAGTCAGAAATGTGAAAGTTACCACTTTATTTAGAAATATTTTATGAGATACGTAAGTATGTACCAAAGTAACAAAAAGCACATAATATTTAACACAGATAATTAAACAATCCAATGTTATTCTGATGCTACTGTACTTTATGGCAAACAATACTGAACCATATTATTCCAAAACTTTTTGATGTATCACTTTTTATTTCAATACATAAAAAGATTTAGTAGAGCTTCACTATAAAGATTTTCCATAACTTGGATTTCCACGGAGCACAGGTTTAACTGGGCTTACAAATTTGTTCAATTAGGCAGACAGCTAATGCAGCCATCAAGATTCTCTTCTCTATTGGACTCAATCACGCAGTAAAACAGCTGAAAGAGAAATTAACTGCAGTGATATCTACAGTTTCATTAATCTACAGTTTAATACAGGCAATGAATATTCACAAGAGCCTCTATCTTTCTTCTTGGCACAGATGAATATGAAAACATCTCTGATATTATAATAGAATTAAAACTAAAATGACGTGCCAGAAGAGTGTGAGGGCTGCTTACAGATACAACAGAAATTTTAAAAGTGACAAAATCAAAGCCAAGGGACGATAGACAAAAGGTTAACTAATCTTTTGCCACAAATTTATCTCTGAGCTTATTTTTTAATAGCCAAAATAAAGGACATCATTAATAACAAAAATTTTAATGAGCAGAAGATAAAAACAAAGCATTATCTCTAAAGATTGCTGTTCCTGGTAATACTACTAGCTAGTATTTATTGAGCACCTACAATGTGCTAGGAAAGTACTGTTCTAAGCACTTCATATATACAGATGCTCCTTGATTTATAATGGGATTACATTCCTATAAATCCATCGTAAGTTGAAAATATTAAGTTGAAATGCATTTAATATCCCTACCCTACTGAACATCGTAACAGCCTAGCCTACCTTACATGTGCTCAGAAAACTTACATTAGCCTAGTGCTGGGCAAAATCATCTCACTGCCACTGCCCAGCATCCACTAGCCCAGGGAAAGATCAAACATCAAAATTCAAAGCACAGTTCCTATTGACTGCATATCACTTTTGTGCCACCATAAAGTAAAAAAATTGTTAAGTCAAATCATCACAAGGTGGGGACTGTCTGTATTTACTCCTCATAATAACCCTATGAGGTAGCAACTATTACTATTCCCATTTATAGATGAGAAGAGAAAAAAACTTCTCCTTTGAGTCCATCTTAAGAAAAATTATGATACAGTACAGTAGTTTTTAATTTTTTTTTACCATAAAACACAGTTCTTTAAGAAATAGTTTGCACAGCAATCCAGTACACACATTATATAAAAAGCAGAAATCTGATGAAACAGTACTTACTTATAAAGAAAAAATATTAAAATCAAACATGATTTTATTAATATTTAAATATAACAGAAAAAAAAAACAAAATAATACAAAACCAAGAAATATTTGGTGGCTGAGACCACCAAATTGATTTCACACCCCACTAATGGATTGCAATCTCATGCTTTGAAAAACACTGAAATAGGGACAGTCTCCAATATTACTATAATGAAAACAAAAGTGAATTCCACAGAGCTATTTCTCAGAAGGTGCAACACTGGGAGAAGTGTAACAACAATGCACAATTCAATAAAAGTAATTTAATCAGGGAAGCAAAACAATGTGGTCTAAGTATACAGCCTTCTTAATCATCAGGCTTGATCTAAGGGTTTAACTGTACATTAGAGCAAGGGTCCTTAACTAGAATACATGGAATACAGAGAGATCAGTTCCCTGAACCTAAATATTGAGTTGTCGGAAAAATCATGACGTATTTTTTCTCTGTTTTTCGTTGCAAAAATGTGTCACGACTTTTCTGACACCCCAATACATATGCATATGCATGCATGTATTTTTCAGGCAAGAGGCCACACAGTTTGCAGCAAATTTTCAAAGGGGTTACTGGTTTTGAAGAAAGTTCAGGACCACAATTCTAAAGGAATGAATGAACACATATTCTTGAAGAAATCTATTAATGTTGTTTTCTCACAACAGAGCTTCTAATAAGAATGGAGCAGCAGATAGTTTAACGGTATATTCTCCAGGGAAAAAAAAGTCTAGAATGTGGCAATTTCATATTCCCAAGTTAAAGACAGATGCACTTGATCTGTCTAACTAAGGTAATCCATCTCAATAGACGGCTGTTAACAATTCTGTGCGAAATATTGGTATAACATTTTTTTAAGCTACTTAGTAGACAGATGAACCTTGAAAGACATGTAGAATAGATTTAGCCACATAGGGTGGGAAGACATTTTAGAGGGAACAACATGAGCAGAGAACAAATGAGGAGAGAATATATACAGGATTCCAATTTGGCAAATATACTATCTACCAATCTGGCTGCAACAGAAATAGCACGGTCCACCTTTGATACTGGTTATCAACACATAAAGTCTTTCAAAGGGACAAAGAACATAAACTAACAAGAATCACATATAGAAAAGGGCTCTGTCAAGCTCTAAAATGCTATACAAATGTCAGTTCTCATTATAGCTAAATCTATCATTTTACTTCAAAATCCAAGATGGTCAGTTAACATGATTTAAATCTTTATGCCAAGCCAGAATCCAGTCTCTAAATCAGTGGTTCTCAATTCTGTCTACAAATTAAGAATCATCTGGGGAGCTTTTAAGGATCCCAATGCCCAGAGTGCACATCACACTACTGAAATTTTTGAAGTTCCCCAGGTAATTCCAATACATAGCCAAAACTGAGGACTATATGCCCAAGGAAGAAACTTACATTTTGTTCTCTTCTAGAAAGAATTTAAAGTAGTTGATAAAAATTAATATTTAACTCCTTATTATTCAATAAAGTCATACCTATCAAGGTCTGATAATTACGGTAAAGATGTCATCTATTACATACATATTTTTATATTGATCTTTTGTTCTGTGAATTGACACAGTACTGCTTCTATACCTTTTTTTAACTTTCAAAAGCACAAGAATCATTTTCTCTATAGTATATACATAATTTATAAAGAAAAACCTTTTTTTAAAGGTTTTTCAGGTGAAAATTTACTAATCAAAAATCCTGTCTAGAAAAATAATACATGTCCAAAATAAAAATCACAGAATTTAAAATTGTCTTCAGGACACGTATTATTTTCTATCAGTACTACATTTTAAAAGACTAGCAAAGGCATTGATAGGTGCAGAAATCCAATGGGACCTAACACTTATTGAGTGACCTGCAAAAGGTGCTTTCAGAAGCTTAGAAATTATTTAATCCACAAGTACATTGCAAGTAAGGTGTAAGTACAAGTAGCTTAATTTTCACACATGTGGAAAGAGGCTCTTTTGTGTAGCAAAGTGCCAGCACCAGGATTCAGGATTGGGTAATAAGGCCAACTCCAAAACCCTTCCCTTCCTCAACAAGAAGTACTTTCCATGCTAATTTTCTGGGGCCTGAATTTTTTAAATGGTTAGTTACTTTTTAAGCTATATAAAAAATAAACAAAAAACCTTAAATGCCTTAAAGGTAAAATATGCTAAAATTCTACTCGTTGGAAGACATAAATGTATTCATTGGGACAGTTCATTGGTGCAGAATTAAGCTTTACCTGCCATATTTATGCTTAATTTCATTTTTCAATTGTATCATTGATAGGAAAAGATATCATTCTACAGGGATTTTTTTTAAAAATTAAGTCTCCAAATGTCTACATCACAAAATCTTACAAGCTACACAATACATCCAGCAACACGCAGAGTGTTCAATCAAATGCCATGAAGGTAGAGTACAGGTGCATCTTTTCAGCACATTATTTCATCAAGATATAATAATAAGTAGTGCAAAAACAAATGAGAAGGTCTTAGATTTAATGTTCACTTAACATCTGGTTTTATTAGTTTTATGTTTGTCTATTATAAGAAATGCAAACAGGTTTAAACATTTTAGTGGTTCTACACTGAAAACCAATTTTTACTCTTCCTCTTTCAAGAGTCTAAATTGGTTAAAAAGCATTCTGATATTGAAAAACAAGCTTAACAAAATATCCTAGAATCTGCAAATAATTACCTAAGTAGAGCAGAATTTGATATTATGAAATGGAAACAAAATACAGAAATAAACTAGACATCAGTATAAGATTAGAGTAATCATCCATATTGCCAAATTCAATTTTCTGTGTTCATTGAAACCGCTTCATTCTTACTAATTGGCTTTACATGAGTTACAAATTTCAATTTATAAGACAAACTTGGACCAATAAAAGATCAGTTTGTACACAGTGCGAAGAGTACTATTAAACAAAGAGAAAACAGAAACAAATAGAAAAACACTGTATTATGTAAGTTAAAAGGAACACGTATGAGATAAGTCTGATTTTTCAAATATAGTAACTTACGAAAAGAATCACAACCATTGTTTAATTGCTCTTTACAAAGAGGCTTAAATGCTTAAAAAAAACATTGCTCAGTTATATAGAGCTGGAATCTCGTTTTCTATCTTATACTATGTGTGTGTGTGTGTGTGTGTGTGTGTGTGTGTGTGTG
>NW_017731403.1:1860773-1900091 GCF_001890085.2 Hipposideros armiger
TAATTTTCAAAAGCATAAAATACATACTTGAAAATAGTGTCAAATTTCCTGCTACTTACATTCTGAGGCTAATCACAAAATCAGAGTTATGTTTTCTGTGTTTCCAAAGCATCTTTTTTTGGGGGGGAGTGGGGGCTCACAGGGATTATATAATGTAAGCACTGAGATGTATCACTTTCAGATATGAGAAATGATATTTTCTCTATAAACTAGCCATCTTATTTAAACCAATAAACTATTGTATCAAAAGCAACTATTTTAAGTAAAATATTCAAAGTCAAATGACTGACATAAAAGGAATTTCAAACGTTAAAATATTAGCAAAAAACAAAATTTTAAATAACATTAAAAATAGCTGATTTTTAAGTATTTTCTATGCCTTTGCTTATGAAAGTCAACTTTCTTGAACTACAGGTATTAAAGGCAAAAAACGTGCGATTCTAGTCCTGCTTTACCTCTTAATTAACCACGAATTTGGACAAATTCCCCAATTTCTCAGATCTCATTTTCTAAGCAAACCAGGAACTAGCAAGAAAATACAGAATTCCAGAATTAAAAGGACCCTCGGATAACAGTCCAGCCCTGTCATTTTCACAAATGTGGAAACAGAGGCCTAGAGATTTTAGGGAACTATCCTAAAACTAAACCTAATATCCAAATCCAGTACTTATGCCTTGAAACAGCTATGAATTTAAAAAGGAGTTATTCTTTAAACACAAAGAGAGCTACTGATTCATTCATTACCAAGAGAAGCACAATGAAAACAAAAGCTCTTAATTGGACCTTTTGAGATCACTAAATAGACTATCTACATGGCTGGACAGATTAAATGTAAACCCAAGTGTTTCTGCACTATGTGCTATAGTAACCAAGTTAATTATCACATAGAAATTTATTATTAGCACTGCTATTAAACTTTAGGGTTCCACAGAAATATGAAGGGTGAAAAGATTCATAGGCTTCACTCTGCACTTGCCAGATCTAATTTTTCTTTGTCTGAAATTTCTCTTGAAATTTCTATTGGTTCTTCAAGGAGAATTTCAGTTTTAAAAACTAAGATCAATCAATATTGTATAATTGTATAATACAAACAAAAAAGTCAATGAGTACTTTTTACTATAGTAAGATATGCAAATCTTCATTCTATAACCTGTTAAAGCAACACATACAACTCACACTATTCTAAGAATATTGATAACATATTTCTATCTGCATCAATTACTATACTGATAGTTTGGATAGACTTTAAAAAGTGAAAATACTCTTGACTTTGAGACAAATGCCCACTTTTAAGAATGACTAAGCTTCTTCTCTTAACAAGAAATCCTATCAAAGCAAGTTGACTAGAAATTCTTACTACTCATGAGGAATGCATACTAAAGACCTCAAAGAAAATCTAAGAAAAGAAGATTTTGATGTTTCTTCCCTCTGCTTTTCTTTTAGGTGGTATGATCAAAGATATCTGATCCTAATTTACATATTTTAAAGTTTATAAATGAAAATAAGCATGTAACATCAAGCTGCCCACAACAAAGCTTAAAATTCTATAACAACAAAAACAAAACACCCTCCGAAAATATATCATCATTGTTTAAACTTCAAAGGGTAAACTAGGAAGGTATCTTAATCTGTATTTCTAAGTCAAGCGAAGCATAACTGCTCAGGCTGGTTACTGCTGGAAATGCACTTTCATGCCCTAACATATCTGCTTCTCACTGCATCCCTTAGGGCAGAAATTATTAATCCCATTTTAAAGGCTCA
Organism: Hipposideros armiger; assembly: GCF_001890085.2. Classification (NCBI taxonomy): domain Eukaryota; kingdom Metazoa; phylum Chordata; class Mammalia; order Chiroptera; family Hipposideridae; genus Hipposideros; species Hipposideros armiger. The sequence continues at coordinate 1,862,535 of NW_017731403.1, forward strand.
GAGAGTTTACAATACCCATCCAAGGTTGTATGCTTTGTAAATCTAAGAATTAAAACACACACTTAAATTCTATGAAGGATGGATCAAGAGTAAAAAGCCTAGCAACAAGAGAAATAGTACTTCCTAGGATAGCTTGTAGACCCACTTAATGGAATGGCAGGTTTATGAGCTGTAGTTGGGATATAAAGATTGGAAAGATTCAGTGGAGTCCAATTTTATGGGTCCTAAATACTGACTCAGAAGGTAAATTATCTTCAATAAATAGTAAAAAGCATCCAGGGATTTTTGAATAGGGTGTGTTATGAGGAAGAAGAATTAAACCTACAACAAAGGGCAGAAAAAACATTTACTGAGCACCCACTAGCATGGTTCCATGCAATTTATATTATAAAAGCCTGGAGAGATGAAAGGCACATGAGTTGATAAAGGCTGATTTACACAGTAATTTAAAAAATCCCTCAATTCTATACTGAAAAATCATAATTTAGGGGATGTAAAAATAGCGCAGTCTAATCAAAATTTATTATCTTACTAATAAGACAAAACAACACTGATGATCTAAACATCAGGGAGTATTCAATGTTTAAAAATAGCCTTACCTTAGATCAGGTGATTCGGCCCTCCCATATCGATCCTGCCACTTCCCAACGCTTGAATTGGCTTTTCTGGAGGCAGTACTTGTCTGAGACTGAGAAGAGGTGCTGTTTCTGGTGAGATAAATTTTCTATGTTTTTTCTTATATAATGTTGTCTCTGACCCCCCCTTGTTCCGGTTTTTGGTTTTTTTTCCTTGGCATGCTTTTTCTAAAATCCTTTAGCATGTTCCTAGAGTATCATTATCTCTAGTATCATCAAGTCACATAAAATACTTGCTGTGGTACTAAGTCGGCTCGTGATATTTAAATATAGCTGTATTATCAACATTTTATTAACTCTAAATATTTTTAGAAATATTTTTCAACATAGACGGTATGATGTCAAAATGCAGAAATGGGAAAAGAACCAAGGGCTTACTTCAGATTATATTATCAAGAAATAAATTTCTATGCTTTCATGAATAACATTAATTTCTGCAGTTTCACAAAATCTTATTTGAAATTGGTATTTCTTTCCCTATAATCTTCAATAATAGGTGTAAGTATTGTTAGGGTAACCAGTTAACAGTAACATTCTCATTTGTTTCATAAAAACCTGCACTAATATGTATTTCATAAAAATTCCAGTTCAAAATAATTTAACTCTTTCAAAGTAAAATTCTAAAGAAAATTAATTTTATCCCTAGTGACTTATAACATAAAAAGTTCAGCTATTTACCCTCTTGCCAATCCTCTAAAGGACTAATAAGCAATTTTCAAAGCAATAGGAAAAATATGTATACTTATGTATCTGCTTATTTAGGTAAAAAAAAAAATTAAGTCAGTAAGAATGGAGAAAAAGAAATGCTAATATTAAATATAAACAGGCACAATGGATCAAATTATATTTTAAATGATTAGCCACTCTGAAGGAAACTTTCAAACACAACAGTTTGACTATATATCTTCAGTCTAAAAAAAAAGTTGCAAAGATATCTTGAACTCTAATGAGTTTTTTGTAATGGTAGGTATAGAAATTCTACTAATCTATTTTGTGTGTATTTTAAGATGAAGCCAATGGGTATGTATAGTGAAGTTGATGGAACCTGGTTTTTCACTGTGGGAAAAGGTAGGTGCAATATGGAATAGAGAAAGGGAAGGAGAACTCTGTGGTGTCAAACTAGAAGTAAAAGAAACAATAGGGTTGCATGATTAAAATTTTATAAATAGAATATACATACGGCAATTTCCTATTGAAATTGTTTGTTCTTTCCTAGCTCTGGGTGCTGAAGAGACCTGGAATGGTGACACCCCAATAGCAATGTGCAAAACTAGTGCCAAGATCTTGGTTTCTAATTACCATTTCCCACTAAAAGGCATCAGGGTGCTTCAAGAAATGGCTGCTTCCAGGAAAGTACAAGATAAACCTGGAATGTCTAAATGCCAGAAAGTAAAGAAATCCTCAAAAAAAATTATGGAACATGTCAAAAGGTCACAGGAGCCAGTCTGAAGTTTCCATGGACAAATCTGGAACAATTGGGGCATGAATATGAATTACAGCGTATATAAATCATATATATATATAGTTTTTATAACGCATATACAAATAAGCCATACTTGTAGTTAAGACACACACACACACACACACACACACACACACACACACACACTAAAAATGAATGAGTCTAGCTGATAATAAATAAGTGGGGGAGATGGGAGAGCTCATTTTTAATGTAAAAGACCAACTAATAAATGTAAGAGAAATAACAGAGTCAGATAATCACTATTTGGCAGCCACTACAGTAACTGATTAAAGCAAAAATCATCCATGGATACTACAATTCTTGGCAAGTTCCTAGAGAAACAGGATATTTATGTGGTCTCCTCACAGATTATTTATTAAATACAAAGGGGAAAAACAGTTACTTTGCAATGCAGAAATCCAAAGGACACCACCACAAATAAGTGATTAAAATTATCATCACTAATGGGACAAAGTGACATCATGTACCCACAGGCTGATGCACTGAGGTCACATCACTTGCATAGTATTCCCGCCCCAAAAGCAAAATCTGAAACTGAAACTAATAACAAGGAAACACCAACTAAATAATTGAACTGTACTCGTCAAAATTCCATATCAACAAATATGAAGAATGTCTGAGAAGCTGTCCCAGATTAAAGAAGAATAAAGAGATAAGAAAGTTAATTGCAATGAATAATCCTGGACTGAATCCTAAATCAAGGAGGGAAGAACTTCCATAAATGACATTATTGAAATAATTGACAAAATGTATGGCTTGTATATTACAATACTAATTATTAGATTTTCTGAGTTTGATAACTGTATCCTACGATGACGATTATGTAATGAAATGTCCTTGTTCTTAGGAAATATATGCTGAAGCATTTAGGGGTAAATGGGTAGTATGTCTACAAGTCACATTCAAATGGTTCAGAAAAAACAATTTTTTTGAGAAATTATAAAGCAAATATGGCAAATGTTATTTGGTGATTATGGGTGAATAGTATATAGATGGTCTTTTATACTTTTCTTGAAATTATAAGTCTGAATTTTTATCAAAATAAAAAAATTAAGTGAAAAATAGCATTGAAGGGAACACAACAGGGGCTTCTGGGAGTCATGGTAATATTCTGTTTATTGAGCTATGTGCTAATTACATGGATGTGTTCAGTTTGTGAAAATTTATCAAGCTGTACATTCATGACATAATATGAAAACTTCTAAAAATTAATCAAAACAGTCTGATATATTAAATGTTAACATTTTACTTAAGTATGCCGATTTGCCAGGCAATATAAAAATTTAGAAACCCAACATTTTTACTGATAAAGTACAAAGAAAGTTCTGTGCAAACATACCAAGAGCCAACAATATTAATAAGGCAATCTAAGATTTTAAACAATGGCAATACAGTGGTTAGGTCAGCTGTACTGCTAAATGTCTGCTGTGTAACCTCTATTATGTCTTAGATATTCCTGTCTCCTGTCTTCTTCCTAAAGTCAATAAAATTCTACTTTTAAAGACGTCTCTCTAATCTCCATAAAAATAAATAAGAAAACCACAAATATTGATTTAGGAAAATACTTCACAATCACCGAAAAGTATTCTTTTAATCAAGTGAAGCTAAATTCAGAAAACAAACTTTCTTAATGAAAAATGGGTACTGTTCTTTATCTCCAAAAGTGACAATATTAACATGTTGGGTATAGGTTATAGTGTTAATTACTCATTTTTTTTAGTAGTAGTGATGGAACTGCTAGTTTTCTATCATTTCTTTACTTCCTTTTTACTGTCCCTTACCCACCTCTGGCCTCCCAAATCTCCTTATCCATCACTCCTTAGATCCACAGTCCATCATTATAATCATTTCCTCAAGCACACTATCTATCACCTTCCTTGCCCCTCTATCTCTTTGTCATACTTGCCAAGCTCAACCCCTGTTAAATCCAACTCTAGTTACTCTTCATGAATACATGAATACCTGACAAGGGCAAGAGAAACATACCCAAGCAAGGTGAATTATTTTAAACACACGGCCATTAACCTCAAAAAAAGCTGGATATGTATACATATTCTCTCTCCCTGGTTCATCAACTTTTCACTTTACTAACTCATTTCTATCAGCATATAAAATGTTATAATTTCTCCCATCTTGAAAAAAAAAAAGCACTCTTGACTGCACATTTCTCTTCAGGTACTGCCTAGCAATTTTTCCCTAGGCTATTCACCTCCAAATGACTATTTTCAAGCCTTCTCCTCTCTTCTCATTCAATACCCCATTCCCACTATCCTTACTCTCACCAGATAAGCCTACATCCTATGTTGCTGGGAAAAACTGAAGCAGTGAGAATTTGCAGTTGTTCCCATCATCATTATGTACCCACCCACCTTCACCATATCCTGATTCCCTCCTGTTACTACTAGTGAACTGTCCATGGTTCTTCTTCTTAAGGATAAACCCTCCCCTTGCACACCATTCCCATCCCCTTTGACCTTCTTATGGACACTGCTCTAACTCTCCTTCTCACTTCTTGCATCGTCTATTTCCCTACTAGTAACTCATTTTTCTAAGTATACAAACATGCTGTAATTTCTTTCATTTTGAAAAAAAGCATTCATCTGACCCCACATTTTCCTCCAAACACTGTACCACTTCTCTGCCGTCCCAAAGAGAAGGAAAAAAATCCTCAAAAAATTGTCCATATTTTCTCATTCTAATTCCTCTCTTCGCATTTTCTATTGAATCCAGAAAGTCTTTTTATAATCTTCACTTTATACCACTGAATTTGATCCTGGTCAGGGTCACCAATGACCTTTTCATTTTAAAATCCAAAAGTCAATGTCAATATTCTTCTTCTTGATCAGTTGTATTGGATGGTTAATCACTCCTTCCACTTTGAAATGCATCCTTTCCAAGATGCATACTGGGTTTTCCTCCAGCTTCACTAGTCATTTTCTCTACTAGTCTCCTCTCAACTGGCTCATCCCTATTTTTCTGACCTGCAATGAGTGCCCCAAGGCTCTGTCTTCTTACCATTTCTCTATCAGTATTCACCTCTTTTATAATCTAATTCAGTCTCATTTCATACTATTTAAACACTGATCACTCCCAAATTTATATCTCCAGCCCATACTGTTCATCTCTACTCCAGATCCATATATCCACTTCCTAAGGAAATTTTCAATGTGCATGTCTAACAGGCATCTCAATTTTATTGTGTTCTAAACTGAATTCTTGGTGCTCTCCCTGCAAAATCCACTTCTCCTATAGTCTTTTTCCATCTCATATACTAGAGATGTACAGGATCTTTTACATCTTTTGAAATGTATCTATTATCTACTTCTCACCACTGCGCCATTATCACTTTGTTCCAATTGTTACAACCTCCTAACTGGCCTCCCAGTTTCCGCCCTTAATCTCTCTGTAGTCTGATCTTAATAAAGCTGTTAAATTGAGACTTAAAAAACCTAAAGCAGATTATTTTATTCCTGTGCTCAAAATCTGATGGCAACTCCCCAATGACTTCACTTATAGGAAAGCTAAAGCTCTTATATTGGCATAACACTTTACACAATCTGGCCAAAGATATTTAAAAAAAAAAAAAAGGCAGGAGGGGAGTAGAAAAATTGCTATTGATTTTTAAATAGTTTAGCTTAATTATGACAATAGCAAACATCCATAGAGTATTTGCTATGTATGTATCAATGTTCTAAACACTTTATGTAAATTAATCCATTTAATATACATAACTATCCTGTGAGGGAAGCATTATCACTATGTTTTATGGATCAGGAAATGGAAGAACAACATTAGAGGATTTACCCAAGGACACACCTATTAAGCTAGTAACAGCCAGAATTTGAAGTCTGGCTCTAGAGTCCAAGTTCTTAACATCACTCTACACTGTAGAACACCAATTTACACTGCAAACTCAATGAGTGAAAGTGGACCTCTCTTAAAATATGAAAAAATCAAAGAAGAGTACATATTTAAAGGATCAATATTCCTCAGCTATCATAACTTCTTAGCCAAACATTTTATGAAACTGCATTTAGTTTAAATAATGATATTTGGAAATGTCCATGACTAGTAATTGTTAAGATGAGATAGTCGAAAATCCTATGGCTCTGTAACATTTAACTATGGCTGAATATTTCAAGAATCTCTGTTTTCGGGCTAAACTACATGATCCTATAAGGTCTCTTCCTGCATTCGAATATTATGAAATATAATCTCTTACAGCAATTCAAAATTGCAGAATAATAAAATCAAACTGTATAAAATAAATATAAGTAACACAAAAGGTAAATGATCTAGTAATAGTTGGGTTACTGACTTATTTCAGGCTCAGAGAAGTAACTGATTTAAGTCAACTCTATCTAACCCAAGATTAAACAGCTGACATCAAACTTCCCTAGTCTTGTCTTATCCTTTACTATTTTCCTGGTAACAGGCTAGCCATTTGTCATGTTTAAGTTAAAAGGTCATTTGCCAGCAGATGTGCCTTTTACAATTGCTACGTTGTGGAACTCAAAGTTAGGTATTAACACAACAAAAAAAGAAAGAAAAGAAAATGGTTGGAATATGAAAGATTTCCCAAGGTGAAATTTCTACAATCTCTTTTACTAAGATCAATAAAACACATTGAGGTCAATAAATTTACATTTAAGAAAGTTCAATAATTCTTTATATAAGAATAATAAGCACAGAAAACAGCAAGACCATGTTGTAACCACCTCTCCTGAATGTAAGATTGTTGTCTCTATACACAACATGTAATTATATAATGTGCTTACATAGATTTTTTTTAGATGGAAGAGCACTTAGACAAGTTTTTTCACAACTATTTCCTTTTGTACTAAAACAAAGTAGAATGTGCCAGTTTTTTGGTAGCTCATTCAGAGCTTTTTATACTTCATATAGCACTAATACAAGGCAAAAATACCAATGTCTTCAATAAATTGAGTTACAATTGTCTAACTAACCTGCTTGGTGGAAGTCCAGTCTTGAACAAAGAAGGAGGAGAAGTAAACTCAGCTTTTGTAGATGGAAGCGCTGTTTCCTTCTCCGAATTTCCAGTTCTTCCCTGCTGTACCTTAAAAAAAAGGGTTATTAGCTTTTTTAATTTAATAGAACACACAAACATAATACATACATTGAAGATGTTAAAATTTGTAACATTTGATTTGAAATTAAACATGAAGAATGTTTCTTTGCTGAATATTTAATAAAATTAACCTATTTTAGAAGAGCATTTGATGAACCACACCAAAGATGGATTATAGGATCAAAGTGAAAGTGTTCCCAACTATTAAAAGTTCTTATTAATGCACTTGAAAGTCCAATAAAGTGTAACTCTTTAGGACTTTTCCCTCAGATCGCCACAAATAAGTCCAAAATACCTGGTTATGTCTCCATGTTTCAGAGTTCAAGAAAGGCCTTGAAGAATCCCCTTCTATGTTCACTACCCTTATCTAAGAAAACCACCAGTGACCATTTTAGTTAGCCATTCTGACCATTTCTATTCAGAATGTGATTTGCTATAACAAAAATGATAATCAGCTCCTGCACTTCCATACCATTTCTCCTGTTTTCCCACCATCATCAACAGTACCACCATCCTGCCTGTTCTGTGTACCAGCAATCTTGAAGTCAGTCAATCATCTGTCTCCTTAATACCTCTTCTCCTTCTTTATATTCACTTTCAAACCAGTTATCTACCTACTCCATAATTTCTCCCAGGTTTGTCCATCCTTTCTACTTCCATCAGATCATTTGAGTATGATCCAGTTATACTCCTTTAGACTAGTGAAATATCTTCTTTTTGTGCTTTTGCTTTTTTAAAAAAAGATTTTATTGGGGAATTCGGGGAGGGGAACAGCGCTGGGTAATCGGGGAAGGGGAACAGACAAGTTGCTGTCTTTTTGTTTTTCACTCTAGTTGGGGAGGACATTGCTTCACTGGCCCATGTTGGTATTATCATTGCGCTCTTCCCAGGTGAGGCAGATCGGTCGCCAGCCTCTGGACGGCCGCTCACGGCAGCTCTTGGCAGCTCACACCAGCTGCCGGCCGCTCACGCTGGCTGCCGGCCACACACGGTAGCTTATGGCAGCCCACTGCAGTTTCACTGCAGCCTACGCCCTCGCGGGCAACTCACGGGCAGCCCAGCTCCAGGTCGAGCTGTTGTTCACCATTTTAGCTGTAGAGGGCAGTGTCACTGGCCCTCAAGTGGGATCCGAACCCAGGCCCTGCTGCTCAGAGCAAGTGTCCCAAGCCAGCTCTTAACCAACACGCCACTTGGCCAGCCCTGTGCTTTTGCTTTTATACTCACCTTCCTACCTTAAAATTGCCAATAATTTATTAAATTTAAACAAAGTTCAAGTTGCCCTACACTTGAATAACATGACAACACCACATTTTATGCTGAATTTAAATTCTACTGGCCTTGTTCAAACTAAATTTAGCATCAATCTCCTTCCCCGTGAGGCAAAGGCCAAGAGAATCTCAGATACCTTGACTCTGATATATTCAAACAACTAATTCCAGAAGCCATTTACCTCTCAAATAATCATTACATGAGAAAAAGAAACCCTTATTTATATATTTGAGCTAGTATAGTCAGAACTCATATTAATACTGCCAAACCCAATCCCTAATTGGTGCCTCCCTGTAAGTAGGGTTTAACATTGACTTTTTTTTTTTGAAAAAGGGTTTCACTGGGCTGGCTGAGTGGCACGTTGGTTAAGAGCTGGCTTGGAATGCCAGAGGGCCCCGGTTCAGATCCCACATATGAGGGCCAGTGGCACTGCCCTCTACAGCTAAGATGTTGAACAACAGCTCAACCTGGAGCTGGGCTGCCGTGAGTTGCCGGCGACGGCGTAGGCTGTAGCCCCTGCTGCAGTGGGTTGACATGGGCTACCGTGTGTAGCCAGCAGCCAGCGTGAGCGGCCAGCAGCCGCCTTGAGCGGCCGTCCAGAAGCTGGCGACTGATCTGCCTCACCCGGGAAAAGCACAATGATGCTGCCAACTTGGGCCAGTGAAGCAACGTCCTCCACAACTAGACTGAAGAACAAAACTATAGCAACTTGTCTGTTCCCCTTCCCCCAATTCCCCAGCGCTGTTCCCATCCCCCAATTCCCCAATAAAAATCTTTTAAAAAAAAAAATCCATTTAAAAGGCACTGATCCTAATGAGGAATGATGAGGATTAGTATTAAGACAATGAAGATAGGAAGAAATGAATTTGATAGACATGTGACAGGTAAAATTGACTGAATAGGGAAATAAACATCACTCACTCATCAAACATTTACTAAATATTAATTATGTATCAGAAGCTGAGACTACACAGAGAAATACAACAAAATCCCAAACCATAGGAAAAGATAGACACACAAACAACCAGAGCAATATAATAAACACTATGAAAAAAATATCTATGGGATAAAAGATGCTATGAGAACACAGAAAAAGAAAGGCATTACTCTTCCTGGGGATGTCACGAATACCCAGAGTTGACACTATGATCTCAACTGTTCCCCTGAGCTCCCAGTAATATATACCCAATTTCTTACATGTCTAATAAGCATCTCAAACTTACCATGGCCAAAACAAAGCTACTGATTTCTCACTATCCCCCAATCTGATCCTAAGTCTTTCCCATACAAGTAAACAGTACTATCATTTACAAGTTGCTCAAGAAAAAAATCCTAGCAATTTTCCAATACATATGGACATCCAATGTCAACTTTAGCTTCACAGTATATACCTAATTCAACCACTTACCATGTCCACTCCTGAGACCCAAGACAAATCCATTCCACATTTCAACTGTTCTACTAAATTGTCTTTCTGCTGTGATCTCACCTTTCTAAAATCCATCCTTTGTACACAGCCAAAGCAATCTTATAAAAGTGTAAATCAACCCATGTCTCTTCCTTGCTCAAAATTCTCTAACAGATTCCCAACGCACACAGAATAAAAGCTAAACTTCTTTTAATGGCCTACAAGGATTTACATAGTATGGGCCCTGCATACTTCTCCCATCTTGTTTTCCTCCCCTACTTATCTTTACTATGCCGTCACTATGGCCTTTGTTTTTGCTCTTTTTAACACATAAGTTCCTCCTTGAGGGCTTTTGCACTAGATTTTCTTCCTGCTTGGAATATTTTCTTTCCAGATCTTCTCATGGCTACCTCTTTCTAATAATTCAAGTATTGTTTAAATGTCTCCTTGGAGTGACTTTCTCTGACCATTTCCAAACAATCTCTATCACATTACCATTTTGTATCTCTCAGTATCATTATCTGAAGTTATTTATTGTTGTATGTTTATTTTGCTGCCACTGTAACAGAATCTTTGAAAACAATTTACTTATCAAATTTCTTTTTAGATATTGTTTTGTTTATAATGTTAAATTTTTATAAATAATGCTATGAAGGGCAACTGATGGAAATTTCACAAATTAATTTAAGTTTTGGTACACTGGTAGCATAATTTGGGTAAATATTTAGTGTCTCAAGGTTACAGGTTTTATTCAACTTTTGTTTGGATATGTAAGATCTAACATGAATTTGTTTTAGAAAATCAGTCATGGTGTCTTATAGTCATTTCTTAAAACATTAGATCATGTGAAAAAAATAGTCTGTGCTCTGATTAAACAAATTTTGAGTGTAATCCTGAGTACAATATCTGAAGACAAACAAGTAGATAATGATAATGCAAGGTAATTAGGAGGGTTGCTAAAATGGTGAGGATTTTCTGAATTGTTTAATATAATGAACATATTATGAAAAAATTAAGGAGAAAAGGAAACTTTTAGGAAACAAGCAATTTTTACATGTTTTAAAATGTACCTTGTCTTCCTGATACCTTTTCTTACTTTTCTTTCATCTTTCTCCCATCCCTCTTTCTTTTTTTTCCTTTTCCATTTTTCTTCTCCAACCCAACATTTATTACATGTTAAGGTGAAAAAAGTGAAAGTAGGAAGCCACATTAAATTATCACAACTTTGTTTCAACCCACACGAACAAAAAAATTGGGAAAGCAACAAAACTTAAGACTTTGAAGCATGAAAAATTAGTAACTGACTAGGCAGACCAAAGAAACCCGAATCCTAAATCAGCAATGAGAAAGCAAAGACAATTGATTTTCATGGCAGGATTCCAAAAGGTCCAAGAACTGACATTTAAATCAGCCAAGTTATAAATCCTCTGGGTAGGATACTGAAATGTCTTCTTTGAAAAATCAGATTATCACATAAAAAAAAAAGTTAAAAACAACTTAAAGATACTGACATCAGGGACTACGAAAAAAGCTTAGCCCCACAGTAAAGCCTACAGTCAGCAAGTTCTATTCATATGCAGAGAAGTTCCAACCACCTTTTTGATGGCCCATTCTTGCCTGAGTGAATAGCCAAGGATCAACAATTGAGAAAAGGTCAGTCAGAAGACAAAAACAACAAACTTCCAGAGGGGGAAAAATCATCTATGCATCTGTGTGCACGTGTGTGCATATAATGACATAAAAATGTTTAAGAGAAGGTTGTGGTCAATTTTTTCTTACACATACATGTTACCCATTTCCACTACTCACTCCTCTCGTGCCCCTCAACTCAAATTACATAATTACACAATTATTTTTGGACCCGTATGACTTTATTTTTATACCTATTAAACTTTATCTCCTTTCATTTCACTAAAAAACCAAAACCAAAATCCTATTTATATTTAAGTATATAAAAGACTAAGAATGTCAAAATGCTGATAATCGTTGAGGCACTATAACAAACACATGGAGGTCCACTTGTTCTATCAATTGTTAGTATATTTGAAAATTTACTTAATGAAAAGTAAAAAAAGTTATTTTAAAGAAGTTGACGGGTTGCTTCTCTCTCACCTAAGGATGAAAAAGAGCATCTTTGCAGTAGATACAAGTATGAAAAGTACTTAAATTATGATTCTTAAATCTGTTCCTTTGCCCATCCAGCAGCATAAGTTCAGATCCTTGTTCATGTCATTCCGACAGTACTACAACAGTTCCCTACCTGATCTCTGTCTTCCTTTTCTCCTTCTTACATTAGCATACCCTGGTGCCAGTTCTTTTTCTAAAAACCAGATTTGCTGATGCTATTCTCCTACTCAAGAACTTTCAGATGGCTTCCTAGTGCCTACAAAAATGTCTGCAGGCTAGTTCAAGATTAAGGTCTTTATCATTATGGCCCCGTTTCTACCATTTCTAGGCTTCTCTCCAATCGTATCTCTCATCCACCCTAACTCTCTTTTCATGCTGTCTGGTTTTGCTCATATTGCTCTCTGACCACAATGTTCTTCCCCTCTCCTACTAATGAAAACATCTTTCAATTATTACCTCCCATTCGAATCCTTCTAGATTCTGCAATATAGGATCACCCAGTCTCTCTTCTGAACTCTGTACTGCACTTTGTCAATATCACCAACATAACATTTGTCACACTATATTGTGGTTAGTTCACATGTACATGTCATTCAGATCATGAACTCCTTATCTTACTACAGCATCTAACACAGTGCTTGGCACACTGGAGGTGCTCAGATCTTTCTCAGCAATCCTAATCATTCTAGTTCAAATGGGGGACCAGCTTGGACTTTCTATATCCAACCATACCACACACTGTGGTTGGAACAGTGTTAACTTAGTATAAGTCACTCTCCTGCTCAGAAATAGGCAGTAACTCCTCCAACTAATACTCCGTTTGTAGGCTTTCTACAATAGAATTGAACCACACCCTACAAAGCCATTACGCTCTATTCCTTTCCAAAAAGAACTCTGATCCAGTATGGATAATTTCTTAAATAATCCTCTCATTAACTTCCACTCAATAAAAACATTAAGTTTCTTTGCCCAAGCCATTTCCTCAATCTACAATAATTTTTCTTCTCTTCTCCACACTCTCAAGACTGATTAAAATGCATATGCTTTTTCTACTATTGCAGCCCACTTTAGACTTTAAAAAACAACACAGAAATAAAAGAACCTATATATAGCGCTCAATGTAATTTTGAATCCCAAAGTAATTTCTAAATAACTGTCATTTCTCCAACTTCTACAGCATTTTGTCTTAAAACATTCATTTTGGCACTTCATACCTAAAAAATGTACCTCTGCATATTTGGGATACCAATTATATCTTTATAATTTTTTTGTATTCTCCAAGAGTTGCAGAATAGGTAATAAAACATAACACTTCTTGAAAGTACCACAGAAATCTGAACAAGGATGTTTCTTAAATTTAAAGTGACAGAAACTTCTCTGAAATTGAATGTAAATCAAACTGCAGCCTAAAAATATCAGTGCTCCCACACACCATTAGTTGCAGATTTTGACCAATATCAATTAAATATATCCTATAGACCACAATATATGTAAAGAAAAAATGTAAGCCACACATTAAAATACACACCCTATTTACTTCTAACAGATGAGTAATATTTAACCACATTAGCGAGGCAAGAAAAACCACATTTCACCCATCAATCTTAAGTCTTTATTCATTCAGAATCAAATAAATCAGAATGGAACATGACCTCCTCTTATACAATCAAAAGAAACTTCAAAAATAATTTTTCAATAGACAATGTGTATATTTTTAAAAATACTCATTTACAATGGCTACCTTCAGTAAGCAACCAGCCCTTAGGAGTTTCTTTTTATTTTTTAGTTTTAGAAGCCTACTGCAAAAAGACAAAGTATAACAGAAGCTGGAAGTTTTCAAAGGAAATCCTCCTTAGAAGAAAATACAAAGCCTCACTGCAAACGAACTATTTCATCAAGACAACTTCTTAATCTAGTCATTGTAATCATGTGTAACAATATAGTCAATGCCTAAATAAGTAGATATCACCAAAAAGAACCTGATGACCATTTAAAATAGGATAGACATCATCACACACTTTCAAAATATTTACAGCAAAACAAGAACCAAATACTTACCCAAAGTAGGATGTAAATTAAAATTAAATTCTGTATACAGAACTGTGTCCAGCAGAGCAGCCACATCTGCGGATATAGCACATGCATCGCATAAGGCAGTCTTTTGGTGGACAGGGCTGCAGTCCCAAAAGGGGCACAGAAAAGTTCCTGACCACAGAAGGTCCCTGAATATACAAACCAATCTAAAAGGCACTCCCAGTTTTCATCCCAGTGTCATTCAATACAAGAGTTAAGAATTAAGGTAAAGAAAGAAGAGTACACCATCAGGTTTTGAGACGAGTTTATAGGTTGCTGTGTATTACAGAAGAATGAAAACATATTATTCTTTGGACTGGATCTCTGGACACAAGGAATAGAGAAGCTGGAAGTCAGACTTGATACCCAAGTGGTAGTATCAATCTGCAAGTCCCTCACTGAACCTACTCCTTTTAAGTATTAATTAAAAAAATCAATGGCTTTGTCCTATTTTGTTGAGTTTTTCTTAGGGACTCTCAAAGGGTGCCTAAGTTTCTTGAGATATCTTAAACTACATCAATGTCAGTGTCATACAGGTAATAAGCCATCTTCCTTACCATCTTTAAAAAGAAAATTAGGAAAAATAAGTCTCCAGTTCTGATAAAGATTATAGCATGATCTATCTACAGTGAGAGCTTAGCCTGTTGGCATGAACTTTTACATCCTACAAACAAACATACTATGACTCAAAATAAAATCACAACATATAGCAAGAATAGTTTTACTTGGCATTTGTTAGTATAATAGGCTATAAATTCACATGCTTGCAAAAGTGGAGATAAAACAATAATCAGCAAATTTGTAAGTCACCAGGAAGCTGAAGGTTTGGAAAAAAAGGTAGCTATTTCCACTTTAATCTCATTCCTTGAGTAGTGGTATGGGAGCAGACTCAAGAACAAAAAATGAGAGCAACCAAGGATAATTTACTAAAATTCACCTTAAAAAGATTGAATCTGCCATCTTGGATCTCTGCACCTGGTGTAACTTCCATAGTACAGTCTTCGGCCTAAGTTAAATAACATATTCCCCATTAAGATACCACATAATTTTTAATTGATAGGCCATATAAAGACAAACTAGCTGTGGCTAGTCTGTGACTTGAAACTAAGAACATCAGAAAATCATTAATATGAAACTCTGAAAGGGAAGGAAGGGAGAAAAACAAACATGGTAAAAAAAAAAAATGGAACTTTTAAACTACTATATAGTGTTTAATCACCTTTACAGGGAAAAAGTTTTTTATTTGGGAAGTAAAATTGGGACAGTAGAAAAGGCTGGGTTATTTTGGAATATTTACTAATTACCGTAATTTTATTTGTAGTAGAGGTAACTGGTATAACTTCAAGTCCCATTCGTATCCTCTTTTGTTTTTCACAGTAAGCTTTCCAGGTATCTTCATTAAACCCATAATTAAAATAATCAGAAAGATCAGCACCTAAAGATAAAACACACTTTTAGTGTACAAATATATCAATTCTATTTTTATGCAGCATACAAAATAAACTATAAAATATAAATTTAGAGTTCTGTTAGTCTTATCCCTTCTAATTTTAAAAGTTCTCCCAATGGAGTCAATGAAATTGTAATAGATAAGCATGATATCGGGGGTGGGAGGGCAGTACATGGGGGGAGGGGGGTTGTCACTTTGTGAGGGGTGAAAAGGATAACTATTGCATTGTTTTGTACACCTGAAACTACTAATAAAAAATAAATAAAAGTTGTCCCAATTACCATCATAAAACAACGGAAGTATAAAACTTTTTATCAAAATTATTTCCTTTAGAAATGTATCATAATAAAAACAATACGCAAGCCTACTTTTACATAATGCTAGGCCACCAGCAAGATTTAAGAAAACAGGTCATTATTACTCTCATATGCTTAAGACTACAAAAATGACATAAAAATAATATTCTAAATTGATACCAAAAAATACTTTTCTAATGACTGTTTATACTAAAAATCTTTCAAAACCGATATAATTCACAATAATCTTACCAGGTTTACGCCACGGTTTATCTTCAAAAGAATCCAAATCTACCTCCAAGAGTGGAACTCCATTAATGTTTCCAGGTGCATCAAGGTCTACCCCTTTGACTTTGGTTCCTATTTTATAAAATTACAAAATGGTGAAGGAGCTATGTTAGCAAGAAGCTAAGAGATAACCCAGATAAACAGGGCAGCACACTGACACCTTTTTTCTATTACTAGTGCTAAACATGGCAACTGTTTGAAACAAAGCACTAGAGCAATGTTTACTATAAATAAAAGGTGAGATCAAACTTCATGGTGTAGCTATAAGATAAAATGGATAGAGATTAGGAACTTATTATTTATAATAAAGAATTCCTTAACCAATAGGAAGTTGCTTTCATGTTTCAAATCACTATTTTTGTACAGTCTGTGAGCTAAGGAAGGTTTTTACCTTTTTAATGGATTATAAAACAAGTAAAAAAAAAAAAATAACCATGACAGAAACTCTATGTGGCCCACACAGCCTAAAATATTTATCCTCTAGCCCTTACAGAAAAAGCTTGTCTATCTTTGTGATATGTGGTCAAAACTGGTGTTTTTAATTGAGCTGTAATAGCTATTACAATCAATTTATGACCTTTTCAGATACATGCCTTATTTTCCTATTGATGCAGCAGCAAATAAAAATTTTACCTGTAGTTCCATAAACTCTTCCTCCTGTCTTAATGTTAAGATTTACAGGGGCTGTACCATAACTCCTAAAAACAAATAAAAATTATCCTGAGGAACTTAAAATAAAACCAGCAATATATTCAGTGTGTACAAATAAATTATACACCCATATAGTAACTGGGTAGACTGACACTGGCTCAGACATTTTAGAAAATGTTGTCATCTAATTTTAAAAGTCTGTCACTTACTCACTAAAAGGTAAAAAGAAATATTTTTTATAAGTCTGATTCTATGGGTGCCTAAAGGAACTTTAAATAAATACATGAAAAATATTTATTTTAACTTGCTCCTCTCACATTACCTATACATGGTAATACACCATTATGTACTCAATTAACTGCTCTAAAACCTTCTAAGTAATTGAGTCCTTTATCTCCCTCTCCATCCATAACCAACCAACTTACCATGTTACTTCTACGAATTACTCACTCAAATATACCTTATTTACTTACCCATCCCGTTACTACAGCTGCTGGCTTAGTTTGGATTATCTCATTTGGATAATCACTTCAAATCTAATAACTTATTTGTATCTAGTCCATCTCAACTACTGCAGCTAGTTATCTTTCAAATAATCTGACTTGCCTAAAAACCTTGAAAGGCTCCATGATGACAGAGCAGATACATCCCAGCTCCCTCAGGTGTTGCGACCATCCTTTCTCATTTGCCTTATCCACCAGCCATGTGGTTCCTTTAAGCCATGCTTCCACTACATCTAAGTAGTATCCTTGCCTAAATCATCAGTCCTCTTCCTTCTCTCAAGAATTATGCAAACAAATTCAAGTATTACCTCTTTTAGGATCTCAAACCCTACAGGCTTTTAGCAACTCTCCTCTCAAAAGCTTTCAAATCACTTTGTACATGTTTCTATTCTAGCACTTAAACTGCACTGAAAGTATTTGCTCACATGTCTGTCTTCCTCACTACTTCTGATAAATAAGGACTATTATGTTATTTTTCATATTACGATGAATTAGTACAGTACCAATCAAACTGTCTTTAAAAAGTGTTTACCAAATGGATGAATCTCAAAGCTATAGCTAGAAACAAGTACCCTATACAAGATAAATTATTTACTCTAAGATGTGCTCTTCTTACCTTATTTACAGAAAAAATGAACTTTGTAACAAAAGTTATTACCTAAAAAATGCTATTTTGTACTTTCTAACAGCTAACAATAAATTATTATTGTTCATTGAACACAATTTGCTCTTTAAATGTGCTTGTGAAAATAGTGTGCACAAAGTAAATATTCACCAAATTTTATTTTCTCACTGTCTTTCAGTTTTCAAAGACTATATCTTAAGATATCAAAGTCAAATGAGTTTTATACCCTTCAGAAAGACCTGTAACTTACTTTGAAATGCATTAAGAATACATTAAAAAAAGATGGATTGATGAACGGGTAAACGCATATGAATGGATAAAGCAAACATAGCAGAATGTATAACCTAGGTAACAGGTAACTGGGTGTTTACACATCAATTCCTTCAACTTTTTTTGAATATTTGAAAATTTTCATAATCAAATATTGAGGAAAAAACAAAGACAATTGTTTTGAACATGTAGCCTACTTAGTCAATAAACATTTACTGAATACTTTCTATATGTAAGGCAATATAAGGAAGAGAAAAATTCATAAACCATGGTTTCTACTCTTAAGGAATTTAGAGTCTAAATGTGATAAACATGTACAAACATAACTAGAGTTATGAAACTAGAAACTGCTCTAAGAAATGAAGTTCAGATAAAGTACTATGGGAGTCTATGTGCATTTAATAATTGCATGCAATTCCTACCAAAAAATTGGTTGTATTAATAAATCACCATGTTTTAATTGTTCTGTATTTACAAATACAATTTTATAACAGTATTTACTAAATATGCAATGACTGTTATAGTGTTATATTAAAGTGTTCCTTTTGCATAAAGCAGATGGTAAAAGTCTATTAGCATAAAGGTCTATTAGCATTATATTATAAGCCCAACACTAATTATTTACTTTAAGTGGGATGAGAAAATCAAGAGTTATCTACCCTTAACACGATTTAGTCTCTTCTCAACCCTGCTCCCTAAAAAGCTGGGTTTTAAAATTACACAGACAGTTGTTGTTACAATGACTGCAAAACTGACTATGACAATAACTAAATTACCTTTAAGCTTCTGGATATAAACTTTTGAAAAAAATGGCTCTACTGAAGAAATAAAATGTTCAAAAGTGCTTATGTCTATATTAGTTGATTCCAGATAAGGCTGTTTAATGAATTACAATACATAGTACAATTAATGAAAAGTTTATTTTATGTTCCCAATGCACAAGTACATTATACGTCCAATGTGAATAATACAGAACTCTTATTCTAACACTGTAACAAAATCACCATCTTTAATATATTCCCTTCCAATATTGCTGTAAGATTCTTTATGTGCTCAGTGGGTCAATGACAGTCCATTCACTTGATTCAGTTTTACCGACTATAAAACGAGACAACATATTAGCCTAAAAAGTCTACAGGACAATTAACAGCTTGAAAAATATACTATGAAGAGCAAAACGAAATACTTTTTTGACATTTTTATTGGACAAAAAAATTAAAAACCTAAACTAAGGTTTGGATAATAAAATCGAAGAAAAATACAGATGCAAATAGCAATTTAGGGTTTTCTAATTTTAACTAAAGAATTTGTTGTATTCAATTCATTTATAAAAAGACTTTAATTTTAGGAATCAAAAAACTACTGCTTCCATGTAATTTAACCTAATTATCTTTAGGAAACAAATGGTGAACTCCCTGATCATGAGCTGTAACTGACATATAACATTGTATTACTTCTAGGAGTATAACATAATGATTTCATATGTTTAATTGCAAACTGATTACAGTAAGTTAACATACATCGCCACATATAATACAAATATTTGTTTTTCTTATGATGAGAACTTTTAAGATCGAACTTTTAGCAACTAATGGTGAAATTTTAAAGAGTTCTTTTATATCATGGTAAAATGGAAAAATGTAAAAACAATGAAATCAACCACTAATGGTGTGATATAGGCACACTACTTTTGACTCAGTCACACAATTGTTACTTAAAAATAACTTACCCATACTGTGGTGCTCCTGTTTTAATGTCTCCTATAGTGACATGAACATCATCCTCATCATCATCACTGTCACTATCACTATCATCTTCAGTCTCGGTCACTTTCTATACCAACATAAACAATTATAAGATACATTCAATTATCTATTTCAACATCTAATATGAATAACTGAAGTAATCATTTTGTGTTTAAGCTAGTTTTACAGAAAAAGTTATGAGCTCATAGCACTGGTACTCATTTCAACTCATTTATAACTTTGATGTTTTACATGATAAAAAGGGATAAGAGTGTGAAATAAAACTTTTTTTACTATCACTTTTTGTAAATAACACCTCGTGTTTTTTTCTAGTATTTATAACTGCTCCTCTTGTGAAAAGGATCTAAGGCAATTTAATAAGATATCCAAAAGATAAAATTATCAAAAATAATTATTTGAGAAATTCTTAGTAAAAAGAATATGAAGTTAAGAGGAAAACAACTAATTTTAAAGAGTCACAATGTCATGGCTAATAAGCACCAAATAGTTAAAGAAGCATCCTTGGCATTCATTAACACCTACAAGAGGCCCTGCATGCAAATGGCTGAGAGAATACTTTGGTTCCAGGAGTAAAAAGTGGGGCTATTTACAAAGGTTTTGTTTTGGCTATAAAAGGCTATCTTGTGCTTAGTCACATAATAGAAAATAAAAAGTCAACCACCTAGGCAAAATATTTTTTACATACAAATTCAAACACCCAGAACAACAATCTTTTTTTTTCTTACAGAATTAGAATGTTAAAATAGTCATAGAACTAATGATACTTTTAAACACTCCCCTTCCCCCAAAGCATTTACTTTTAGCAGGCATGAGGTCAGATACTATTACTTATATATTTTTTAAAAATTGCTAAAAAATTATGCCAATAAAACTTGGGTTTCAGGACTCAGATGTTTGAAGATCAGGCTCGCTATGATCTATTTAGGAGATCTACCGCCATTAAGTTCCTTGAAAGAAACATCAAGCCTTTGCACATATCCTATTTCATCTGAAATCTCTTCCCACTACTTTTCCTCTTTGTTATACTTTTGATGGCACCAGATGAGGTAAGACATACAAGAGGGGACCTAATCAGGCAGGATATTGAAAGTCATATTCAAGTTTGGCTTTCTTCCTAAGTGAACACAAAACTATTGATAAAAATTTCAAGCAAATAACTAGATTTCAAGCCTTATGTTACCGGTTTAGGTACGCCATTTTCAGCAGTTTCTTCTTCAATTCCAGATGGAGGATTAGCACTAAAAACAACAAAAATAATATATATGCCTAGTATTACTTTTCAGAAGTACAGATAAGAGTATACTGGTATTTTTAAGCTATGTCTGATAGTTTCCTAAAATTACTGTCTCCACTAGATGGTAAGAAAGTGGATAGTGAAAACTACTTGTCGAATTCCACTATTCCCAATGCCTTGCATAAAACATGTATGCAACATTGGAAGCAGAATGGAACTGCTTCAAAATTTGTTAATGATGTCAAATTTACAACTCGATGGTAGAGTATAATTTGAGTTGTTTTACATTTTTAAAATATATATCACACACAACTTTACTTATCCTAAATCTTTATTGAACATCCACCATATGCCAGGTACTGCTGTAATTACCAAGGACTATGTAAGTTTCCTCTTTTCAGATTTGTGGTATAATCACGTTAATTCTTTTAGTATTCAGTTAACATACATTCATCTTCCTGACTTTGTTTCATCAATCTTATAGGATGTATGTTCTTTGTTGCATAAAAAATAAATTTTAAGATTAAAAAAAAGTTTACCTTCATTTAAGACTACCTTCCAATTTGATACTAATGGCATCCCCAGACCTAATTTTGATGCATTAAAAAAACGAATTACTTTTATAAGGCCAGTTAATACCTGAATTTGTCATTATAAAATTATAACAAAATTAATATATAACACCCTCATATGTCATATTCAAGTATATGGCAATTAAGTATCAAATAAAACTTCTAGTACTACAGTGTCATCGATTTCTTGTATTTTTAATAATTATAATTTCCATAATGGGAATTAACCATTAGCCTCATTTTATAGATAAGGAAATACAACTACAAAGCAACTAACAAATATTTAGTAACATGTCTTTAAAAAAAAGTCCAGATGTTGATATAGTTCAAAGATCTTCTCATTCGCTATCTTCTAACTTCGCTTTCTGTAAAGCTGTTTTTATATAAATCAATTTAATTTCTACAATGGTATTTTACAACACAATCTTCAAGTAAAGTAAAATGAAGGATATCTGTTGGGCCGGCCGAGTGGCGCATTGGTTAAGAGCTGACTTGGGACGCCAGCTCTGAGCAGCAGGACCCCAGTTCGGATACCACATGGGGGCCAGTGACACTGCCCTCTACAGCTAAGATGGTGAACGGCAGCTCGACCTGGAGCTGGGCTGCCGTGAGTCACCTGCGACTGCGTAGGCTGCAGTCCCTGCTGCAGTGGGCTGCCATGAGCTACCGTGTGTGGCCGGCAGCCAGCGTGAGCGGCCGGCAGCCGGTGTGAGCTGCCAAGAGCTGCCAAGAGCCGCCGTGAGCGGCCGTCCAGAGGCCGGCAACCGATCTGCCTCACCCGCGAAGAGCGCAATGATGATACCAACATGGGCCAGTGAAGCAACGTCCTCCACAACTAGACTGAAGAACAAAAGGAAAGCAACTTGTCTGTTCCCCTTCCCCCAGTTCCCCAGCGCTGT
The DNA here is from genome assembly GCF_001890085.2 of Hipposideros armiger. Taxonomy (NCBI): domain Eukaryota; kingdom Metazoa; phylum Chordata; class Mammalia; order Chiroptera; family Hipposideridae; genus Hipposideros; species Hipposideros armiger. The sequence continues at coordinate 1,885,173 of NW_017731403.1, forward strand.
TCCTCTCCCCCAATTCCCCAATAAAATCTTTAAAAAAAACAAAACTGATAACTGTTAAATTTTCATTGTTCTACTGCTTGACCCAAGAAAAAAATATACAACTGTATTATTTCAGTACATTTACTTCCTGCTTAAATAAGATTCTAGGTAGCCAGAAACAAGTTCAGCTTGGTTTTTATGTCAAAAAAATAGTAAGGTCAGCCAAAACCTAGACAGATAAAACATGAGAGAATTGAAGATAGTATAATGTGATGGTTAAGAACAGAGGTTTTAACAATGAACCAGTCACAAAAACATTGGAGAAAACTTGAATAGCAAGGGCTCAGCTAAGTTAGGGCAATGCAATGATGTACACAAGATGGATACTAGAATGCAGGTGTGGTGAAATACTCTTCCCCAATAGACTTTTAAAAGTTTAATTCTCTATCACCATTAAAACACTGAAAACATGGTGAAATTATAAACTTTTTCTAGAAAAATATTATTTTAAGGGTAGATATTTTCCCTAGGATGAAATAAACTTAATAGCTTTCCAAATAAAGTTTTAATAGGAATATAGACATTTTGACAGTGATGCTCAGAAAAGGTAGATGGCGTCTGTCCAATAAATTTAATCAAGCTATATATTGAGGAGTTAAAATAAAAGAATGTTCAATCAGAAAATAAGCTTCAATTACATCTTATCAATTAATTTCTTAGCCAACTGAAAAACAGGGCATGAAGAAATACTTAATTACTTTTGTAACTATAAATTACAAAAATCTTCACTTTGTGGTTGAGATTAGCATTAGAAACTGTACTGAATACATACATTTCAAAACAAGATGATAAAATCAGATATAGCAATGAGTTAAAAAAATATCTTCCAATTTGGGGATAGTTTTAAGTGAGGAAGAATAATTTCAGCACCACCTAAGTTAAATACCTATTTTCACTTCTCAATTCTTCCTTCCATTCACTTGTTTTTAAGTAACAGCTTCGAGATTAATTCATATAACACACAATCCACTCATTTGAAGTGTACAGCTCAAGGGTTTTTAGTATGTTTACAAAATTGTGCAATCATCACAACTAATTCCAGAGTATTTTCATCACCCCAAAAAGAAACCTTGTATGTATTAGTAGTCACTCCCCATTTTGTCCTGTAACCAGTCCTGGCAACCACTATTTTCTCTCTATGAATTTACCTATTCTGTCCATTTAATACAGAAGCATATAATGCGTAGACCTTTGTGACTGGCTTCTTCCACTTAGCATGTTTTCAAAGTTCACTCATGCTGTACCACACGAATACTTCATTCCTTTTACTGCCAAATAGTATATTCCACTGTATAAATATATTACATTTTATCTATCCCTTCATTATTTGGTGGACACGGGTTATTTCCACTTTTTGGCTATTGTGAATAATGCTGCTATGAGCATTCATGTACAGCAGGTGCTCAAATACTATCCTTTCGTTCAACAGTTTTGTTATGTTGATGAGATGCTGTAGGACCATAACTTGTTCGTATCAGTGGTAAAACTGGTCTCCTTATAGGTAGTTTCACTTAAATTCACAGAATCTATCAACGAAGTTAAATGAGGACTTACTATACAAGTTTTTGTGTGGTTCTATGTTTTCATTTCTCTTAAGGTATACACCTAGGAGTGGAATTCCTGGATCATATGGTAACTCTATATTTACCCTTTTAAGAAACTGCCAGGTTTTTTTCAAAGCAGCTGCATCATTTTACAACCCCACCATCAGTGTATGAGGGTTCCAATTTCGCCATATCCTCACTAACACCTGTTACTGCCCTTTTTATTACAGCCAAATATTTTAAACCCAAATATTCTTTAAAAGCTGGTTTTTTTAACCACCTCTTCCCCATTATACAACACTAAAGCATCTGGTCAGAGTAATGTCTGCATATCCATGGACTTGTGTGAGCTGTTTTGAAATTTAGAATAAGTTTCTGGTTCCTTGTACATGTTCTGTAAACAATACTCATACCTTTCTAGTAATCTAATGAAAGGAATCAATGTTATAATAAATTCATTAATACCAGTTTGAATTTAAATAAATACAAAATGTTGAAATTATAACCAAAGTGCATTATACATACCATCAGAAATATTAATAAATTGTGAAAGCAGCAAGAGATTATTTTTAAAACTTTTAAGTTAAAAAAAATTTTTGGTAGCTTAATGGTTACATTGCATACTCCTCTATTGAGCTCACTTGGTTTAAGATTAAGTCCTGAAATAGGAAAAAACTCCAATGGATTCACTGTCTTCTAACCTTTATTCAAAATGCTGTAATCAAATCAATGATTGTAATGAAATAATTATGACAATGTGTTGCTAGAATCACTGTTTCACACAACCTGTGTTAAGTATCAACAAGAAATTTCACTAACCTGGCATTTTCTTCTTCGGGCCTTTCAACTTCATTTTCATCTACCAAAAAGAATACATAAATAAATAAATACAATTAACGAACAAACTACTCTTAAAGAAACCAGTATTATGAAAATCTGAAGTGATCATCACAAGCACTAACCTAGGTCCTTTGCCAAATCACTGTGCACATGCACGTCCCATGGGCCTATAAGCACATCCAAAGTTAGATCACCTTATAATGACTTAACAAGATATGTCTTATGAAAAATAAAAATAAAATCAGACTTTACTTCTATAAAAATAAACTTAAAAGGTATTAAAGACTTCTAGATCTTTGTAAAAGAAACCCTACACATTTTCATTTAAAAGAGTATTACTAATGCTAAATCTTTCCACTAAAGATACTTAATTTACTTTACAGGTTAATGAAAATCAAAGTTTGTCAGTCACATCAAAGAGCAGCACGTTGGCCAACCGTGTACTTTTACTACACTATTCTAAAGACAATCAAGAATATACATTTTAGACAAAGAACAAATATTAACTTTCAAATCTAATATCGGTTAACAGGCAAGAAGGGACTACGACTTAATAAAAGTTAATAAAAACAACAGATGTTTAAAAATGTCCCTTTCAAAAAGTACAAGATGCACAAATTTATTTCGAGAAAAGAAACACATGAGATGATAGTGAACACTATAAGCCTAAGGGACATGTGGTACTTCTATGATGTGGTTTATAAAGAGCAGTCTCTTAAATAAGAAAAACTTCACCTTAATACAGTAGACATTCGGGGTTTTCTTTATGGGCCATAATGTATTCCATTTCTTTCTCTCTCTTTTAATTAATTATTTTTAAAGCACGACTTTCAGACAAGGAGGTACCCTTGCAGGTGCATTCCATACAAACTGACCATCAAGAAACAAGACGTTAGTTTTACGGCATCGACTTTATTTAGCTATTATCACAGAAGGACTGTTTCTGAAAAAAGCGACAGGAAGGGCATCCTACAGCCAAAGGGATAACGACTCGATCGATAATGGAAAACAGGGGTCAAGAGCGCGAAGGCGAGAAGCCCCGGTAGGGAGGGGGGCGAGACCGGGAGCATGGCCCCACGATCCCGGTCGGATCCCCACTGCCGCGGCGTGGGTTGAGTGCTGGGAGCTGCTGGCAAGGCGAGAGGACGCCGAGGGGGCGGGGAGACGCGCACACCGCGCTCAGCCTGACTTAGGCCGGACAAGGTTCCCTACGAGAGGCCCCGGGCGGCAGCGTGAGAGGCCTGGGACGCCGATCGTGTGTGGGCCGGGAGGGGAGGCCTGAGAGAACCCGGGAGAGACAGAAAGGACAGGAAGTTCCGTACCGCCATAGAGCCACTCTTCCTCCTCATCCCCTCCGGTCCCGCCGCTCAGCTCCGACACTAGGCGGTCGACCTCGCCGGCCGACATGGCCGCCCCGAGCACAACTTAAAGGCGGCGGTCAACAGCCCCCTCCAACCCCTTCCCCAACCTCGCTGCCCGACGGTGCGAGAGGGGCACAAACCACCCGGCGAGCGAAGAAAGGCTGAAACTCAAATCCACTGGAGGCGGCCACGGCGGGGGAGGCGGCAAAGAAGTCTCGGACGCTGACCCGCCTGCGCATGCGCAGCAGCAGCCAAGCGGCGCGAGGTCTCTAGGTGAATTCGCTTCCGCAGAGGCGGTCAGCTGGGCCTCCTTGCGCGTGCGCACCGTAGTTGGCCCCGCCCCTATGGAATCCCGCCTCGCCCTTTTAGCGTTGATTTCTCCCGTGGCTTCCTGCGAAAACTAGGGTTCCCCTCCCCCAGCCGTCTTCTAATAACTGGTATTGCCTTTGCTTGCGAGTTCTGCATTGTTCACTTTTGCTCTTAATGCTTTGTTTTCGCAACCTTTTTTGCTGTTTTTTTAATTTCCTGAAAGGCCTAATTTTATTCTCTACGTGTTGTAACACCCTTGATACAGAATCGTTAATTATCAGTCCCGTTACTCGTTAAATAGAGAAGAAATCATAGTTCATGGCCACGTTCTTGAAAAATTAATTTTAACAGCAAACAAAAATTAATTTTAATATGTGAATAATGCATTCTCCTTTTTAAAGTAAAGCATTATAATTAAGGTCAAAGACCCCCTTCATCCATTCCTTTCTAGAGGTAGCCCTTGTCATTTCTTTTGTGTGAATCATTCTGAACTTTTTATACATTTACTTTGTGTGGATCGTATTGTTTTTGTGGGAGAAACTGACGTTAACTAATGTTAAGGGATGCAGTACTGTATGTATCATTCTGCAAATTGCTTTTTTAATTTTTTATAATTTTTTCATTTTTTTAGCTGAGCCATCCTGCCGCCCTGGCAGCTCAGTGGCAGCTCAGCTCGGCCGGGAATTGAACCTGCGACCCTGTTGCTCAGAGCTGGTACTCTGGAGCAAGCTTTTAACCAACTGAGCCACTCAGCCGGCCCTCAGATTGCTTTTTTTTTTTTTTAACTGAACAGTGTCTTAAAGATCCCTTCATGTTAGTACAGATGTATCAAACTATGTCCATTTTTAAGTGCTTTATAATGTTCCATAGCATAGCTCTCATAAAGTTAATATGGCTATCTCTCTGCTGATGTATATTTAGATTGCTTTCAACTTTTCACTTTAATACACAAAAACCCTACAATGAATATCCTTGCCCATGACTTCTTGCAGATTTGTACAAGTGTTTCTCCAAGATAGATCATAAAGTATGTGCAGTTTTTATTTCAGTCGATAATGCCAAATTTTCAGGCCACTTTTGAGAACACATCCTTCAAGAAGATGACACATAATGGGTCAAAACTGTTATTCTCATTCTTAACTATAACTAGCTAGTTGCATGACCTCAGATAATCAACCTCTCTATGCTTCAGTTTTCTCATCTATAAAATGGAAAAGTTGAATTAGATGATCTCTAAAGTCCCTTTCAGTTATAATGTTTTCAAACAGGACACTCACTTTTCAATGGAAAGAAATCTATTTTAATTTTAAAAATCAATACGTTTATGTACTCCAATAAATATTGCTTTTTCATTTATTTAGCAATTACTGATATGTGCTGTTTAAGAACTTAGAAATAAAGATATGATTAAAACATAGCCTCTACCCTTAGAGCTCTATTGAGAAAGGGTGGTAAACAATTCTCCTACAAGGGAAAAGGAGAATACGCTATAATAGAAGCACATACAAAGTATTTACATTCCACCAATATGACACCATTTTGTATTATTTAAACAAATCATGTGGTTTTAATCCCCCTTACCTTTGAACACTCTTCTACCTGCTATTCCCAGTCTCCCTTGTCTGTTTAGGATAATCCCTGACATACTTCTGAACTCTGTTGCTATATAATCAACTTTGTGAAATCTTTCCTGAATTCCACTTTATCTCCTCTCATTTTTTTATTTATTCAATAAATATTTATGGAGGGCCTACCAAGTGCCAGGAACTCTTCTAGGCTATGTAGATTCAACAGTGAATAAAACAAAGTCCTCCCCTCATGAAGCTTTCATTCTGAGGAGACAGCCACTAAACATAAGTGTACAATATGCCAAGTGGTGATAAGGATTATAAAGAAAAGTAAGCAGACTAGGAAGACCCAGAATGGAGTGATGAAGAGGGATAGGGTGCAATTTTATATCATGTCAGGGAAAGCCACTCTGATAGAGTGATGTAAGAGCAGAGGCATGAATGGAGAGAAAAAGTAAGCCCTGTGGATTGCTAGATGAAGTCATATCAGACAAAAAGAGTATGAAGTGCAACAGTCCTGGGACAGAAGCATACTTACTGTGTTCAAGGAACCCCAAATGTAGCGGACGAGGAGTGAGGGAGGAGGAGGATGTAGATGAGGTCAGAGTTATTGGAGAGTGGGGTAGGGCTAATCACTCCCTTGTAGACCTTCTGCTGCTTCTACAGAAAGTGTCTTATCACAACATACAGTAATTATTTGACTACATATCTGTATTCCATTACACCGAATTCTCCCTCAAATGGAGCATTTTGTTATGTCACGCATTCCTGGTATGGTGCCTAGCACTTAGTAGATCTTCTTGGCCTTTTCTGACAATAATGGAATGAAGGTTTTACATTCTGTTTGGGAGTATCATAAGACAATCACTTACATATAGTCTTGTCTATTTATCTTTCTATTTATCATTCCATGAGCATATAATGTACTTTGGTAGTTTCATGGGAGAACCACTCGTCATTTGCTGAGAAGCCTCTTTCTCCTTTCAACTGCCTGAAATGAGCTTGTATTTCAAGGCATTACTTAAACACAACTGAATAATAATTGATGCATCAGAATTGCCTTCGTGGTGGAGGTAGTATTTGAATTAAGCTTTGAAAAGGAGGATTTCCACAAGCATAAAAGCCCATAAATCACTAATAACCAGCCTCAAAAGGTCTCTTCCTTTTCCTTTCTTGCTTCCAAATTGAATTGCTTGCCTGGATAAACTTCCTTAGTTAAAGGTATTTTTATCTCCCTACTCACCAGGGGAGATGTCAAAGACAGGTAGCTTGATATTGTATAAAATTATGACCTTATCATACTACAATACTCCATATATTTCGATTATATTTGTTTCCCTTTGTTTTTCTGTGATCTGATGGTTCACAAAGCAACAGTTGGTAACAACATAGCAACAGTTTTGCTGTATCTCTGAGAAATACTAAAAGGGAATGTTTAGCAGATGATTAAAATGATGACAAGAGTTAAATAACAGTGCTTTGCTCAGTACCTAGTAGATAGTAAACACTCATAAATGTGTTTTGAATGAATATGTCATTTAGGTCCAACTATGCTATTTGCTGCAAACTTTAAATAGGTTGCTTAAATCTCAATATTCTTCAGTTTCCTCATCAGTAAATTGATATATTAAAATGACATTTTACACCCACTCCTTGGGAGGATAACAAAACTAAAATTAGGTTTCAAATGTCAAAGCATTGGACAAGTTAGAGGCAAGCAGGTAGCAGGTTATGGTTTACTTCAGGCCTTTTGTCCTTTGAACAACCTGAATAGCTGCACATGTATAGAGGTTTCCTTCCTCTCTAGATACTTCCATCGGGAATTAAGCCTCAATTTTCCATCTTCCTATATATTTTGACATATTTTAACACTAAATTTTATATTGCTTGTTGTTTCTGAAAAATTGTATCATCGCCTATTATACCTACACTGTTATGTAAACTGCACACTCCTTAATGATGAGAACATTTTTTTTTCCTGTAGTCACCAGATCCTGTCTTATAATGTCAAGCACATGGAAAGTGCTTAGTAAATCCTACTGTTGATCATGCATATGGAGGACTTAGAAATGAGGTGTAGGGAGATATGCTTGATTTTATGAGAAATGGCAAATAATTGCTGGCTATTTTGAGCAGAGAAGTACAAATCATATTTAAATGAAGTAAATCTGATTGTCTTAAGCATATAATTTTAGCAGGAATTAATTTGACTATGCCATAACATCTGAGAGCAAGAAATGGAAGGAAGGAAATTCTGACACATACCGTATTCCCCCATGTATAAGACGCACCCTTTTCCGAAAAATTTGGGGTCTAAAAACTGGGTGCATCTTATACAGTAGTCGTAGATTTTTTTTACTTGCATGTCCCACTTTTTTCGCTCTTGTTTTTGCACTCATACAACCACTGTATAAGACACACCCAGTTTTTAGACCCCAAATTTTTTGAAAAAGGGTGGGTCATATACATGGGGAAATACAGTATTATAACATGGATGAACCTTGAGGATATTATGCTAAGTGAAATAAGCCAGTCACAGAAAGACAAATATTGTATGATTCCATTTACGTGCGGTATCTAATCAATTCATAAAAATAGAAAGTAGAATGATGGTTGCCAGGGGCAGAGGGAGGGAGAAATGGGGAGTTGTTTAATGTACATACTATAGAGTTTCAGTTTCACAAGATGAAAAAGTTCTGGAGATTGGTGGCACAACAATGTGAAAATATTTTTAACACTGCTGAATTGTACACTTAAAAATAGTTAAGATGGTAAATTTTACGTTACGTGTATTTTGTCACAATTAAAAAAAACAGACAAATAAACAAAAACATGGCTCAACTGAACTCAGTACATTTATTCCCCAATGTGTTCCTCTTTTGATTTTCCAAATCTCAGTGACTACCACTTACCAGTCACCGAGGCAGAAAAGTGGGCATTAATCAATTTTCCCTCACTCTCTCTTTCAATCTAGTAACCAGACTTTTTGGCTCTATCTCCTTAACATTTATTTAGACACCCCTCACTGTCTATTGCCTTTACTAGTATCCTTATGTACTCGGGCCCAAGTGTTTGTAGCTACTGTTTCTTAACTGTTCTCCCTGCTCAAAATCGTACTGCATTCAAATTATTGTCCATGTCCTTAATAGAATCTTTTCCCCCCTAAACTCTAGATGTGAACAAATTATTTTCACTCCTAAAAATAATAGTTCCGCCTTGGCTGCTACTATTTAGAATAGGAAATAAGACTAGCCCTGATCTAGTCCCTTCTTTTCTAGTTCCTAGCTCCTATTTCTTCTTAGGTTTCTTTATACAATACTTTCCAGCTATATCAAGCTGTTTCTAGTTCCAAAACACACATTGTATAGTTTCATGACTCTGTGGCTTTGTTTATGCTGCACTTTCTGCCTGAGCTGCCAGGAACACTCCTCCCCATTCTGTCCACCTGGTGAACACCTGGTTTTCTTTAAAGGCAACTAAAAACTCATGTCCTAAATGAAACTCCTGACCACTTCCCTTTTTTACTTCAACCAGTCTGAATTTATTTTCTCTCATTTGTAATCCTTATACATTGAAAAGGTCATCTCTGGGCCGAATGAGTGGTTCACTGGTTAAGAATTGGCTTGGGGGCCGGGCGAGTGGCATGTTGGTTAAGTATTGGCTTGGGATGCCAGAGGGCCCCAGTTTGGATCCCACATATGAGGGCCAGTGACACTGCCCTCTACAGCTAAGATGCTGAATAACAGCTCAACCTGGAGCTGGACTGCTGTGGGTCGCCGGCGACGGTGTAGGCTACAGCCCCTGCTGCAGTGGGCTGCCATAAGTTACCGTGTGTAGCCGGCAGCCAGCGTCAGTGGCCAGCAGCCGCGTGAGCGGCCATCCAGAAGCCGGCGACTGATCTGCCTCGCCCGGGAAGAGAGCAATGATGGTGCCAGCTTGGGCCAGTGAAGCAACGTCCTCCACAACTAGACTGAAGAACAGAAGGACAGCAACTTGTCTGTTCCCCTTCCCCCAATTCCCCAGCACTGTTCCCCTCCCCCCAATTTTCCAATAAAATCTTGAAAAAAAAAAAGAATTGGCTTGGGAGCGCAAGCTCTGAGCAGCAGAGCTGCCTGTTCAGATCCCACATGGTCCAGTGATGCTGCACCCTCTACAGCTAAGATGGTGAACAACAGCTCAACCTGGAGCTGGGCTGTCATGAGTTGCCGGCGACGGCATAGGCTGCAGGGATTTGCAATGGGCTGGCGTAAGCTACCATAAGTGGTTGGCAGCCAGCGTGAGCTGCTGTGAGCAGCCGTCCAATGTCCAGCAACTGATTTGCCTCAGCCAGGAAGAGCGCAATGATCACAATACCAACATGGGCCAGTGAAGCAACGTCCTCCATAACTAGACTGAAGAACAAAAGGACAGTAACTTGTCTGTTCCCCCTCCCTGATTCCCCAACACTGTTCCCTCCCCTGACTCCCCAATAAAATCTTAAAAGAAAAAAAAAAGAGATGCTGGAGAGAGACAACTTGGGTTCATATGCTTGGCCTGCCATTTGCTACATGTATGACATTGGGGAAATTGTTTAATAAAAAAAACAATTGGTCATCACTTCTGTAGTGCTTTATTGCACTTGCTTGCTTTGCATGTGTGAGTCCTTTTCATTTAGATTCTTTTGAAGGCAAGACTGTGACTTACTTCTCTTTATATCCTCAATGCCCAACGCATATTGTACAAGTTCATTAAAAGTTGGTTGACTATAATATTTATTATATGGATATGAATTGAACATCTATTCAACAAACATTTATTGAACATCTGTTATGTCCACCATTGGGGATACCAAGCCTCTAGTACATGATCTAGCAAAACAGATATGTTAAGGAAAACAGGTATGTTAAAACTTACCCCATTATATGGCAAGTACTTACCGGAGGTATTGTGCTGTGTGTTGGAGGGCTGAAGGGAGGACAGGGTGACGGTAGTGATGGTGACTTAGGAAAATTCTCACATGGAAAGTATCATTAAAATGATTTTTGTTAGTTTTCCAGGTGTAAGTTCTTGTGGACCAGTGAATGTATTTTATTAACCATGTATCTTTGGAGCCTACCACAGTGATTATACTTAGTAAGTGCTTAATAAATACTAGTTCAATGAATTGAACCCATGAAACATTCTGGGCTCAATCTGTTGACTTCATTGTGCAGGTATATAATTCTCCAGGCTGGGAGGAGCTGGAAAGAAACTGAGAAAATCATGAAGGATTTTGGTGCCATTTTAAGGAGTCTGGCTGTATCCTGTAGGCAATTGGGCCAGGTGAGGCTTTTAAGCAGCCAAATGATAGGACCAGATTAGTTTAAACTGAATTGGAGGGAGAAGAGACAGAAAGCTGGGAAATAATGGAAGATCACTGCAATTGTTGAGGTTTGTGAAGATGGTGGATTAAGGCATTCACAGTAAGGGTGAGGCGAAGGGGCTGGATTCCAAGATTTTTGAAGCCATCCAAGATTTACTGGCAATGAGATGAGGGAGGGAAGATGAAGAAAGTGAAAATGAGACTAGTAGGTTTGTTATGAGGCCTGTGTACAACAACGTATGTGACAACAGTCTATAAACTGTAACATTACAGTTGGTTGTTTTATCTTTGGCTGCTTAGAGTTAAAATGGGGAAAGTGGCTGTACTTTTAAAGAGATGTGTTCATATCCAGGGAAGATATCAAAGTTTGGCTTCTCAGGGGCAGGAAAAGGTAATCTAAGCAGACAGGTAGAGGAAAAGGACAGTTGAGCTATTTCCTGGGCAGCTCCTTCTCATCTCTGAACTTTCTAGGACCCCAAGAGCCACGAAGCCCCGCTCACTTTTCTTTCCTAACCTTCAGCTTTCTTCCTGGAGCTGTCATCCCGCAAGCCAATCACGATCCGTTGACGTCATCACCGTGCGCAGCCACTGGACTAGTAGGAGGCGGCACCGCGTAAATTGTGTTGATTGTTAAACTCTCGGAGCCCAACTCCCGGAAGCTGAGAGTTTTGAGAAAAGTTTCTGTAGTGGTGTGCCCAAGTCTGCGAATTCCCAATTATGAGCGCCCCGGGCGTGCAGTCCTTTACCCAGCAGGGCTGGGAGCAGGTGCTGGCCAAAGTGAAACGGGCTGTGGTCTACCTGGACGCCGCCTGTGCCGAAAGCCTGCACTGGGGCTGCGGATCCACCCGGCTCCTGGAGGCGGTGGGGGGACCTGCGTGTTACTTGCGGGAGTTCGAGCCCGCAGCAGTCGGTGGCGGTGCTAAGCAGCCCAAGGCGGTGTTTGTGCTGAGCTGCCTACTGAAAGGCCGAACCGTGGAGACTCTACGGAACATCATCTGCCGCAGTCACTTCCAGTATTGTGTGGTGGTCACAGCTGTGAACCACGCTGTCCACCTCACGGCTAATCACGTACCAGCGGCGGCAGCGGCGGAGCTGGAGGGACAGCAGCCGGTGTTCGAGCAACTAGAAGAGAAGCTGTGTGAATGGATGGGCAACATGAACTACACCGCCGAGGTGCTTCACGTCCCATTGTTGCTCGCCCCTGCCTCTCCCTACCTTGCCTTGACTCCAGCCTTTGCTTCCCTTTTCCCACTGCTACCCCAGGATGTGCATCTCCTTAACAGTGCCCGACCAGACAAAAGGAGGCTGGGAAGCCTGGGTGACGTGGATGCCACTACCCTGACCCCTGAACTACTCCTGCAGATCAGGTGCCTGGTATCAGGCATCAGTTCTTTGTGTGAGCACTTAGGGGTCCGAGAGGAGTGTTTTGCTGTAGGTTACCTCAGTCGGGTCATCGCTGCAGATCTGGCCAATTATGCCCCTGCCAAGAACAGGAGGAAGACTGCTGCAGGCAGGGCATCAGTGGTCTTTGTGGACAGAACTCTGGATCTCACAGGTAAGTGGGATTGCTGTGGAGGTCTTCATAACCACTCTCCAAGGTTCTGGGACTTTCATTAATTCAGAGCATATTTTATTGATCTCTTACTAATGAGGATACAAAGATGAATTAGGTGGACACATGTCCCCGACCTCACAGAATTTATAGTCTAGAGGGAGATACAGACAAGCAAATTAGCAATTACAATAAATTTTTAAATGCTGTAATGGCTAAATGCATCTTCAATGTGCAGTGCCTTGTTAAACAACAACTGCACCTAGCTCAAGAGATTGGAAAAATGTAATTATGCTGACACCAAGGAGAACTGTCTACCTGGGAACCTTTTAGGAATGTGCAGATGCAACTATTCCCAACAGTCCTTCATAAGAAGGCTCTAATTTGTTGGTGAGGTGTTAACAGATGACTTAGCAGAAGGAAACTGTTCAACAAAACATGAAATTATCATAGAGAGTTAGTTGAGTTTTAGGTTTCTTTTAAATGAGTATTTAAAAACATATATCCATTCTCGGCTTAAAGATGTAATTCACTCAGAGATTTTTGACCCCCATTCTGCAACTCAGGGCCACTTATAGTCACTAGATGTTCATTCAGCAAGTATTTAATGAGGAGCTCATAGTGCTGGGGAGACAACCATAAACAATAGACAACATAAATACAATGTGGTTCTCTCCAGGCCGAATCAATGAATACTGTACTGGTAATACAAGAACCCTTTAACATCAGAAGTCACTTTATTATTATTATTTTAAATTGGGAAATTGGGGGATGGGAACAGCGCTGGGGAATTGGGGGAAGGGGAACAGACAAGTTGCTGTCCTTTTTGTTCTTCAGTCTAGTTGTGGAGGACGTTGCTTCACTGGCCCAAGTTGGCACCATCACTGCGCTCTTCCCAGGTGAAGCAGATCAGTCGCCGGCTTCTGGACAGCTGTTCACACTGGCTGGTGGCTACACATGGTAGCCCATAGCAACCCGCTGCAGCACGGACTGCAGCCTACACTGTCGTCAGCGACTCACAGCAGCCTAGCTCCAGGTTGAGCTGTTCTTCAGCATCTTAGCTGTAGAGGGCAGTGTCACTGGCCCTCATATGTGGTATCCGAACTGGGGCCCTCTGGTGTCCCAAGCCAGTTCTTAACCAACGTGCCACTTGGCGGGCCCAGAAGTCACTTTAGAAGCACTCATGCTGTCTTTGTCTTAAGTCACTTTTACGAGCCTGAAAAAAAAATGTGGTTTTGGGGGTTATATGTCTCCTGAGTTTGAATCCTTGGTTGGCAATTTATGAATTGTGTAATCATAAGCAAGTTACTTCAACTGAATTTTCTACTCTGTAAATAAGCATAATAATACCTACCTATTAAAGTTGTAATAATTAAGTCAATAATAAATGTACAGTATGGAGCTTAATTCCTGGTGCATCATAAAGTCTCAATAAATACTAGCTATTGTGACGAAGATGATGATGGTGATGATTCCTTGAAGCCCGGTTGGTCTTTTCTACCTAGTTCTTCTGTCCAATTAATATAACATGGCAAAAACAATAGAGAGAGATAGAGATAGACATTAGGAAGCAAAATGTTAATTAATTCGAAGTGGGTAGAATCAAAACGAGTAAATGAGCCAAGTCCCACCCATTGTTGGAATGAGGTCTTCTAAGCAATGATGACTTTTGGAAAGATAAGTTGGTTTCATGGGGAAAGTATTAAACTGTCGTTGGTCTTGAGTTTCAATTTGAGTTTATTAATTCATTTGTTATTAAAAGAGTTAATACATGTAAAGCACCTATAAAAATCCCTGATACACAGAAAGCACTCTCTAAATGCCTCTACCATTACAAACTGTTACCATTCATTCACTTGTTCTTTCATTCATCTAGCAAATATTTAGTGAGGGCCTACTAGGTGCCAGCTTGCCTGCTAGATGTGGTAGGTACAGGACTAACTAGATGAACAGTTGCCATTATGAAGATAAGGGGAGATCTGCTATTCTTTGTCAGGTCTAAGCCCTCTGGGTCTTAAGGTCTTCATCAATAAAATAAAGTTTGGCTCAAAAATTTCAGGGTATTATATTATCCAATGACACTATTTACCTCGATGACTATATGCTAATAATTTATTTATATATTCATTCAATAAATCATTTATTTATTCAATATTAATACCTTCCATATCAATAGGTACTATGCTAGGTGCTGAAAATATAGTATTGAGCTGTCGGAAAAGTCATGACTCATGTTTGCAACAGATGGCACCAGTTCATTTTTGGAAGTACTAGAGTCATTTGCATCTATGTTATTGCTATGTCATTTGACAGCTGACAGTTCTAGCTTCATTCTAAAAAAAAAAAATTGAGTGATTTGGTTGAG
>NW_017731403.1:1901036-1930375 GCF_001890085.2 Hipposideros armiger
TTGTTCAGTTTTTTGCAAATAAAGACAGGTCCTTCTATGAATGAGGAATTATGAAGCTCACTGAAAGATGGCAAAAGGTTATTGAACAAAATGGGCAATGTATAATTGATTGATCTTAGTTTTTTATATAAATAAATGACCTTTGAAAACAGACAAACTACATCATGACTTTTCCGACAACCCAATAGTAACCAGAGCAGACATAGTGTCTGCCCTCACTATGTGTTGGAACATTATGTCCAACACACAAGGCACACATTGTCTAGGTAATTGTGAGCCTGATTAGTGTTACAGAGTGCAAACTGCTAGGCTTGTGTTATTGATTTTGTCATGGAAAATAAAAATGTATGTTCTTCTTGGTAGAAGGGCTATTATGAAACATTAGCTTCTTTTTACTCCCATTTTGTAAGTTCATACTTTCTGTCTGCTTAAACAGGAGCAGTTGGACATCATGGAGACAACTTGGTAGAGAAGATCATTTCAGCTCTTCCCCCACTTCCTGGCCACACCAATGATGTGATGGTTAACATGGTAGAGCTCACTGCACTGCAGAATGAGGTGGACAATCAGAACATGGTCGCACCAGGCTGTCTCGCACAATCCAAGTAGGATATGTAGATTTTTTTTCTCTCCCATCCTTCTCCTTTTCTCTCTTCCATTTTCTTTCTTTCCTAGCATGTTCTGTAGAAAGGAAAACAATGAAGAGTTGGTCTAGTTGAAAAATTCATAGCATTTTTTTCTTAACTTTGAAATAACCATATCCATTAAACAACAATAAGCCAACAAGTATGGTATTTTATAGAAATATCATTTAGATATAATATAAGCTTGTTCTCAGGATCAATTAAGTGAGTCAATTTATGCGTCTCCGTTTCACATACAGCTTTCACATGGAATTGAGTCTAGGCTTACTCCATTTCCATTTCCCAGTTGACTTTTCCATGTGACTAAAAAACTGCCCCATAGCTATGAAACAGTGCCATCTTTTTATAAGCAAATGATATGCTCTTGGACGTCACAGATAAAAGTTTTATTTCTATATATATATTTTTCTCATGCTTAGATAAATCAGAGAAAGATGGTGTACTTTATGTTATGTAGAACATTTCTCCAGAAACATGACAATAAAAAGGTTCATTAGTTACCTTTTCTATTTTGTCCTTCATCAACAATTCTTATGAGAAAAAATGTGTTAGAAGGGGAAAAAGTGTCTGAGTATCTGTTTCCCTTATCTATATTTTTAATTTTTAAACAAAACCGGACCTTTCGGCATTATAGTTTCAAATCTTAACAGTAGCAGATACATTTGGAGTTTCCTGTCATATTTGGAATTAACTTTCCTGAAGTTTTCAACTTTTTTGTAGATAATTAATAACATTTACTGGTTGCCCAGTGTGTATGGGCGAGTAGGGGAAGAAAACAGAAAATTATGTAGCCTGTCTTTTTTGTAAGCTTATCCACAGTGAAAACATGGGCCATGTGCATACTTCAGCAGCACATATGCTGAAACATAGGCCTAAGGGCTTGCAGTTATACCAACCCAGAGTAATTGTGATTGGAAACACTTTTAGCCGTCCAGAGAGCCATTCAAGGACTTATTATTAAGGACTTATTGTGACCCCTACTTTTGACTAAGTAATATGAAGGACATAAAAGAATATAAAATATCATTCTTATCTTCAGGGAACTTCTTCTTGTTGGGCAAGTCATGATTTACACACAAGTACAATTAAAAAAACAATGGCAAGTCTATGAAATCAAGACTCACTTATCGGCTACAGATTATATAGTTCCTACAAGCAAAGTATCAGGTTAATGGGGTCTTTGTAGATCAATTTGGGCCTTGTGGAAGTGGTGGTGCTTGGATAATTATGTCTTGAAGGGTTTAGAAAAGGAGAGAGGGCTAGCATGAGCATAAGCATGAAATAAAGAATGGTCAGGGCCTGATGTGATGGGTTGTGAGAAAGAAAGACAACCTCACTGGACCACCACTGCCATCGGCAATATTAACATTTTTCAGGACTTACTATGTGCCAAGCACGCTTTCAGGCATTTTACATTTGGGAAGTCATTTAAGTTTTACAGTAACCCAGTGAGGTAGGTGTTGTTATTCCCCCATTTTACAGGTAAGGAAATGAGGCAAGGAGACAGTAAGTAACATCACTAACAGGAAATGGAGCTAGAATTTGTGCCTAGAATATTTGACTTCAGAGCCACTGTCTTAACTTCTATGCAGGGATCAGAGAAGAACGAGGCTCGCAAATAGATTTAAAGAGACAATGAGAGACAAAAGTAAAGTTACATCATGATTTAATTTGGGGAGGCCTGTTTGTTTAAAGTGATGGTTACACAAAACAACAGAAATAAATTTTGGCTAATTTCAGCAAAAATGGAATTTATTAAAGGAGACTGGAGAGCTAACAGAATCAAAGGAAGAACTGTTAATCAGATTTTGGAAAGAGCAACACAGTTCTGGGGATTTAAGGGACAAGAACTCAGGAAAAGCCTGTTCAAGACCTTGACACCAATGAGACTGAATTTCAAGTTTTCTGTCTTGAGTCATTCTGCTTAAAATTCATATTCTAGGGGAAGAGGTACAATTGGTCTAACTTGGGTCTATGCCCACCCTTTGCCCAGTGGGGGTTGGAAGCAGTTTATACTGAGAATTGTGCCAAATTGTGGCATGGAGGAGGGGTAGGTTTGTTTTTTTCTTTTTACAATTGCTTGGAGGACTGAAGGAATTGCACTGATTAATTTCTCTGCAAAAGTGGACTTGAAATAAATTCAGGTTTCCTAGCATATAATGTACTTCTATCAAAATAACAACCACTACTACTACCTCCAGCACAACCCCCAGAAACTTCTCAGTGAAATGAGTGTGAGGATAAAAATGTTAGTACTAAAATGCAAAACAGATGGGTGCTTGGCAATAAATAATGTGCCTGCAATGGAATAATCTTTAAAAAACAAGTCTGCAACTATGATACAAGCCTTGATAATCAAAATTTATTGCCAATAGCTTTTCACAATGGGTTTGCTGCCAGAACACAGGTGTTGTGAAAAACTACTGCTAAATCTAAGCCAAAATGGGAAAGGAAAAGAATCCTATCAACACTGTCACTGGACACAGAGATCCCAGCAAATCTACCACTGCTGGTCATCTGATCTACAAATGTGATGGGACTGACAAAAGAACCATCAAAAAATTTGAGAAGGAGGCTGCTGAGATGCAAACAAAGAGCTCATTCAACTGTGCCTGGGTCTTGGATAAACTGAAAGCTGTACCTGAGTGTGGAATCACCATTGATATCTCCCTGTGGAAATTTGAGACCAGCAAGTATTATATGACTGTCCCTGATGCCCCAGGACACAGAGACTTTATAAAAAACATGATCACAGGTAAATCTCAGGCTGACGGTGCTGTCCTGATTGTTGCTGCTGGTGTTGGTGAATTTGAAGCAGGTATCTCTAAGAATGGGCAGACCCGTGAGCATGCCCTTCTGGCTTACACACTGGGCGTGAAACAACTAATTGTTGTTAACAAAACGGATTCCACTGAGTTGCCTTACAGCCAGAAGAGATATGAGGAAATCATTAAGGAAGTCAGCACTTACATTAAGAAAATTGGCTACAACCCTGACACAGTAGTGCCAATTTCTGGTTGGAAGGGTGACAACATGCTGGAGCCAAGTGCTAACATGCCTTGGTTCAAGGATGGAAAGTAACCCGTAAAGATGGCAGTGCCAGTGGAACCACGCTACTTGAAGCTCTGGATTGCATCCTGCCACCAACTCGTCCAACTGACAAACCCTTGCATTTACCCCTCCAGGGTGTCCACAGAATTGGTGGTATTGGTACTGTCCCTGTGGGCCAAGTGGAGACTGGTGTTGTCAAACCCGGCATGGTGGTCACCTTTGCTCCAGTCAACGTTACAACTGAAGTAAAGTCTGTTGAAGTGCAGCATGAAGCTTTGAGTGAAGCTCTTCTTGGGGACAGTGTGGACTTCACTGTCAAGAATGTGTCTGTCAAAGATGTTCATTGTGGCAATGTGGCTGGTGACAGCAAAAATGACCCATCAATGGAAGCAGCTGCCTTCATGGCTCAGGTGACTATTTTGAACCATCTAGGCCAAATCAGTGCTGGATACGCACCTGTGCTGGATTGTCACACGACTCACCATGCTTGCAAATTTGCTGAGCTGAAGGAGATTGTTGTTCTGGGTAAAAGCTCAAGGATGGTCCAAAGTTTTTGAATCTGGTAATGCTGCCATCATTGATAAGCCCATATATGTTGAGAGCTTCTCGAATTCTCCTCCTCTGGATTCTTTTGCTGTTCGTGACATGAGACATACAGTTGCTGTGGGTGTCATCAAAGCAGTGGACAAGAAGGCACCTGGAGTTGGCAAGGTCACCAAGTCTGCCCAGAAAGCTCAGAAGGCTAAATGAACATTATCCACAATACCTGCCACACCAGTTTAATCATTGATGGAAGAATGGTCTCAGAACTACTTGTCTCAATTGGCCATTTAAGTTTAATAGTAGAAAGCTGGTTAATGATTGCAATCTATCATAAAACCTCCAGAAGGAAAGGAGAATGTTTTGTGAACCATTTGGATTTTTATTTTCATGTGGCAGTTTTGAAGTTATTAGTTTTTAAAATCAGTATGTTTTAATGGAAACAACTTAACCAAAAAATCTGTCATAGGATTCTGATACCCATTAAAACAAAGTTTAATGAGAAACCTGTGTGTTCCTTTGCTTAACGATGTAACTTCCTGTAGTACTACTTAGGTAAAAGAAAAAAAAATGGTGTTACATCTGCTGAAACTTTAGAATTTGATGATTCTGGGTAAATGTTCTTTTCTGGGTGGGAACTTGGGTTTTTTTCGCTTTGACTTAAGGGGAAGAATCATCTATTTACCTAGTGGAAAGCTATGGGAGGGGTATGTGCATCACTTCATAGGTCAAAACAGATAAGCAAAGAAACTTTGTTTATGTGTAAGCTAGTTTACAAAGGCCAAATTCTGTAATGTTAAAGTCCACATGTTGCATATAAAAATTTGTGTAGTTATATCGAGTACATTTGTTGGCATGTCAAATTTTAGTTTTCCAGTTATTGGAATGTGGATTCTCACATTTACAAATTCTGAGGTACTTTAAAGAACCTAAAATGAGACTTCAATAGTATTGAGCACTGTCCTGCTACAGTTCATTATATTCAGTTTCTAGGAAAAATAAATGATACTGGAAATTGAAAAAAAATATTACTAATGTAATTTTATAAAAGGCTTTTTGTAATTATAGCCATTGAAATCACTGCCAATGCAAATGAGAAATTGATAAGGTAAATGCATTATCATATGGCTTTCCAGTCCCTGTCCATTGGTCCCAGGATTATGTGAATATTTTGTTCAAGAAGGAGGCAGAATCATGTCATTCTTTTGTTTTCCTTCTGTTGAAGCAGGCCTCTATTCTCTGCCCCATCTCCACTCTCCCTAACCTATTACTCTTCCAGTTCCTTAAGCGCCCTTGGTCTGATGCCCTACCTGCATTTATTCTGCCTGTGCTTGGTGCCCCTGGCTCTCCTCAGCTAGACCCATCGTGCTGCTCAGTCCAGGGCTCACTTCTCCTCTCATAGCTCCCCATGTGCCTCACAGTGAAAGCCCAAGACCTTACAATGTCCTACAAGACCATGTACCAGCTGGCTTCCTGGTTCCTCTGTGACCTGATCTCTTTACTTGCTCCTTTCCAGCCACACTAGACTTCTTTCTATTCCTCCAACAGAGTACTTGCTATCCTGTCACAGGGCTTTTGCTCTTGATGTTCCATCTGCCTAGATCATTCTCCCTCACATATACACTTGTCCTCCATTTCCTTTCTCCCTTCTTAGGCTTTTCCTGTCCGTCTTTGCACTTCATATTCTCTTTCCCTATTTTGTTGTTCTTCTCCTTAGCGTTTACCAATTTCCAATATACTTACTTATGTTGTATATTTGTGCCTCCCTCTCCTAGAAAGCAATGCAGAGAATTCCCCACCAGAGAATTCCATGAGAGGAAGGATATTTGTTTGTGTAATTCACTGCTATGTCCCCAATGCCTAAAATAGTACCTGCACTCAGGAGATATTTGTTGAAGGAATGCATGATGATGGATGCAGCCAGGGCAGCATCCGTGAGTGGAGTGAGGTTGCTGGACTAAGACAGAGAGGGTGAAGTCAAACCAGAGCATAGGAGACTATGGGGGTGTATAGACTCTAATTATTGAATATTTCAAACTTTCTCATCGGCTTAGCAAAATATAGCAAAATTGACCCAGCAATTCTACTTTAGGATTTTATTTCATAGATGTATTTTGTATACACGTAGAATGATATATTACATTTATTAAGGACTACAATATTTGTAATAGCAAGACTGGAAATAACTTCAGTGTCTATCAGTTCAGTAAATTGTGGTACATTCATATGATGGAGTAATACTCAGATATTAAAATAGAATGAAGAACAAAGTTGTTTATATACTGATAAGCTGTGAGCTTGATGACATACTTCAAGTGAAAAAAGCAAGGTGTAGCAAACTTGTTGTAAAAAAGGGAGATAAATATTCATATTTGCATTAAATCAGGATAACATATAAGGAACTGATAACATTGGCTGCCTCTGTAGAAGGGTGCTGGGTGGCTAGGGGCACACTGAGAAGTTAGTAAAATGAATAAAGATAGAGGAAGATGGGAGATGTCTTACTACATCTATCAGTTTGTGTTGGGTTTTCAATCCTGTGAATTTATCTCCTATTAAAATTAAATAGAAATTAGATTTACATCAAAACACTACTTCCTTCTTAAGCTAGCTTAAGGTAGGATTCTGTGCCCCTAGGAAGGAAAGTTACGATCTCTTACTTTGGAGCCTATACAAAGCTTTTTCCCACTACATTGTCATCCTTCTCCAATGAACCCTTCTTTCCTTTAAAACTTTTATCAAAATGCCAAAATATTACACTGTAGTTATTTGTTACATGTCTGTCTCCCCTACGGTAAATTCCTTGGAGGTAATAACTGTGTCTGGCACTCTTAAGAAGTGCTAGTAAATTGAATGAGAGAATGAATAAATGATTGGGTAAGTTTTATTAGATTTAAGGCCAAGTATAAAATTGTTATAAATTGATGAAAAGCCTTATGTACTTCATTTTAGCACTTAAGTCACTGTCTATCATTGTTGATTGATTTTATTATATTGGGTTGTTGAAAAAGTCATGATGTATTTTTTCTATGTTTTTCATTGCAAAAATGAGTCATAACTTTTCCAACAACCCAATATATAGATATCTTATTTTTTCCACTAAATTCTCGCAGAATAGGAATTTTCTATGGACGCTTCCCTAAATGTACCTCATTGTGTAGGTCAGTGAGAAGGGAGGATGGTAACATTGAATGCTTGAATTTTGTCAGGCATTGTGCTAGCTGTTTTAAAATGCATTATTTCGCTTAATTTTTACAAGGTGGATATTAATTTTTATTTCTTTCTGTAGAAGTTGAGACAGAGTTAAATAACCTGCCCTAAGCCAAACTTTCCTTAATGATTGAATTAGGTTATTTTTTAAAATATGTTTTTTGTCTTATTTTGCCATTTTAAATTGAGATCTATTGGGTCTTCGAAAAAGTTATGATGTATTTTACCTGTTTTTCAAAGGTCATTTATTTATATAAAGAACAAAGATCAATCAATGATATATTGCCCATTTTGTTCGATAACCTTTTGCCGTCTTTCAGTGAGCTTCATAATTTCTCGTTCATAGAAGGACCTGTCTTTATTTGTGAAAAACTGAACAAGATGCTGATTTACAGCCTCATCTGAATTGAACATTATACCACGCAAGTTTTGAAGAGAGCAAAACAAGTGGAAGTCTGATGGCGCAAGGTCAGGCAATTATGGTGGGTGTGGCAACACGTCCCATCCAAGCTCCAATAATTTTTGATGGGTGATCAAACTTGTGTGTGGTCTCTCGTTGTCACTATGGAACACAACTCCTTTACAATTACCAAGCTCTGAATATTTCTGGATGATGGATTCGTTCAAACTGTCCAATTTCGACAGTACACATTCAAATTGTTTGGGTCCTCAATAGGAGCTCAGAAGACACATTTAAAATCCCACCACACTGAGAGCATAACCTTCCTCTGATGAATGTCTGCTTTCGATGTCATTTGAGGCGAATCATCACGTTGGGACCAAGACCTTTTGTGCACCACGTTGTTTTGAACAATCCACTTCTCATCACCAGTTATCAGTTGCTTCAAAAAAGGATCATTTTCCTCATGTTTAATGAGCATATCACAGATGTTTATATGCGCCATCAAATGAACTTCTTTGAGTTCATGCGGAACCCAAATATCAACCTTGCTTACGCATCCCTGCTTCTTCAGGTGGTCGTGAATGCTTCAATGATGGATGGTCAATGTTTCTGCAATCTCTCATGTTGTGTAATGTGGGTTTGACTCAATCAATGCCTTTATTTTGTCATCATCAACCTTGGTGGGCCTCCCTGACCAAGGAGCATCGTTGAGATCAAAATCACCAGCACAGAATTTTGTGAACCATCGTTGGCACTGACATCCTTGTAGAGTATTGTCACTGTAAACTTTATGCAACTTTTCACAAGCTTGACGTGTGTTCTTCCCTTTTTGGAAGTAAAACAGTATAGTATGGCAAAAATGCACAGTTTGGTCTTCCATCTTCAACTTGTTGTAAAATCTCCAAAACTCAACCAAATCACTTAATTTTTTTTTAGAGTGAAGCTAGAACTGTCAGCTGTCAAATGACATCAAGCAATAACATAGATGCAAATGACTCTAGTACTTCCAAAAATGAACTTGTGCCATCTGTTGCAAACATGCATCATGACTTTTCCAAAGACCCAATAATTGATATAAAACATATTAGTTTCAGGTGTACAACATAAAGATTTGATATTTGTATAGTATATTGTGAAATGATCACAGTAAGTCTAGTTAACATCTGTCACCATACATAGTTATACATTTTTTTCTGATGATAAGATCTTTGAACCGTTACTCTCTTAGCAACTTTCAAATATGCAATAAAATATTATTAACTATAGTTGTCATGCTGTACATTACATCCCTGTGACTTATTTTATTTTATGATGAAATTTGTACCTTTTAACCCCCTTCCACCATTTCTCTCACCTCCTCCCTATGGCAATCACCAATTTGTTTTCTGTATCTATAACCATGGTTTAAAAAAATAATTTTTCAATTCTAAGGCACATTTCTTTTCTGCTTTACCATACCAACTCTCTTATCAGATTCTTGGTTGAATGAATGTATAAATAAACCAATTAATTCAGAAATTGTGGATATTCTGGTTTATAAAAAGCAATATTTTAAGTCCAGTTTTATTATTAGTTTTAGTTTTTCCATTAAAGATTGGAATATTTTTTTCTTAGAGTATAGAGCAATGGAGTAAATAGAGCAGGTCTTATAGCTAAGAGACAAATACAGCAGTGGTTTCAACCTAAACACTAATGAAGCAATTTTTTGTTAACTTTTACACTGTTAATTAACCTGATACTGGTATATATTGTCATTAAATGGACCCTCAAAGTAAAAAATTGTTCAATGATTTCTAAATAATAAATTTTTCTTCTCTTTCCTTTGTTTCCAAATACTGACTAAACAGTACTATTAAAGAGAACAACATTTTCAGGGGGAAGAAAGATCATTTTTCTTAGAGCAGAATCCAAGGTACTACCTTGATTTTAAATTTCCCTACAGACAGAGTTACTGAACTAGGATGGAAACACTAAGCAGCTGTACATTTAGTGTTGACTTTGAGGTGGAGAGCCAGTGCACAAGTGGGCGCATCATCACGCCCTCATAGCACTGTTATGAATGGCCTCGCTGTTGGACAGGCCGTGGGCATCTCCTCTTCCCCACTTGGACCTCCCTGCAAAAAATGACTTTTTTTTTTTCTACTCTTCAAGCAAACATTGCAAATTGAGTAGGACAGTAGGCTACCTCTCCTCAGCATTCAGCTTGCTATATTTAACTTTCCTGAGGAATTCTAAAGATCATGTGGTCTCAGTTACGGGTTTAGAAAGCATAACTAATGAGTAATTTGTGGGGAGAAATAAAGCAGGGCTCTTTTCTGAAAATGAAGGGGTAAAGTGTCCATTAAGAAATAGTTAAATAATTTAATGTGCCAGAGACATTTAAGTCAGATTTCTTGATAAAGAATTATGTTTAGTAGTTACATTTTAAAAAAAAAAAGAGTTTTAATGCATATTAAGAAGGTTTGAAGGTTGAACTTTTTGCTCTATAATTGCTCACATATTGCAACTTTGTCATGGTGTTTGTTAGTTAGGGAATGTGCAGGCAACCCCCAGAATCTTTTTCACATTGAAAAATTTTAAATGGTTTGTGGTCTGTGTTGTGAGAAGACTGAACTCTGGGTCATTGTGGCTTTGGGATCCATAATTTAAATGGAAACTATGGTTCCTTTAAACAAAGCCAAGAACCCTCTGAAGTTAGCTAAAATGGAAAAAAGAAATGGAAAGACTCATTACATTTGAAGGACAGGTTCCTAATTAGGTTGCTGTTCACTGCCAAGCAAAAGTCAAGTCCAACCATCTAACTCCTGGTGAGCTAACCAACTACAGCCTTTACTGGGGTGCTTCTAAATCTTAGGTTATATAGACCAGAGTGTATTGCACAGCATGCAAGGATTGTCACACAGCTCTGGCTACAGCGCCTCTCCTCTAACACCTGCTGGTCTTCTTGCCTGAGGGCCCTTTTTCTTTTTTTTCTTTTCCTCTGCCTTCTAATAAGTGTCACAGTGGGCTACTGCCTGGTGGTGGGATGGCTGGGCTGAACAGGGTGCTGGTAGGTGTCCTAGCAAAGCTAGAAGGAGGACAAAGTAAGAAGAAGCTGATGGTTTTACCACTGAAAGAGGCATTGGGGGCCCAAGGCAGGCGGGGTCTAAAATCCTGAAAGTCTATTAGGTTAAAAGGTCATGAAATATGAACGTAAGCCTTCTAAGCACGTAGATGTGTGTTGTAATTTATTTATTCAAGATATTTATTAATTGGCTACTGTGTGCCAGGCACTTGATGAAGACAAGATCTTTGCCCTCATGGAACTTATTCTAATGAGGGAGACAGACAACAAACAGATAAACAGCGAATATAAGAAAAAGAGGTTTCCGGTGGAGAAGGCAAAAAGCCAGGAGAGGGAAAAGAAAGACATCTTCCTCTTGCAGAAGAGGGCATAATGTGGCTTAGAGGTTGCCAAAGCAAAAGGTTTTGCTTTATTTTATTTGTTTTATGTCAGCCTGAGATAAGTGCTATGAAGCAAAAAAAAAGGTAAGGGAATCTAAAGTGACTATGGATTTGAGGTGGTGAGGGCGGTGTATAGAGGAGATAGAAAAGGCCTTTCTGAGAAGATGTCTTTCAGAGACCTCATGGAAGTAAATTCTTAGCCTTGTGGATCTGAGGCTAGAACATTCCAGCCTAGGGAAAGGACTAGTTGTTCAAAGGTAGCTTGTAATTTGCGTTTCTCCAATGGCTAATGATGTTGAACATCATTTCTTATACTTACGTTCCATCTGCATATCCTCTTAGATAAAATGTCTCTTCACCTCTTTTGCCCATTTTCTAATTGGATTTTTTTTTATTGTTGAGTTTATATAACTTTTGTCGGGTAAGTGATTTGCAAATATTTTCTTCTAATCTGGAGCTTGTCTTTTCACCTTCTTATCAGGGTCTTTTCACAAAGCAAAAGTTTAACTTTGATGTTCAATTTATCAATGTTTCCTTTTATAGATTAAGATAATATTAAAACTCTGCCTATCTATCGCTAGATTCTAAAGATTTTCTATGATTTTTTTTCTAAAAGTTTTATAGTTTTATCTTTTACATTTAGGTCTCTGATTTATTTTGAATTAATTTTCTTAGAAGATGTAAGACAGATTAAGGTTCTTTTTCTTTTTTTTCTTATGCATGTCCAATGCTCCAGTACCATTTATTTTCCTTCCATTGAATCACTTTGGCACCTTTGACAAAAATCAGTTGCTTGGACCTGTTTCTGGGTTTTCTATTCTGTTTCACTGATCTGTATGTCTATCACTCTACCAATACCATACAGTCTTGATTACTATAGGTATACAAAAATCTCAAAGTCAGGTAGACTGAGTCCTCCATTTTAATTTTTCTCAAAATTAATTTATATAGTTCTTTTGTCTTTCTATATAAAATTTAGAATAATCTTATCTAAATCTACAAAAAATATTACTGGGATTTTGATAGAAATTTCATTAAACTTATATATCAATTTTGGGGAGAATTGCCATCTTTACTATGTTGAGTCTTATACCCATGAACTCATTATGTCTATTTATTTAGAATATCTTTACGTTTTTGTTTTTGTTTTTTTCTTTTTTTAATTGAAAGCATACCAATCCAATATGTGTTGTATTAGATTTACGTATTAAATATTTCAGCTTTTTAATGATAATAAATGGTAATATAACTTAATTACCTGTATCCATGTGTTCATTGATAGCATATAAAAATACAACCGATTTTTGTATGTTTATCTTGAATCCTGCAATCTTGATGAATTTGTTTATCTTAGGAGTTTATGTTAGATTCCTTGGGATTCTTGATGAAGATAATTATGTTATCTGCAAATAGGGTCAATTTTATTTATTTCTTTATGACCTGTATGTCTTTTATTTCCTTTTTAATCTTATTGTCCCAACTAGAACTTCCAGCATTATGTTGAATAAGAATGGTGAGAATGGACATCCTAGCCTTGTTCCCAACCTATAATGCTAACTGTAGACTTTTTTTTTTTGAAGACTCTCTTTATTCATCAAGGAAGTGTCCCTCTAGTTCTATTTCTCTGAGAGGTTTGTTTTGTTTTTGTTTTTATCATGAATGGGTGTTGAATTTTGTCAAAGCTTTTTCTTCATTGATTTGATATGATCCTGTGATTTTTTCCCCCTTTAACGTCATATAGTGGATTATATTGATGAATTTTTAAATATTAAACCAACTTTATATTCCTGAATAAACTCCACTTGGTCTTGGTGTATAATTAGTATTGTTGAGTTCAGTTTGCCAATATTTAATGTATTGTTTTGTTCTATTTGCTAATGTTTCGTTAAAGATTTTTACATCCACATTCATATGGGATATTGGTTTGTAGTTTTCTTTTTTTTGTGCTGTATTTGTCTGGTTTTTGTATCAGGGTAGTATTAGCCTTATAAAATGAATTGAGAAGTATTCTATCCGCTTTTATTTTCTGGAAGAGAATGTGTACAAATGGTATTAGTTCTTCTTAAATCTTTGGTAGAATTTTCTAGTGAAACCATCTGGGACTGGAGATTTCTATTTTGGGGGTTTTAAGTTACAAATTTAACTTTCTCAATAGTAGTTATAAGACTATTCAAATTACCTATTTTATATAGGGTGACTCGTGTAGTGTTTTTTGGTGAATTAGTCTATTTCATCTAAGTTTTCAAATTTATATACGTAGAGTTATTCTAGTATTCTCTTATCCTTTTTGTATATTTAGGTTCTTCTGTATTGGTATCTTCTGATTCATTTCCTAATATTGGTATTTTTTCTGTTCTCTTTTTTTTCAGTCATACACTTTAGGACTGCTAGTCCCATGAACACTGTTGAGTATCTCCTAGCCTTTGGTTGTAGATAAGCAAACTAAATGACTGACTCTGGATGAATTAAAATTATTTTTATTCCCATCCTCCTACCTCCTCCCCTTTGAGAACCATCAGTTTGTTCTCTATACCTATGGGTCTGTTTTTGTTTTGTTTTCTTGTACTTGACAAAACTGATAGCAAGACTGTATATCTTCTAGAAATGAGAGGATACTTTCTCTTTCTTGTTGTGTTTCATGAGGTGTTGAATAGGAATGATGATGGTGTCCATCCTTGTCTTATTTATGATTTTAAGGGGAATATTTCTAATGTTTCCTTTTAGAATGATGTTTGCTGTAGGCTTTTGGTAGATATATTTAACAGGTTAAGGAGATTTCTCTTCTTTTCCTAATTTACTAAGAATTGCTTTTTTGTTTGTTGTTGTTTTTTTTTTTAAATCATGAATGGGTGTGAAGTCTATGAAATGTCTTTCCCAAAACTGTTAAGAAGATCATATGGTTTTTCTGTTTTCATCTGTTAATGTGACAAATTACAATGATAGCTACTCAAATATTGAATCATTCTAGCATACTTGGTATAAACTCAGCTTTGTCACGGTTTTTTATTTTCTCCTAGACTTTTTTATATCTTGGTGTTTTTTTTCTTTAGTTCCTCCAGGATCGATTTTGGGGAGAATTAGCAGTCATGCACCTTCAGTAATTTGAAAGGAAATGGGCTGGCTTAAAAAATAATACTCTTGACAAATAGTTTTGAAACTGAAGTGTTACTTACTGTTGCTTATGCTCTCTGAACCTCAGTTTCCTCATGTGAAAACTGAATTATAATAATGGCTGCCATGTATGGTTGTTAATCAAATGAGATAAAAATAAGTCAATTACCTCACATAGTGCCTTCAGAACACTAAAATTTTTCAAACTAGACAATCCTAAGCCTGCTTAGCCTGCTTACCCTGCCTCACCCATTCCTTCCCTTGAAAACCACACTGAAGACTCACCCATGTTTTTCTCTTGCTTCCTCTGCCTCCCGGGCAACCCTGGGGCTTCCCCTGGTGGCCCCGTGTGCTATACCATGCCTCCTATTTCTAGTGATCTGTGAGTATAAAATCTTCTTCCTTTGTGACAGTCATTTCCATTTGTGCATGTCTTACCATACCTGAGTAAAACAGATCCAGGTACATTTCAAAACAATATTGATGACATTTATCAGGGCTCAGTGAGCTTTCAGTCCAGGAGGTTGAATGTAAGTGAGTGCTAGATGTTTGGGGCCTTCCTCACTATGCTGCTCCTTATGGAGGACATTCCAGACATGTACTTGTTATCCCTTCATTGTGGGTTTTTATTCTGCATTCCCATCTCCTATACTAACAGGGAAATTTTGACACCAAAAATTTAGAAGGAAATCTGAAGATTCTTTTTTACCCCGTTCCTTAGGTTTGAGGCCTGAGAAGTGGTTCCAAGATTTTTGGATTTAATGGAGCAGAGACGTTCAACAACACCGTAAAGCTCCCTGGTTTTTATTAGATGAGTGAGGTCCTCTAGTTTTGCCACACAGCATACTCACAGAAGGTTATTTCTCTTACAACATTGAAAATACAGTAAAACCTTGGATTGCGAGTAATGTGGTTTGCGAGTGTTCCGCAAGACGAGCAAACATTTCTAATACATTTTAACGTAGTAAATGACCAATGTCTTGCAATATGAGTAGTTTGTTTCCAGAACGAATTATGCTTGCAAACCAAGGTATTA
The DNA here is from genome assembly GCF_001890085.2 of Hipposideros armiger. Classification (NCBI taxonomy): domain Eukaryota; kingdom Metazoa; phylum Chordata; class Mammalia; order Chiroptera; family Hipposideridae; genus Hipposideros; species Hipposideros armiger. The sequence goes on from NW_017731403.1 coordinate 1,916,476, forward strand.
CTGTACTTTAAATCAATTAATTTAGCTTTATGAGAAATTACCTCTTCCCCATTATAAGTAAAAGTGGTGTGCTTGCTGTGCAAATGCAACTTCAGAATAAGTTCTCTCTCTACCCTGTAAACAGATGATGACCCTATAAACCCTTATAGAAATATTGCATATTCTTCTCTCCTCAGAGTGGTATCCCCATTAACTCTTCACACTGTTTTATATTTCTAAGGTGCCAAGGGAGATGGTACAAAATACCTTAACAAAATATATAGGAGTTTAGATGGTAAATACTAGGAACAATATAAATTCATATTCCACCTGTACCCAGACTCAACCAAAAACTAATGAAGAATAAAACAAGACAATTATATAATCATTTTAACAAATCAAGTTTTCTCAATTTAGTATCCTTGAAACTTCACACATATGTGTGTATGGATACAATGGTGTCACCCTTGGTGAATAGAATCTAGAATCGCAATACAATAATAGATTAGGCTGATTTTGAAATGACCCTTCTTCATGGAGTGGAATGACAGGAGTAAAATAAACAGACGAGCTTGCTTCTAAGAGCCTCTATAAAACGGTCACTAACTCTCTTAGAATTTCTTGACACAAGAACCAATCCTTAACTTTCCAAGTCTTGAATTCAAGCCAAAACACACAGCTGTAATCCAGCCTAGAGTAGAGTTTCCTGGTGGAACAACTGCTGGCCTTTGGAATGGGTCCTGGAAGTAACCTACAGGAATTCAAAGTCTATCTTTCAGAGTCAAAAACGTGCATAGAGAGGGTGTGTGTTTGGTTCTTAAGTAATCTAATTGTTAGTGATTTAAAATCCTCATATTGACTTAGTCTGTTTTATGCATTAGGAATTCATATGAAAAAGTCTCTCTTACTCGTATGCATTATTATTTGCTAGGAGAAAATCATGAATAAGTTTGTGTTGATTATGATATTATCATTAATGATCTAGTAGAAAGTAAGAATAAAAAATGCTTATCCATACTGAGATGAAGTTCAGTGAGCCCCAATTATTTTGTATGATGTTTAAACAGTTTATATGTTATGTTCTGGTCCATTTTTAAAGAGGTTTCATGGGCCAATTGCAGTGCTGAATGAAGGTATATTGAAGGAAGAAATGATGAACTAGAGTATTCCTTGGAAAGAGGTGAAACTTTGATTATATATCAGTTGGAGATTATTTTTTTATTATTATGAACATTATAAAGCTTGTGTGCAATTATTTATGGTGGAATTAAACAGTGTTTTATTCTGGATTTTTATTTCGTTTTCTTAAAACATGATTATGATTTCTGCATTGTTAAATACTTTCTAGTACATTTATAATCTGGAACCAATCACACAGATTTTCTACTAGCTATAGATTGATACAGAAGGATCATGCATTTTTTTAAAATTAATTTTATTGAGTTGACAATCGTTAGTAAAGTTACGTAGGTTTCAAGTATACAATTCTATAATACATCATCTCTATATTACATTGTGTGCTCACCACCCAGTATCAGTTCTCCTTCTATCACCATATTTTTTACCCCTTTTACCCTCTTCTACCATCCCTCTTCCCCTCTTCCTTTCTGGTAATCACTAAACTGTTATCTGTGTCTGTGAGTTTTTGTTTATTTATTTGTTTGTCTTGTTCCTTTGTTGTTGTCAGTTTTATATCCCACACATATGAGTGAAGCCATATGGTTCTCGACTTTTTCTGTCTGACTTATTTCACTTAGCATAATAATCTCAAGATCTGTGTTGTCGCAAATAGCAGTATTTCATCTTTTCTTATGGCAGAGTAATATTCCATTTTGCATATGAGATACCACATCCTCTTTATCCAATCACCTATCAAAGGACACTTTGGTTGTTTCCATGTCTTAGCCACTGTAAATAATGCTGCACAAACATCAGAGCACATACATCTTTATGGATAAATGTTTTCAGATTTTTGGGGTAGATACCCAGGAGTGGAATTACTGGGTCATATGGTGATTCTATTGTTAATTTTTTGAGGAACCTTCACACTGCCTTTCATAGTGGCATATAATGCATTTTTTGTTTTTGAATACCAAACCAAAACTATATAATTTACAACAAGATTATTATGCTAATTAAAAGTTTATAACAGACAATACATTTATTCATGCTTTTAAAATGACAGCTTTTTCCCCAGCAGAACAATACAAATTAAATTGATATGTTGCTTTATTCTTGTTGAGTGAATAAACAAAAATCACTTTTCTATAGTATAAAAGATACATAGTACTGATGAAACTTGAGGGGTAGATACCAGTGACTTGCTCAAGGTACAAGCTGCATTAGGGTTCATGTTTTTTTCCTTCTACTCTGCTTCCTCCTGGAAATGAACTCCAATGTGATGTTTTATTTTAGTTTAACATTTTTGAAGGGATTTTATCTTTTTCTACAATGTATTTGATAGTTATGGGAACATTTTTCAACAAATGTGTCAGTAGATACAAAAATTCATGTGACAGTAGATACAAAAACTCATGTGACAGTAGATTAAAAAACAATCTCCTCCTTTCAGTTGTTGAACCGAGAGAGGCTATTTCTGTTGATGTGGTGGTTTTGGTGTCCTTGAGCAGCTTCTGTGCTGCTTTGTTTTCTAGTCATTACTGTAGTCTAGTGGCTTTTCCACCAAAACTTTATGACTTTGAACAAGGTATTTAATTTCTCATTGTCACAGGTTTCTTCTTTGTAAAAGACAAGTACACTAGATGATTTCTAAGGAAATTTTTATTCAAATTCCTCTTACTTTATGATTTCTATGTGCTGTGTTCTGAAAATAAACTCTAGAACATGAATTACATAGGGCAGTGGTTTTATGTCTGTTTTTTTGTTCACTGCTGTATCCCCACTTCCAAGAACAGGGCCTGGTGCATTGTAGGCACTCAAATTTGTTGAATAAATGAACAAAAACACAACATAAGAACTTTCAATAAGAAGAAATAAGATTATATTCACATAATTTGGTAATATTTAAAAATTAAAATTTATCTGCACATTTTGAAAGGATTATAGTTTTCAAGTGCATTTAAAGACTGGCTCTTTATACATGTGTTTATTCAGCTGTGCAGTAATGGTAAATCTGATTCTAACCCTCCCCTGGTAAAATCCCTTAGTGGCTCTACATTGCCCTTTGGGTAAAGAGTAAAACTTTTTTTTTTAAATTGGGGAACAGTGTGTTTTCCAGGACCCATCAGCTCCAAGTCAAGTAGTTGTTTCAATCTAGTTATGGAGGGTACATCTTAGTGGCCCATGTGGGGATTGAACCGGCAACCTTGGTGTTATGAGCACTGCGCTCTAACCAATTGAGCTAATTGGCCTCTCCAAGACTAAAACTTTTAACTTGTTTTAGAAAGCCTTCCTAGATCTTACTCCTGCTTATTTTTTCAGCCTTCATCTTCTCCCTCTTTTCCCTCCTTTCTTCCCTGCTCCCTCCTTTTCTTGCCCCTACAAGCTCATACTTTTGGTTGCAGCTACACTAAACTTCTTTCAGGTCCTCAAAGCCCTGCTCTCTCACCTTTTGCTCTTTCCTTCTCCCCACCTCCATCGTTATCTTTGCTTCCAAAGCTAGCACCCTTTATTTCCTGTATCAGCTCATAGTACATTATCTTATAATTACTAGTTCAGTGTCTGTTCTCTCCAACTAGACTCAAGAAGCTTGCCAAGAGACGGTATGTCTCTGACCTGTTCACCCTTACACACTGTTGCCCCTCAGTGCCTAGCACAGTCCATGAGTGTTGGTGGCCTGAGTGCACTGTCACCCATGGGCCCAGGATGCTGACATTCTGGTAAAGCCACAAAGCTCTATCACCAGTTCCACTCCCAATTTATTAAAATAAACTCTATTTAATGATACATACTTTGAGTTAGGGACAAATGTTATAAATAAGATAAGATAAAATAAAATAGGGCAAATAGGATTTGGAATAGGGCATACCACTTTAGCTCAAGTGGTCAAGGAGGGAAGCCTTGAGCTGTATCAGAACGGAGCTGGCATTTGGTAGGTGCTCAATAAGTATTTGTTGAGTGACCGAGATCTAATCAGTGAACATCTGGAGGCAGAGGATGCTAGAAAAGAGAATAGCAAATATGAAGGCCCTGATCTGGGAACATGCCTGACCCATCAGGGGCCTGAAATTAGTCCATCGTGGTTGAGGCCTGATGTAGGAAGCTGAGAAGGTGAGAGATGAAGTTGTACATACAGGAATGCTCCAAAGTATATTCACCTGTTGGCCAAAATAAAAAAAGTTAGATTTTATTGTTATGGTAAAATCTAAAATGGTAAGAAGCATGGAAGGGTTTTGAGCAGAGGAATAATGTAATCTGGTAGCTTTTGGAAGTCACTCTAGTTTAAACCATCATCTTGTTCTTGCTTTGGCTATGCAGTAGTCTCTCACCCAGTCCTCAGATCCATTCTCTACTATGAGGCCAGAGTGATCTTTTAATAATGCAAACCTAGTCAGGTCAGTCTGTTACTGAGCACCCTTTAGTTGCCCTTGGAAAAAGGCCTACAAACCCTACTGTGGGGATTACTAGACTAGGCCTTGGATGATTTGAAAGGAGCTGAGGGCAGTGTCAAACTAGATCTTTATATTCCATTTATACTTGTTTTCATTTCCTTGCAAAGGTCTCAAGTTCTCTTCTCAGGACCCTACTTGTCTGTGATGCTACTCTTACTCCATTCTTCAACTGGCTAATTCCTACTTATTTTTCAGGGCTCACCGTCACATCCTCAGCTACCCTCTGACCTCCACCTGCACACCCAGACCAGGTTAGGTGTTATGCTCTCCCAGAGCTCCCATTCTCTGCTTTCATCACCTCTGCAGGAGCATGCTCAGTTCTAGCTTCCCTGCTAGAACTCCATGAGGGCAGGGCACTGGAGGCTGCTCACAGCCGTAGTTGCAGTACCTCATGGAGTGCCCAGCCCACAGGAAGTGCTCATATTCTGAAAGAATAAATGAACCTACGGGCTGTTATGCTAAGTGCAATAAGTCAGACAAAGGACAAATACCACGATTTCACTTGATTATGAAATCTAAAAAACAAACAATACAAAACAGAAACAGACCCTTAGATATAGAACAAACTGATGGTTGCAAGAGGGAAGAGGAGTGGGGGTAGGGACAAAAAGTTAAAGGGACATAGAAGGTACAAATTTCCAGTTATAAAATTAATAGGTCACAGGGATGTAATGTATAGCATAGGGAATACAGCCAATATATAATAACTTTATACAATGACAAATGGTTACTAGACTTATCATGGTGATCACTTCATTAGGTAGATTAATGTTGAATAACTGTGTTGTACACCTGAAACTAATATAACATTGTATATTAACTATATTTTAATGAAAAACTGCTTTCCGGTGTCAAGGGTCTATTTTAATATCCTTCTGTGTTTAGCTGCTTTTTCTTGTATTGAGATGAAGGTTAATGGATAATTTTATTAAAGATGAAGTAATTGTTTAAAAAAAGTAGTCAAGAGAAAAGATGACTATTGAAACCTCTGTGAATAATTCAATTAACAAACCTACCTTCAGAGCTCATTAAACTCACCACTGATGGAAGCCATTATTCCCTGATGTGAAAAACTATGACTCAGATTGCTCTCTCTTTAAAATTAATTGAAAATGTTTGCTTGGTTTTTCTTTTTTATCATTGTATTTCTGTTAGAATACTGTGACTGTTATTGCGCACCCTGTGAGTAAGCTGAACTTCCAGTGCGTGCCTTGAAGAAGCCATTTCTCTGAGTTTAGTCACAAGATAATGGTGTGCATTCATATTTCACCCTCAGCCTCTTAATTGCATGCCTTCCACTTGATTGAAACAGCACCATGATTCAACATTCAGCCATCTTTTAAAAATTAATGCTGTCTTCTTTATATTTTATTTGATGATGAATATTTCCTGTTAGTTTCTAGTAGACTGCACTTGACATTTCATGCATGCCAAACCAAGGCAGCTCTAAGATTTCATTCATAGTTGAGTAGTTCTGGTGAATCAAGAGCCAGGAGTTAACTGAAAGGACCATATCTTCATGTACAGAAGCCTCTTGAGACTTGAAAAATGCTAATTCTAGCAGGTTATTGTTGTGTGTATACTCTTGGCCTGTAGTCTTCTTCAAACAGGACAATTTGTCATAAACAGTTTGATTTTTAAGGATACAAGATAATCAATTTATCAAAAAAGGACATACATTTAGTATGTATTTGACATGTAGTTACTGACAATATTGAAACTAATTACATTTCATAGTAACAAAATGGATCTCTTCATAGGACAAATATTCTATTCTATTATTTGTTTCAATAGATTCCTTGAAATGTACAATATAAAAGTAGAGAGTTTTGTCTCAGTTTTATGATTGGTAAGACAGCTAGAGGCTGTTTCTCCTTCTTTCTTTCCCAAGGATATAATGAACATCAAATAAGATGTAGATTGGAAATAATACCTCAGGACAATTTAGACTAGTTTTTTGCCTTTTCAATTATATAAATGATAGATATGTAGAATGATTTAAAATCCATCAATGTCTTGGAGACAAATATTTAAAGAAGAGAGTTGAATAAAAGTGGCACAGAATAGCAAAGTGACTGTCAATGGCTAATAGTGACGTACAAGGGAAACAGTATGATATTGTTTTAAACAGTATACTGAGAGCAAGTTTTACCTGCTTCATGAGTTAATGTGAATTTGTTTCACTCTTCTCTCTATGACATTCTGTCTTACATGGGGCCCACATGTAAACTTAATCAGAAAATAGAGGATATATTAAGGATTTGAAAATAAAATCAAAATGAAAAGTTGAAAATAATTGACGTTCTACATAATTGATGCTCTTTGATGATTTGCATAGTGCAAGCATAGCATGGTGTAGTAGAAAGATCACTGGGCTCAGAAACCAGTTACCTGGGCATGAGGCCTGGTTTCGCCTTTAAAGACTTTTCTCTGAAGGTCTTTAAATTGGGGCAGTGATAATGGCTTAGCTCATGAGGTAAGAATCGAATGAGATATAAGAAGTTGTATTATAAATCCTGAAATGCTTCTAAAATAGGATTTAGTGGTGGTATTTAAAAGTATTTTTTAGTATTGTATCTTATTCACATTTCACAAATCTTCCTCATGAAAAAAAAAGAAACTGTTTTTGGGTGGGCCTGATTATTAAAAATATGTTATCTTGCTGTTCTTGAACTTAAGGAAAAAGACTAAGCAAGATGAAATGGTTTACAGTACAGCACAAAGGGCTTAGATTACATATAAGTAAGGTCTACTAGCACTTTGATTTGTTTGAAACTGTAGTGTTTTTCTCAGGCATATATTTAAACTTTCTTTAAGTGCCTCCAAAAATTAAAAATAGATTTTAATCTGTGTTGGGTTAGGTAGAACCCTACTGAAGATATAAAGATGATTAATTTAATATTACCTTTCATGTTCACTTCTACCGCAAAAGTTGTAATCCACTTTATAAGCCAGTCTGAAAGTATTTATAGAATCTAAACTACTCTTAAAAGTAACAAATCTAGTTTTATTTTATTTAAAAATTTTAAAAAATTTTCAATTATAGTTGACATTCAATATAAGATTAGTTTCAGGTGTACAGCATAGTGGTTAGACATTTATATAACTTATTAGGTGATCCTCCAATATGTCTAGTATCCACCTGGCATCATACATAGTTATTACAATATTATTGACTATATTCCCTATACAGCACTTTACATCCCCGTGACTATTTTATAACTGCCAGTTTGTACTTCTTAATCCCTTCACCTTTTTCACCCAGCTCCCCAACTCCCCTCCATCTGGCAACCATCAGTTTGTTCTCTGTATCGATGAGTTTAACAAATCTTGTTTTAAAATGTCCTGCTAGGTTCAGCCTACAGAATTTCATTATAATTAAATTAATGATTGGAAGCTGTCATAGAAGTCATTGCTTAAAAATCTACATTAAAAAAATTACTATAGCTGTAAGTCTCTAAGTAACCTGTAGTAAAGATTCTTATTTTATTCCTAAAAATCAAAATTCTTTACATCAGCATGTCATAAGTAAGGTGATTGCTTGAGTTGGAGTTTTTGGTGTTTTAGGGGGTATCATTATAAATTCTGCATTATGTGTTGTTGACCTTTTCATGTTAGAAAATGAAACTACTGGCAATGGTTATCCATACATATATGCAAGTAGGTGAAAAAGACTAATGTACTTCTAAAATAGACTTCCTCCTATAGCTTATGAAAAAATGCTGAACTTTCAATTTTTTTTTTTAAAGTAAGGTCTGATCTCTCTCTCTCTTTTTTTTTTTTTTTAAAGATTTTATTAGGGAATTGGGGGAGGGGAGCAGAGAAGTTGCTGTTGTTTTGTTCTTCAGTCTAGTTGTGGAGGATGTTGCTTCACTGGCCCAAGCTGGCACCATCATTGCGCTCTTCCCTGGCGAGGCAGCTCAGTCGCCAGCTTCTGGACGGGCGCTCACGGAGGCTGCTGGCCACTCACGCTGGCTGCTGGCTACACACTGTAGCTTATGACAGCCCACTGCAGCAGGGGACTGCAGCCTACGCCGTCGCCGGGGACCCATGGCAGCCCAGGCTGCCGTTCACTATCTTAGCTGTAGAGGGCAGTGTCACTGGCCCTCATATGTGGGATCTGAACCGGGGCTCTCTGGCATCCGAAGCCAGTTCTTAACCAACGCGCCACTCGGCGGGCCCTCCATTTATTTTATTTTATTTTATTTTTTTAATGTAGTATTACTACTACTGCTGATGATAGTGCTGTATTTATTGAGCATGTAATATGTGCCAGGAATTCTTCTAGGGGCTTTAGATATATTAGCATTTTCAGTTCTATCAACCCACTGAATATGCACTATTACCATCCCTGATTAACAGAGGAGGAAGCGTGTACAGAGAGGTCAAATAACTCTGCTAGGGAGAGAGGACTAGTAAGTGGCAGAACCACACCCCGTGTTGTTTGGTTCCAGAACCCATGCTGCTATTAGACTACAGTGCTGCCTACCATTAGTCTCCTATACTGGCCCTCTGTGTGCTTATCCCCTCATCGGGAAAATAGAGAGTTTGTACAGTTGGAGAGGATACAGAATTACATAAAATACACGATCATGATTATAGTGTGGATTTCAGTAAACTTTTCTTGACTTATAAAATTCAACATCAGGAATTGATTTCATGTGAAACTTCAATAGTATGAAATGTGTATTGGATCAACTTCTCTGAGCATATTAGAGAAAGGCAGTGGTTAATTCCCACACTCAACTCAGATGCCAACATAGGAATATGTGCGTAAACCACCACACAGCAGTGACAGAGCGACTTGGTGAAGACTGGGGTGCAGGACACAGCAGAGCTGCCAGTGAGGATGATTGTGACTTTGTCAGTGCCAGGCTTCAGAGAACCAGAATTAGTTCATGCGTGTTAACTTGGTAATCTTAAAATGACCACGTGTGACGTGGGAGTCAGTATAGTGTGTTTAGGAAACTGTTTCAGACAGGAAGTAGGTATTAGGAACTGTCACATATACCTAGACAATCAAATTGTTTATATCAAAACAAATTTCCAGGAAACATGACCTGACTTGGCATCAATGTTACAGACAATGTATTTCTTCTAAAATGTTTTACTAGGAAAGAACCAGAGAGTACAAGCCCCAAGTGACTTAAGTATATGTGAACAAATCAATATTATATGAAAAAAATATTCAATATAATTAAGTGAATCCATCTAATATATTACAAACCCTTGAACACAGTGAATTATATGGCAATATCATTCATTGCAATAGCCATGGTAGTAACAACCACACAACTTACATTCATTATGAATCGGGAAGTGCTCTATGTGCATTTTCTTATTTAACTCTCACAACACCCTGTGAGGTGGTCACTATTATTACCTCCAGCTCACAGATGAAAAAACAGAGGGTAAAAAAGCCTTAGTTATGTATGTGCACAAAGTTACATAACTAGCAAACATCATTCGTTCATTCAGTATTTATTGAGTATACCTACCACAGGCCTGGCACTGTTCTAGGTAGTAGGAAATTACCAATGCATAAAACAAAGTCCTGTTTTTATAGAAGGACCTTACTGTGTATGAGTGCGATAGACAACAAACATATATAAACATGGGAACATATGAGTCAGATAGGAATAAGGATTATGTAGAGCAGTAAAGCCCTGTAGGGGGTGCTAGGTTATGGTGCTGGGATGGGCTGTCACCGCTCTTTAAACACAGGATAAGAAGGAGGACCTCTGTGACAAGGTGACGTTTCAGTAGACACCTGGAGAGAGGGAGGAATATTTGTAGGAAGAGCATTTACTGGCAAAGGAGGAGAAGACGTCCCTGTGCTTGGAGGGCCTGAGGAAGACCAAAGAGGCCACGGACCTGCTCGGGATGAGGAGTGGATGGTCAGAGTTTGAACCTAGATTTATCTGACCCTAGAGCCCACGTTTTACCACCACACTAATCTGATGGGGCAACCACAGCATTACCTAATCTCCCGGGATCTTGGAGACACCATATTATTCTCATGGAAAAGAGGAGGGCAGTATAGTTCTACTCTAGAGGCTCTGCATACAGAGTTGAGGGTATGTGAGAAATCCCTGTGGTTTGGGGTGAGGTGCTTTGGGGGGGAAAAAGTAGGGAACAGTTGTGGACTATAAATTTGGGAAACTGGGAATATAACTCCCCTGCTCAAAATTCTTTAGTGGTTCTCCATTGTCAACAGAGCTCTGGAGAAATTAAGTAACTTTCCCAAAACCCCATAGGAAATAGACCTAGTTTTTTTTTTTTGTTTGTTTGTTTTTTAAGATTTTTTAATTGGGGAATTGGGGGGATGGGAACAGCGCTGGGGAATTGGGAAAGGGGAACAGACAAGTTGCTGTCTTTTTGTTCTTCAGTCTAGTTGTGGAGGACGTTGCTTCACTGGCCCAAGTTGGCACCATCATTGCGCTCTTCCCGGGAGAGGCAGATCAGTCGCCGGCTTCTGGATGCCCGCTTACTGCAGCTTCTGGCCGCTCACGCTGGCTGCTGGCTACATACGGTAGCCCATGGCAACCCACTGCCACAGGGGCTGCAGCCTACGCTGTCACTGGCGACTCACAGCAGCCCAGCTCCAGGTTGAGCTGTTGTTCAGCATCTTAGCTGTAGAGGGCAGTGTCACTGGCCCTCATATGTGGGATCCGAACCGGGGCCCTCTGGTGTCCCAAGCCAGTTCTTAACCATTGCGCCACTCGGCCGGCCCAATAGACCTAGTTTTGAATGAGGAAAAAGACTGTGTTCATAACTGCTAAGCTATGTTACTCTTCTCAAAATGTGGAATCAAACCCACTCTCCTTGGCAACCTGTCACCTATGGGCTGAAGTCAGCAAGCCTTTGCAAGGAATGTAGGATCCTCGTAGGGCAGCTCCCACCTTCTCTTTTGCCCTTAATTCTACTGTCCCTCCCCCAGCGCCTTAACATGGAGCAGAACAGTACTGCTTAGTGTCTCATACCTAGGATTTTGCAAATTCTGAAACGTCCTTCTTCGTCTTGTTTTGTGATGAAGATTTTCTATCTTCTTTGAAGACTTTCTTTACCATTCTCCTTTGCAGATTGGGTTATAACTTCTTTCCTTGGCTGCTTATGGAGTTTTTGTGTCTGTGTACTTGCTTATATTTCCAGTAGAAATCATTCTCTGAGACCTTGCCCTCCCAGCCGGGATTAGAGCCCTTCCTCTGTGCTACCAGAGAAACATGTGCGATCATCGATCATGCCTCTTATCACACTTATTTTTGATAATTTCTTTGCTTATAAATCTACCTCTTCTTACACACTATAAATCATTAAAAACTTATGCCTTGTGTTTATCTATATCCCAACCACTGAGAATAGGGCTTGGCATGTAGTTTACCTGCTTATTTAAATTAAACTTAGAATATTAGATGTAGAGTTATAATGATGACAGTTTTGATCAGATCAAAACAAGTGGAATATGTTGAGCAGTGATATTAGTTCGCTGAGGAAAAAATAGATGATAATAAAAACAACTAATATTTAACAAAAGATTAGTATGTGCTAGACATTAAACTCAGTGCTAAAATACATCATTCCATTATTCCAAATCAAATTCAAACTTGAAAGATGTACTTTATTAGGTATAACTTTCAAACTAAATTAGTATCTTATTAGATATAACTTTTAAAACTGAACTTTAAACATGCATTCATTTTCAAAATATTGCTAACTGGATACTAAGAGATGTTAGTGGAGCTTTAAGTGGAGGAAAAAGTCCTTGGAAAGAGACAGAAGTCAACTTTGTTTCTTTATATTCAGTTTTTAAAACGTTACTACAGATGTCTGTACTTGGCTACATGTAGAGGTCTTCCAGAAAGAACACTGTACACATTGATAATTTGGACATGGGCTGTTGGGTGAGACAGAGGGCAGCTGAAGAAGTGAGCTCAGATGAGACCCTGCATAATACAGGGCTTCATGCTGTCATCAACAGTTAATTGTGAATGCTGCAGTAAGTGCCATCCTTCCAACCTAAGGCCCAAAGTGGGATACTTAAGGCCCTGGTTACTTAGCCTAATTCTTGATTATCTTTCAATTAGAAAATCTCATTAGGAATTCTATTGAGTGATTTTTGAACAGGAATTCTCATTGCTAATTGCTTTGTGTTTCCCAGACAAGTATATTATCTCAAATTGATATGCTTATAATTACTGATAAATCATTTTAGACATGTATTTAATTTTGACTTACGTAACATTTATGTTACTGTAGAAATGTTGAACTAGACTCTAAAATACTTTTAAATGCAAAATCTGAAAAAAGTATCATGTAGTTTTCCCACACTTCTCTTTATTCCTTTTTGTGTGTGTGTTTTTGGCTTGATTTTATTGTCTCCTTAATTTCTCAATATTTTGTGCTGATTAAAGTGGATTAGATAGTCTTTATTTAATCCTACGCTTAGAGTGTATCAGTAGGAAAAACTACATTAGTGCTCAAAAAAGATAATTAAGAAGTTATTTTGCTTTCAACCCTTCCCATTATCCAGTAGAAATTTATTCTAAAGCTCTTTGTGATTTTATTGCAGTGACACCGCAGCCAAAGCTCTGTGGGAGGCCTTACTGAACACCAAGCACAAAGAGGCAGTGATGGAAGTCCGGAGACATCTAGTGGAAGCAGCAAGCAGAGAAAACCTGCCAATCAAGATGAGTATGGGTAAGTGTATGCACTTCACCCAGGGTAGACAAGTGTCCGCGGGAGTTATGATGGAATTCATTTAAGCCTGCTTCAAGTGGTGAGCTAACCAAGTCAGCGTGGCATCTAGGTAAAAGTACTGAAGTATATGTAAACTGTTCAAAGAGTAAGGAGGGAATACGACGTAGGTACATACTACCCATGGGGCTCAACAATGACTGCTTAGACTCAATTTTGGGAATCTAGAAGGGTCCTTCCTTACAAAGAATAATTCTTTTAGTTTTTTTAGTTGATCTACAAGTGTTGAAATTGGTCTGGACCACCTTCCCTTCATTCTAGTCCACTCCTACTCCCCTCCCCCTCCTCCCTTTTTTTTTAATCCTCCCTCCCTTCTTAATGTGGGTGAAAACTCTTTTAGTGGTTTTGAATTAATGGATGAAGTACTGTGCTGATAAAACAATTGAGCAATTGGACGTGCTTTGGCCTGGCCCCTCACCTTTAGAGTGGGCTGCTAATTGTCCAGTCACATAACTGTTATCCCTTTTCACCAGAGTATTTATTACATATCTCATTTTTCTTATTTCTTTCTTTTTTTTTTTTTAAAGATTTTTATTGGGGAATTGGGGGGATGGGAACAGTGCTGGGGAATTGGGGGAAGGGGAACAGACAAGTTG
>NW_017731403.1:1931300-1957158 GCF_001890085.2 Hipposideros armiger
GCAATGATAATACCAACATGGGCCAGTGAAGCGATGTCCTCCACAACTAGACTGAAGAACAAAAGGACAGCAACTTGTCTGTTCCCCTTCCCCGATTCTCCAACACTGTTCCCCTCCTCCAATTCCCCAATAAAATCTTTAAAAAACAAATGTTTTCTCTTTTATAATCTGCTCTTAGATATCCAATAAATACAGAGGGTACCAAAAAAATGTATACACATTTTAAGAAAGGAAAGCTGTATTAAAATTGTAATACTCAATATATACTGATAACAAAAGATGAATGCAAGTCACGTTTGACTTCTGCAATTACAAGAGGTGCTCAAAGTGGTCCAGACACTTCTGACTATGGCAAACTACTGCTTGAGCAACATTGACCAAAGTGTCCACCTGTATACATTTTTTGGCACCTCCAGTATTAGTCCATTTTACTGGATGGTAAAATTTTTCTTTGCTGAGATTTCTAGACCCCAAATCAAACTATCAAGTTGAAATAGAAGAACAAAATTTTGGAAGTAAGTGAATGTTAATGGACCTAGAAGGAAAAATGTTACAGGGTCATTATGAAATAAAAATCATAAATTTCAGTGTGTTAGGTGACTATATATGAAGGCTTTAAGGAACATAATGATGATAAAAGTGAAATACCATTTCTTGATTACTTACAATGTGCTAGATCTTCTTCTAACTCTTTACATGTGTTATCTTATTTAATTTTGACAGTAATTCTGGTAAGATAGGTACCATTACTATCCCATTTTTCAGATAAAGGAAACTGATAAGGGATAGGGCTGAAATTCAAACCCAGACATTCTGATGTGAAAGAATATGCTCTTTATTTATAAAATCATCCTCATTTTTATATAACCAATGCCAGAAGTCTTACTATTGTTTCAGGGTAGAAATAAAGCTGCTACTCTGAGACCATCCTGGCATTTGGCTATAATTCTAGTTTTTTGCTGCCTCTTTCCCTTCCTCCCTCGCTCCTTTTTGACTCTTTTGGGGAGGGTGCAGCTCACAATGGCCCATGCAGGGATTGAACCGGCAACCTTGGTATTATCAGCACCACAGTCTAACCAACTGAGCTAACCTGTCACTCCCCCACCCTTTCTTTTTCTTTAATTTCCACAGTTCTAAGTACACATTAAGAACAAGCTTGTTTACCGTGTAGAGTTCCTTATCCATGAGTATGTTGAAACAATAGTAGTTCATTTCATCATTCAAGAAAAGTAGGAATGTTCCTACCCATAAAAAAAAAGAAGAAAAGTAGGAATGAACAAAGGATCTTGGTGATAAGGTTAATTTATACTGGGCTTCAGCGATATAGCCTTATGATGCTATCACAGAACATAAATCTATTTTTATTGCTCATTGCAGGACTCTTGCAAGATCAACACACTTTACTTTTCTAAAGGACTGTATCTTTTGAAAATAATCAGTTAGGAAAAACAAAAAAAAGACAGCTAACCCCATAGGGTTCAAATTTAAATGTCTGAGATTTCTGTTGACCAAAAAAAATTTAGATAAAATGGTTTGCATTATTCTAAAACTCCAGACATGGGAGAGGGTAGGGAAAGGAGGGGCAGGGAAGAAGAAAAAAAGAATCAGACAATTGTTAGCAAATTTTTGTTGTAAAAGGGCCAAAAAGATTGGCCCAAATTGCTCTCTGTCCATGTGCCAACTATAATTTAGTAAAAGATAACAGTGTGGCTACCCATTTCTGTTTCATATCACTAGTCAGAATACTAGTCAGGATTTCGGTGTGCCTCATTTCCATATACCAACAGATACATAACCATCAACAGTAAGGAAAAGAGCTGGAATGTAAACATAATAAAACATTGGTATTTGAAAACTGCTTATCATATAGCTCATCATAAAAAAGAAGTTATGCTCTGTTATACTACATGGCTGGAATACTTTTTTCTAGCAGCATTTAAAATTGTGAAATGTTTTTTAAACCATGCACTGTACTCCCAGCCCCTGCTGTAAATTCTACTGAAGTATAAATTTCTCTGACTGTGATAGAGACTTTTAGTATTTTTGTGACATTAAACAGAGATTTTTACTTCTAGATTGATGATCCTCTGGTGTTTAAATTCACTGAGAGGGATCCTATGAAACCTCAGATTTTAAATATAAAATTTCTCAGTACAAGGTAATATTAAAACATTATGAGCACCAGGAGAAATAAATAGCATTCTCTTAAAGGAGAAAGTTTAATTGCTTAAACAACCCAAAGAACTTTTGTTTATGTGGATTATATCTATTGATATCTGTAACATAGATAGATAAATAGATTGATAGATTTATTGAAAGAAAATATCACATTAGAAATTCAAGCAGGGACAAATTTTAAAGTATTCATTAAGTAATATGAAAATATTATAGTAAATTTATTACATGTTAACATGAATAACATATTTTTATAAAAAATAACTTTCTGAAATACAATAAGGTAGTGAGAACAGTGGCACTATTTTACATTTTTGCACATTTCTAAAATTTGGTTTAAGAGAGTCTTATTCTCATATCTGCATCTTCATTCAGTATGTTGTGATTATTATTTTGGGTAAAGTATATAAAGAAAATCTGACCTTAAAAAGATATTTAGTTTGAAAAGGAAGGAATATTTTAATAAACTTTCAGAAAATTTGAGATATTCTTCTTTGATACAATACCAACTTTACAAGAGGTATTTCTTATAGGTTAATTGCAATGTACAATAAAATATGAAACCATATCATTGAATTTTCTATACTCTGTTACATTAAAACCCTTTGGTCTATCGTATACTTTGAATGGATCTTTTATATGTACATTATTTTATACCATTGTGCATTAGGCACTTGGAAAGTATTGGTTCTCTAAATTGTGAAGAGCTTCCAAATGTTGACCCCTATCATACAACACAACAAAACTATGTTGATTGATAGCCCCACTGATATCATTAGAGAATCTTTAAGTACTAGGAATGTAAAGATATAGGGGTGGATATGAGTTTCCCAAAATTATAATTTTCACATGAAAACATGACTTTTGTCATTTACAATACAAACTGTCAATTATTTTCCTTGTAATGACAGGCTCATTTCATTCATTTTTTTGGAAAAAATGTGTGAAGAACCATAGTTTTTCAATTGTCTCTTCCAGTAAAAATTGTATGCCATTGAAACAGTGTGAACAGTTCACAACTCAAATAATCACACCAGTGCTTTTTCTTAAGACAATCATTGTACTTGAGTATGCACCAGAAATGCTTTTTGTATAATTCTCATTTCTTTACACAGAATATTAACACTTTCTTGAGGGTCGAGATTTGACAAAATTAATAACATTTACAGTTTTATCATGGCCATTTGGAAGTGAAAGTAACTACATGTGTAATTTGGAACCACTGCCTTGATTGGCGCTGAGGCACCAGCACTGTTATCCATCATTAGTTTTTGTACCATTAGTGCAAATACAGCTAGTAACAAAATCAAGTAATATCTTCTATTATTATGAAAATCGTTTTGACTTTTCTGACTACATGAAAGTGTCTCAGGGGCCCTGGGGTCCGTGGAGCATCTTTGAGAACCATTATTTAAAAGAGTGCCATGTTCTCTGGGGTACAAGATTGGCATAATTTCCTACATGTCAAAATAGAAGTGGGGAAGGCTCACTGGAATTTTTTTCTGGACATTATCCAGATCTAGAGGTAACAGACAATTGTTTTTATTCATTTAGAAGATATTTATTATGTGTCTATACTATGTATTAGATCCTTGTAGGGGACAGGAAACATAAACTCTCTTGTTTTCCAATGAACAAATTATTTAACTTTGCTGAATCTGTTTCTCTGTCTGCAAAATGTGAATTCTAATACCTGGAAATCTGTTAACTAGATGAGATGACTACGTATGTGAGACATAGTGTTCGTGAAATTTAAGGTGTTCTGTAAAAGGAATGTATAGCACAATGACATTATTGTTTTCTGGGCAGATTAAACACATTATAAAAATAATGACCAGTGGTCATGCAACTATATATGAAGAGTATTCTAATAGATCGAGGGATGAAATTATTCTCTCTGTAGGATTTGTTTCCTGATCATCTCAGTGGGAAATGTGTGACTAGAGTAATGGTTTCCAGAAGTGAAAGTAGAGATTTGGGATTTAATTACCTAGTGATTATGTTGAAGCCATATATTATATTTCTAAAGGAAACATAATAGTATTTCTAAATGACATAGTATATGTGTAATCATCCAGAAAGAGAAGGTAGAATGAGTGAGAAAAGGTTTGAAGGCAGAGCCCTAAGTAATACATCCATTTAGGGGTAGGAAGAAGAGGAGAATCTGGAGAAAGAGTTTCATTGAATTAATAATGCCTGCAAGTATTAAGGCCACTAAACAAATGCTTCTCTTATACTTTATCACCTAAAACAGAACTTGAGTTGCCTCTGTTTCTCTATTCCCTCATCCACAAAATGGGAATCTGAATTTTTAATGTCTCTTCTTCAAGTTGTGCTCTATATTTTTAACTTAAATTGGTGAATATTATTTTTCTTCTTTTTCCCTCATCTTCTTCCTTCTCCTCTTCCTCTTATTAATCTTTATGTTTTATCAACATAAGGGATCCTCAACATGAGGACTAGAAGTTTAAAAGCCCCAAGAGAATGATATGGTTAGGAGGCTCATGGCAGCAGGGTGGAAGTTTCTTTACTTGGAGGCTCCCCTGAGAACAGAAATTTCTTTCAAAGTCATAATGGACCTAGCAAGGAAATGCCCCTTCCCTGTCAGCCTGGTAGCCTCCTGCCCCCTCCATAACTGGGGTAATCCATCTGTTCCTTTCCATGCTCTCTGCTGAGTTTATAAACGTCAGTGCAGTGTTTAAATTAGCCTCAAGAAAGCTCCACTTCCAAAGAGCACCAAACCATAAGTGTTGCTGGTGGTTTTATATTTCACTGTTTTGTATAACTTTCAGGGTGAGTTGTTTATTTTCTATTTGTGACCCTCTGGTCCCACAGCAGTTATACTTTATTCCATACTATCCTGAAAACATATCTTGCTAGATTTCTGAATTTTGGACCCCTTTGATTGAATTAATTCATAGAATTAAAATGCTCTTTTTACGTTAGTTTCTTATTCTCTCTTGGTAATGCTGTAGAGCTCAACATTTGTGTTATAAGAAACATATACCATTTAAAGGATATCCCAGAAAACCTTCTTTAGTATTTATGGCGTTATAAAAGTGGACATAAATTCCCAGCTGGGCTTTAGCCAAGTTTCACTATGCAGATGGCTGTATATACTGCCCTTCAAATCCCTATGGGAGAAGACGTGTAATGTCTTTCCTCTTTAATAACTTGTTTCAATGTCTAATAGTCATACCGATCATGACATTTTTTTCTCATGTCTGACTTAAATCTTTCCACCTGCAAGTTAACCATATTTCTTTGCTCTTTGACCTCAACAGAAGTAGGAAGCAGGCAGTTATTATTACTCTTCCATTTCTTTATCTGTTGAAAGGCAATGCTTCATCCATTGTACAAACCAGTGATAGTAATAAACTCAAATTTTCCAGAGAAAAATACACATCTGTTTATTCTACATGAGACAGACATGATTTTATTTCAGAATCAAGAAACTACTTAAAGAGTAATATTAGCACATGCTTCTAGAAAATTCCAATCATAATATATGTAAAATAGAAAGTGAAAGCACTTTCCCTCATCCCCACCATCATTGCTCTTCAGTGGAACCTTTGTTCCTACATTAGTATCTTGCCTCCCAGGCCTTTTTCATTGTAATTAGGTAAATAAACATGTAAACAAATAATAAGAAAAAGAAAGATACATGCCAATAGTATGTCAGTATGGTTCCCATTGTGATTTTTTTCTCTCTCATTTAAGTTTTGGCTATGCAGCATAAAATACCATGAAAAAAGCTTAATCATACAATTGTACCTCATTTTAAACACTACACATACACTCTAAAAATTATGTTAAATTATTAAATTTAATCACATTTAAAATGTGTGAAGATATTGACACAACCATGGAAAACTGCCAAAATCAACTAAAATTAAGTATATACCCACCCAGCAGTTTCATACCTGGGCATATATTCAACAGAAATGAGTGCTTCTGTCTACCAAGAGGCATGTATTATAATGTTCATAGCATCATTATTTATAATGGTCTTAAACTGTAGAACCTAAGTGTCCTTCAAAGAAGAATGGATAAAGAAACTGGTATAGTCATACCGAGCAATAAAACACAGTAAAAAAAAAGATTGAGATAGAAAAAAGCTGGACACAAAAGAGTACATACATATGAATATAATTCTACTATATGAAGTTCAAAAGCAGACAAAAATGATCTGTGGTGATAGAGATAAAAGTAATGGTGTACCTTATGGGATTATTGACTGGGTAAGTATACGAGAAAGTCTTCTAGAGTGCTGGACATATTCTATAATTTGATGGATGGTGATTACATGGATAGGTACATATGTAAACATTAATTGAACTGTACACTTAAGATTTGTATGCTTGATGTTATACTCATCACTCTCCACCTCTATTATACCTGAGACTTCTGGGTATGGAGTTGCTTGTACTTTCTGGGCAGGTGGCTCTCTCTTTGCTGCAGTGCCTTTTCACCTATTCTAGGCAAAGCCTTTTTGGGAGGCTGAGAGTAGGATGTTTATTTTTATTGTTTGTTTTGCTCCATCAGTTAGTACTCTTCTATTCCTTTTTTTACCTTCCAGGAACTTATACTCAATTAAAAAGATTTTTTAATATGATAAAAATGATATGTTAAAATCAGAATTCAGTTGTAGCTATAATTATTTGAATGTTCTCATTTCTGTTGTTCCTCATTTTCCTGGTATAGGTAAGAATAGTTATGTCCCCCAACTGAAAATTTTATTCAGGTTATATTCTAATATGTATGGCTTTATAGCTGTATATATTTTTCATAACTGACTTGGGTATGGGCTTCCTCTTGGGGTGATGAAAATGTTCTCAAATTATATAGTGGTGATGATTGCATAGCTCTGTGAATATACTAAAAACCACTGAATTGTATGTATACTTTGAGGGTGAATTTTATGGGTTTTGAGTTATATCTCAATAAAGCTGTTACTTTAAAAAGAGCTCTTGGAAATGAGATTATTGAGAAAATAAAATTCAGCCAAAGTTTAAAGATACAATGGTAAATCAAGAAAATCTCCTAAAATGTAGAGTGAACAGGGCATTGAAAAGGTAAAAGAAATAGAGAAACAATCTAGGAAGTCCAAGAACTATTAGAAATTTCATAAAGAGAGAGAAAGTAGAGAATAGGAAATTAACAAAGAAAGAATGTGAGACTTTCCCAAATGTGAAGAAGTCAAATTGAATAGACTTACTGAGAAGCAAGTAGAAAGAATAAAAAACCCTCTAAATTAGACATAATCACTGTGAATCCTCAGAGTACAAGAGAATGAAAAGATCTTAAGAGCCCCAAGGTGGAAAAAAGAAGCTCACCTACAAAGGAGCAAGAAAGAGAGTAGCACACATTCCTTATCAGCAGCCCTGAAAACCAGAAGGTAAGGAAGCAAAGTATTATTTTAACTGAAAGTTCTAGACCAGATAAGCTATTATTAAACTTTGAGGGCAAGAAAAAGCCTTTTCAGACATAAAAAGAACTTTGCTTCTGCATACATTTTTCTGAGGAAGTTAGTTGAGGGTGTCCAGCAAAACAAGGAGTGCAGGGCCGGCCGAGTGGCTCAGTTGGTTAAGAGCTCGCTCAAGATTTTGAGCTCTGAGCAACAGCAGTTCGATGCCCAGCCCGAGCTGAGCAGCCGCTGAGCTACCAACAGGTGGCAGGATGGCTCAGCTTAAAAACAAACAAACAAACAAAAACAAGGAGTGCATCAAGAAAGAAATGTCGGGAATTTAAACAGTGTGCCAACAGAAGAGAGCAATAAAGGGAGTTCCAGGTTGCTGGCTGTGTAGAAAGACCTGAAGAAGTATCCACCCAAATGGACCTGGAGAATGAAGGTTTTTGGGAGTGAAGGGTTCACGGAGGAAAAAAAAGCAAAACCACAAAACACATCAATTCTGAAGATAAGCCAGTATATTTAAGGTCAGAATACTTTGAAGCTTTGATTAAGGCAGATAATACACTCCCCCCTGCCCCCTGCCCCAAAGGCTACCAAGCATTCTAGGAGCAAAGCATATTATATGCATAGGAAATGTAATCATAGCACATAATTTTAATTTGACTCTGTCATTAATAGTTAATATAGTTCATAATGATGCAAACAACTGTTGATTAATGGTGAACTTTTTGAATCAAACTATAGAAAAAGCACATAAAACTAAATTATAGTTACAGAACAAAATATAAATGCTATAAATTTTGACCAGATAAAATAAAAGTAGAGATGATTTGCTTTTTCACAAAGATGGCAAAGTGAAGAAGGAAGCTCTTTCCCTCCCAAAGCCGAAGCCGAAGCCAAAGCAAAGCCTTTGAAGGCAGAAAAGCAGAGCTGAAAGGTGTCCACAGCCATAAATAAAGAAGATCTGCACATCACCCACCTTCCTACACCCCAGGACAGGAAAGGTAGCCCGCATATCCTTGGAAAAGTGTCCCCATGAAAAACAAGCTTGACCACTCTGCCATCACCAAGTTCCCCCTACTACAGAGTCTGCCATGAAGGAGATACAAGACAACAATACAGTTGTGTTCATTGTGGATGTCAAGGCCAACAAGCACCAGATCAAACAGGCTGTGAGGAAGCTCTATTGACATTGGTCAACACCCTGATCAGGCCTGATGGAGAGAAAGCCTATGTTCAACTGACTCCTGACTATGTTGCTTTTGATGTTGCCAATATAATGGGATCATCTAAACAGTCCAGCTCCCTAATTCTAAATATAAAACTTTCACTATGAAAAAAAAGTAAAGATGATTTGAGAGATGAAAGGGGGAAATAAAAAGTAAAGGGAAGGGTGGATGTGGCTAATATCCTCGTCTTAGAACATGAAAAGGTGTAGGATGCCATTTGTAGTCAATAGAACAAAACAAAAGATTATGTAATGTAAGTTACAAAAATAATAGATGGCAAAAAGTGTTTGAAATCTTTTGTCTGCTTATGGACTGGCTTACCATTTCTTTGTTGTTGTGTGTTCCTATCCTTTGTTGTTCCTTTCTGTCATTCAGATGGAATGAGAAGAGGATATAAACTTATGTGCTCAGTCTACACTATGAGCCTTTTGTACAGTATTTACAAACTCCTAAACCATCTTTCATACACAAGATTCTGGCTCTCTTATGTTAACTGTTGAATTATCATTTGGAATTTTTCTGATGGTGCTGCCTACCAACCAATAGTTTAATAGTAATAGAGTTGCCTTTGTCTATATATCAGTATGGATGTCTTTGCTATCATATACCAGGGGTGTCAAAAAATGTATACACATTTTAAGAGATGTTATCTATGCTCAAGCAGTAGTTTGCTGTAATCAAGTGTCTGGACGCTGATGGTAACCACTTTGAGCACATCTTGTAATTGCAGAAATCAAACGTGGCTTGTATTCATCTTTTGTTATTGGTATATATTGAGTATTACAATTAATACGGTTTCTTTACCTTCTTAAAATGTGTATAATTTTTTTGGCACCCTCTATATATGTATTCCCAGAAAACTTGTTTTGCAAAATCACACACTAGTTATCAGTGTTCATGATAAAAAATATCGTTAGCAGAAGTGCATTAAAAAATCTATGAAAAGAGGACATACAGATGGCCAATAGACATATGAAAAGATGCTCAACATCACTAATCATCAGGGAAATGCAAATAAAAACCACAGTGAGATATCACCTCTCACCAGTTAGAATGGCTATCATCAACAAAACAAATAATAACAAGTGTTGGAGAGGCTGTGGAGAAAAAGGATCCCTCATACACTGTTGGGGGGAATGCAGATTGGTGCAGCCACTATGGAAGGCAGTGTGGAGGTTCCTCAAAAAATTAAGAATAGAATTACTATATGACCCAGCAATCCCTCTCCTGGGTATCTACCCCAAAAGTCTGAAAACATTTATCCGTAAAGATATATGTACTTCAATGTTCATTGCAGCTTCAAGACATGGAAACAACCAAAGTGTCCTTTGATAGATGACTGGATAAAGAAGATGTGGTACATATACACAATGGAATACTATTCTGCCATCAGAAAAGTTGAAATACTGCCATTTGTGACAACATGGATGGATCTTGAGATTATTATGCTAAGCAAAATAAGTCAGAAAAAGTCGGGAATCATATGACTTCACTGATATGTGGGGTATAAAACTGAAGGCAACAAATGAACAAGATAAACAAACAAAGAAACAAAAACTCATAGACACAGACAACAGTTTAGTGGTTACCAGAAGGTAAGGGGAGGAGGTAGAAGAGGATAA
This sequence comes from Hipposideros armiger, assembly GCF_001890085.2. Classification (NCBI taxonomy): domain Eukaryota; kingdom Metazoa; phylum Chordata; class Mammalia; order Chiroptera; family Hipposideridae; genus Hipposideros; species Hipposideros armiger. The sequence goes on from NW_017731403.1 coordinate 1,941,740, forward strand.
AAGGTGTCAAATATATGGTGATGGAAGGAGATCGGACTCTGGGTGGTGAACACACAATGTGATATATAGATGATATATTATAGAAATATACACTTGAAACCTATGTAATTTTACTAACCATTGTCACCCCAATAAATTTAATTTTTAAAAATCTCTGTAAATTTATAATCAAAGCACTAATAAAAACAATAAGAATCTTGATAAAAGTACTAACACAGTTAAAAAGATATGCTAACTTCCAATAAATAAAGAAAAGTTACAGCATATGTAGGACTTTATGTGAACAAAAGAGTTGAGGTAGCTCACTGGAAGAGGGTGTAAAGAGATTTTGAATTTAGTTTAGTTATGGAGGCAAGAGCATTGAAGATCAGGTAGAACCAAACTGGAAGCACTTCTAAGGCAGGACACACGGCCAGGCAGAGCCAAGAGGAGGAGCTAGGGATACCTGGGAGCTGCATACAGTGCTCAGTTCCTCTTGTGGCTTCTAGTGTTCAGCTGTATTCGATTACTTTGGGTTCAGCTGCTGTTATTTGGTGGCAAAAAAATGTTAAAATAATGAGAAAAAAGAGGCACTTAACAGATGTGATTTTTGTGTAATATGGAAATTATTCCTGTTTGTGTGTGAGCTAATAAACCAGAGTTTTAGCAGAATGTATTCGATTTAATATTTTAATGTACTTTGCCTTTATGATATTGGAAAAATGATTAAAAAGGAGATAAATGCGATGCTGATTTCTGGTAACTCAAGTCTTAAAGCACGTAAGTTTGTTTATTTAAATTTCACACACTGGGTTTTCATTAATGGTATTAGGAAAATGAATAAAACACATAAAATGACAGTATTATTGTTTCTTATATCAAGAGTTTTTTAAAAACCATTGAATAGCAAATATGTTATTTTAGACAAATTTCTGTGTGTGTGGCTGCTTTGTACCATTAAGACACAGTTTTGCAATTAAATCAAGCCTGGCACTGACAGAATACTTTTTAAGAATATCAACAAAGAATCATATATGTAAACGTAAGTTTGTTTATTTAAATTTCACACACTGTGTTTTCATTAATGGTATTAGGAAAATGAATAAAACACATAAAATGACAGTATTATTGTTTCTTATATCAAGAGTTTTTTAAAAACCATTGAATAGCAAATATGTTATTTTAGACAAATTTCTGTGTGTGTGGCTGCTTTGTACCATTAAGACACAGTTTTGCAATTAAATCAAGCCTGGCACTGACAGAATACTTTTTAAGAATATCAACAAAGAATCATATATGTGTAGATATTTTAAATATATTTTAACAAGCCACAAAACAGAGAAAGTTATAATTTATTAAGTGTATACAGTAAGTAGAGAAATAGGCTCCAGTGTGCATTTGAATTCAATATTGTAAGGATTGCACATGATATTAAAATATTAAATCCTTTTATTTTTCAAATCTGTCCCCTTTCCCCCAAGAGGTAATTATATTTTCATGAGTTTTTAAATACATGTAGCATTGATGGTTGATAAAGTTTTGTGTTTTTCTCTTGAATTGAAGTCAGAAGCCTGTTTCTCTTTCTTAAAAGCTATAAAAAAGAAAAAGAAAGCCTAATAGCTTTTCTTACTTGAAAACCATTTTTAAAATTTCAAATGACCACTTTTGAAAAAGTTGCTATATGTTATGCAGTCTTGGTATAAAATGACCCTTATTTTTATGGCTTTAAAAAATGTGTTGCAAAGCCTGCTGGGTTAAAATTTTAAAATCAACATGTAAATCTGCCTGACAAGGTTTTTGTTTTGTTTTGTTTTGTAATGTGAGATATGAATAAATGCTCTGTCTATGACTTTTTCAACACCTGGTTTTAGTAGCTTGCTGTTTTAGTTGATATGAACTGAAAAGCTTTCTCAAGTTATTAGTCTCATTATAGCATTTTTGGTAGTCAACTGGTTGATTTTGGCTTGTTTTATTAAGGTTGTGATTAAGTTTAAGATTTTGAAGCATACATTTTAAAACATCTGTGTGTAGTACTCTTACTCAATTCCGATTTGCATATTATGGATTTTTACCCCCCAAACTCTGCTTTTGTGACATATCTAATGAAGTGTTAGTGGCTTGTGTGTGTGAGAAAAAGATATACAGGGGAACAGAACAGAGCAGCAAGGGTGAATAATTGCTAAATTCACATTATTCTGTTGGCATTTCTTGTTGTGAAATATATCCATTTATTCCTTTGGATCACATGTCTTGTGTGAGAAGGGGCATTATATAAATATGGTTACAGTGTCTGAGTCTGAGCTAGGAAACGCTAACTGGATAAAAAGCTCAACTATGTTTTTGAATCAAAGACACTCTTATCTTTCAATTGAACATATCATTATTACCGTGGAAATCTAAATAGCCCCTCTGATGACTTTCTCTGATGATTTCCATTTCTTATGGACTCTCTAAAAGACAGTTAGATTATGAATAGATTGTGTATATTTTGAGCATGTTTAATTCCTCCTCCTTCAGTTGCAGAGATAGGATTGGAGAGGTAGGCAGTTCATATCATACACAGCCAGCCTTTCATGCTTTTAAGACATCTTGTATTTTTGCTTAACAGTACTTATCACAATACTGATTAAGTAATTATTTCTGTAATTGTTGTATGAATACCTCTCTTGATAGACAAAGCTCTGTGTGTCCAGGAACCACGCACGCTGCCATCACCTGCAGTCCAGTATATAAACAAATAAATGGGGCTCATGGTGATCTTAGACTTGAACCCATTTTGTGTGAAAATTTGTTTTCATATATTTAATGTCAATATTTAACATTTGAAGATGTCATTGTGTAAACATGTTAATTATTGACACGAAAGGTCCTCATCCCCTATGAAAGAATAGCATGTAGTAGGCTGAATTAATTAGGAGAGCATCAAGGAATTGTTTGTCTTCTTTATTTGTTGGCCATGAGGTCAGAGATTTTTGTCTGATTTGTCCATGGATTTATTCTTAGCAGCAAGAACAGTGCCTGGCACAGAAATATATGTTGAAGCAACGAATTAATAAAAATTAATGACACGACTCAATAATAATAAACAACCTAATAAAAAATGGGCAAAAGGTTTGAACAGATACTTCACCAAAAAAGATATGAGCTGGCAAATAAGCACAGGAAAAGATGATCGACATTGTTAGTCATTAGAAAAATACAAATTAAAACCACAATGAAATATTGCTACACACCTGTTAGAATGACTAAAATCCAAATAACTAGCAATAAATACCAAGTGCTGGTGAGGCTGTGAGGCAACTAGGACTCTCATATGTTGCTGGTGGGGCAGCACATTTGGGAATCAGTTGGTCAGTTTCTTATAAAGTTAAATGTATACTTAACATATGACCCAGCAACACCAGTCCTAAAAATTTACCCAAGAAAAATGGAACCATATGTTCACACACATACACACATAAAAACCTGTATATGGATGTTTGTAAAGGCTTTCTTCATAATTTCTAAAACTTGGAAACAACCCAGATGGTCATTAACTGGTGAATGTATAGATAAACTGTGGCACATGCATATGATGGAATATTACTCAGTCCCAAAAGGGAGCAAACTACGAATATATACAGCAACACTGATCAATAGCAAATACATCATGCTCAAGTGAAAGAAGCCAAACTCAAAAGGCTATGTACAGTATGATTCCAGTTATATAACATTCTTGAAAGGCAAAACTGTGAGACACAAATCAGATAAATACAGGTAAAGTGTTCACCAAGGGCTGCAGGGTGGGGAAAGAGAATTGACTACGAAGAGGGAGATGGTCTCTATGTTGATTATGATAGTGCTTACCCGACTGTATGCATTTGTCAAAATTCATAGGCCTGTACTTCAGGAAAGGATGAATTTTACTGTATGGAAGTTATACCTTAATAAGCCTGACTCAAAACCAAACAGAGTTCATGAGACTTTTCTCTATGAGTCCTTAAGCAAGCAAATCGTTAGCTTGCTGCTTTGAGGATCAGGAATGAACTCATGCTCTACCAAGGGAACAAAGAAACTAGTGAGATTCACCTCCCCACTTATCATTCCTGCTATTCTTATTCTTCAGATTCTCACCCTGACAAACTGGTAACAAGAGCCTCCAAAATTCTTAATCTCCTCAAAAACTGTAATGAAAAGAATGTGTCAGGCGTAGAAGTTTTTTCTGTCTAGGTCTTTATTTTTTTTGTGTTATGCTCTATAGCAGAAACCATTTATTAAATGATATCAGCCATTTAGCACCGTGTAAGGCACTAAACTCAGTGCCTCAGGTGGGGCTAAGAATGCAGCACGTGCCTCGTTTGCTACCTCTTAGAGTTACTATGAGAATCAGAAGAGGCCATGGCTGCATTGTGTAAACTGTAAAGTGCTAAATAAAGATAGGTGGTTTCATTGTAAAGTATTCTTAACAAACCTGGATATAACAAACAAACTTGGATTTCAGGCATCAGAGAGCAATCCACAAACACAGCATGGGTATGATGTGTAAGAAAGATGTACTTGACTTGCATCTATGTTTGGCCCCAGTGCCTTCTTGCCCAATAGGGAGAATTTGTGGCGTTCAGGAGTTTTGTGCATAGCACTGATAAATGGCAGGAATTAAATTTGACAGATTGGAGAGTGAGAAGTGACTCAACTGAAAGACTGCTATATGCAAAAGTTGTACTTAGAGGCTCTAAAGGAGTGATCTTCAGCAGGTTCGGTTTTTGTTTATTTTTGTTTTTGTACAATCTTTAGTTTTTTATGATGTGGGTTCTCTTGTTCTAAATCTAGGTGATCATTGTAGCAAATGTATTATGTCACCAAACCCTTCCTTCTGATATGTCACCTTCCCGTGTTTTTGCCACCCTGGTGTTCTATACATTTTTGTTTTGTGTAACAGCCAGCTTTTTTATCCTTGTATTGTCATGAACCCACTGATATCTGTGACAAAGTTGTAGCTACAGTCATAACAGATTTCTCCTGTTACTTTATATACATATACACACAATTAGAAATCTTGCTTCTCAGATTGATAAATTATATGTCTTGATGAAGTATCCATGTTGAGCTCAACAAATATTTGTGTGACTTTATTTGAGAACTTATTTACTGGGTACTGCAGAATTAGAAAATGAATCCTACTAGTAATATGACTTTGGCCAGATCACTTAACATCTGTTTCCTTACTTGCAAAATGCAGGTGATGCTGTCAACTTCACTGTTGTCACCATGTTGTAAAAATCACAATAGCTTAGCAAAGCTTGCAGTCAACTATGAAATTCTGTCCCAATATAAGGCAGTTAGTATTATTAATGGCATTCTTCTCATTATTTGTACCACTCCCAGAAGAGGGTTCATTGAAAAATTATTATGTTTCTCCAGGGAGAGTCACTCCAGGGCAGCTGACATCCTATATTCAGCTCTTCAAGAACAATCTCAAAGCTTTAGTGAATCACTGTGGACTCTTACAGCTCGGGCTGGCCACTGTTCAAACTCTGAAACACCCGCAGACTGCCAAGTGGGACAACTTTCTGGCTTTTGAAAGGCTCCTTCTCCAGGTATGTTGGCTATGGGAGCTTCTGGGGAATATTAATAATTAAAATTTTTGCTTCCATGGAAAAACTTTGATATTTATTGTGGTCTTAGTAATAAATCCTATTGTTGACATATGCTCTATATCGTATTCTCCTTATGCCCTCAAATTAAAATAGAAACTTTGTCTATATCTTTTGTTTTTTGACAGTGACATCTTTGGCTTCATACTCAATACTAAGAATGTTGTTTGAGCATTTGACTAACCTTTGAAAACCTCTTTTAAATTTCATTCCACTTGGACCTTTCTTGATCTTTGTGGCATCTTTATTCAGTTCCTGCTACTTCTGTAGAATATTATTGCTAATTGCATTTCTTCTGACACTAGTCTCAAATTCTTAAAATGCATACATGGCATGTGGCTTAGTAAAAGATGAAAGGAGGCAAACTCTATTTGTAGTTTTATGAAGAAATTTGTATGTGGGATAGGACCTTTTCATGATTGAACTATTTTCATGGAAAACTTTTTTATAAAGATATATTTTTAAAAATTGTAAAGTATTTCAAAATACATTAAGTGACAAATATCTATGTACTCTCCAAATAGACTCAATATAGCTTACTAGTCTTTAATATTTATTTTATGCTTTTTTAAATTAGAGAAATAAAAATAGAGATAAAGTTGAAGCATCACTGATACTATACCCTTTCCTGATCTGAGTCTCCTTTTTTCTTTCTCAGACGTAATGACAAGTTTGATTCTTTGTTTCTATATTTTTATTCATTAAATATTAATTAATATTTCCCTATAAATAATACAGAATATTATGAGCTTTACTTTTTATATAGTCACATAAACTATACACATCCAAGTTGATGTGTATAGATCTAGTTCATTTGTTTAAACTCTACCATACTATTTGATAGTATGAATATACAATTTATTTATCCAGTCCATATTGATGTATATTTAGGCTGTTCCATATTTGTGTGCATGCTTGCATGCCGTGTGTGTGTGTGTGTGTGTGTGTGTGTGTGTGTTTGTGTGGGATTAGTAAGAAAGTGATGAATATCCTGGAACATGTCTTCTGGTACACATGTGAAAGAGTTTCTTGAGGATATACACCTTGGAGAGGACTGTTAGATTGTTCACTACACATATTGTTGAGTTTACTAAATATCATCAAATAGATCACCAAAGAAGTTCAACTATAATAGTTGACCTTCTGCCAAGAATGGATGACAGTTTGTTTCCCAGCATAGAGTCCAGCACTCACTATTATCAAACTTAAACATTTTGTATAGTGGGTTAATTCTACCTGGATGTATACATTTGCAATTCTCTGACTACTATGAATCTGAGCATCTTTTATAGCACTTATTATTGGCTATTCGATTTTCCTCTTCTGTCAGTTGCTCATTCTTATACTTTGCACATTTTTTGTCTGTTGGGCAACAGCAAAAACTGTTTTATATTTATGCAATATTCTATTGTTCTATAGAATACTTATCTAACAGTCATTTTTCTCTTTCTCATGTTGGCAGAACACCAGTTTTGTTCCAGTATCTAGTCTTTTCCCACATGATTCAAGCAAATCCTAGTTGGTCTCAGACTATATTGGTATTCACATTTCCCCACTTCATGATTGGTTTAGCAGTTCTAGCCAAAGAGAGACAAAGGGAAGTTTGCTGAAAATGTTTCTAGGAAAGATTTTCTTTTGCTCTTATAGAAAGATACATACTGAAGGAACAAACTCCTTTTTCTGCCTCTTGATGTATGTTTGTGACATGTTGAACATTTTGTGGTAATGAAGGGAGCTCGCTGATATCCTTAGGAAGACAGAAGAAAACTTAAATCCTTAATGGTGACCTTGAGCCTTACTTCAAAATATCTGGTTTTGTGAGATGATAATTTTTCTCATTGTTCAAGCCATTTTGACAATTGTTTTTCTGTTATCTGGAGCCAAAAGACATTCATTCTTTTCCCACTGACATGTAATATACTGAGATCTCATAGAAAGGTGGGTGTATTTCCAGTTTCTAGTCTTTTCCAGTGTTCAGTTTATCCATCACAGAATTCATAACATAGCATTTTAAAATCAATATGTCTAGTTTATGCTCTTCTCTATAAAAGAGACTTACTAGATTTACTTGTGGATAGTTTAAAGATTTCAATGCCATTGTGAATTGAGTTTTTTAAATTTTCTAATTATTTATTGCTAGTGTACAGGAATACTCTTGACTTTTGACTGCTGATCACATATGCAGCAACCTTGCATTTGATATATTTATGTTCTTTTATCTTGCTGTGATTCATTGGTTCTGCTGGGTTTCCAGTGTGGGCAATAATATCATTTATGAATAATGGCAATTTTGTTTCTTCCTTTCCACACTTGATACCATTTTCTTTTTTAGGCACTGAGTAGGCACACTAAGACATCGTTCAGAATAGACATCTTCACCTTATTCCTGACTTGAAAAAAGCATTCTAAAATTTTACCATTAAATATTATGTTGCTGAGGTTTTGTTTTGTTTTTAATTAGGTGAGGGAAGTTCCTTCTTAATCCTAATTTGCTGAGCTGTTGTTCTTATCATGCATGAATGTAAATTTCATTTAATGCAAATTCTGAATTTTTTAAATGATTATATAGTTTTTCTCCTTTAATCTGGTTAAACTTGGACCCTCTCTCCCTCCCTCTCTCTCTCTCTCTCTCTCTCTCTCTCTCTCTCTCTCTCACACACACACACACACACACACACACACACACACACACGCATGCATATGCACGCAGGCATGAACCCATGGACGGGGGCTGATCACCAGAAAAACCAAGCCATCTTATATTTATAATTAATTTTTGGAATCCTGTTCCATATTAGACTACCTCAGATGTGACCATGGTACTTGGTGTGATTCAGCAACTGAAAACGAATAAAAAGACTGGGAAAAGAAACAAGCATTTAAAATACTAAAACCTCACTTTTATCACAATTGATCATCACACTGGCTAGCACCGTGTTCTCAGTGATAGCTTGGTCCTTACAAGATAGTGTTTCAGCATAGGTGAACGTATAAACTAGCCATTGTAATTGCTCTTTGTTTACAGACACAATGCTTATTTTAAATATTTAAATATTTCTTCCATTAGTGTATTAAGTCATAATATAAGGTGAGCTGTCCCTTTTACAACCTTTGGTTTGAAGGTAAAACATTTGAGTTGATTTTGAGCATGAGAGCACCTTCTAGCTTTTTCTAAAGTGGTTGAAAGCCACTTAGATGCAAATCTCAGCCAGCGTCGAGAGTTTATTTCTTTGGAGACTCATTTCCACCACTCTACCAGGCCCCTGTCACTGGAACTTCAGTGTTGATTTTATGCCCTAAGTAATATTATAGACTACTTGGTTAAGAAAAATAAATTTGTCTTGGAAATCTAGAATTAAACATATATTACTGCATTTCTTCTACTTGCTACCAACTCTTGGCTCTTTGGTTTATGCTACTTAATGACTAGTCAGCAATAGATCTGTGTACTCGTCATAAAACTTATGTTTGACTCAGGCTCCTAAAAACAACTGAAAGATAATGTTATATGCATAAAAGATAAACTTTTTTGAGTATTGTTGGGAAAAATTTAATATTTATTGTCAGCAAATAGGGTTTTAAAAACCAAAGGAGGGCTGGTGGAGTGGCACATTGGTTAAGAGTTGGCTTGGGGTGCCAGCTCTGAGCAGCAGGGCCCCAATTCATATCCCACATGAGAGCCAGTGATGCTGCGCCCTCTACAGCTAAGATGGTGAACAACAGCTCAACCTGGAGCTGGGCTGCTGTGAGTGGCCAATGATGGCATAGGCTGCAGTGGGGCTGCAGTGGGCTCCCGTAAGCTACTGTGAGTGGCTGGCAGCCAGCGTGAGCCGCCGTGAGGCGCCATGAGTGGCCATCCAATGGCCACTCATGGCGCCTCACGGCGGCTCACGAAAGCTCACGCCTGCTGCCGGCCAGCCCCACTGCAGCCTACACCGTCCCTGGTGACTCATGGCAGCCCAGCTCCAGGTTGAGCTGTTGTTCACCATCTTAGCTGTAGAGGGCAGTGTCACTGGCCCTCATGTAGGATCTAAATTGGGGTCCTGCTGCTCAGAGCTCGCATCCCAAGCCAACTCCTAACCAATGAGCCAATGGCCCAGACCTGTTTACATTTTTTAATCAAAGCATGGATTTACTTAATTTGGTAGTAGACTATGAAGACTTATTTTTATAATATAACAAGAAAGTTTGATTTAGTTTCCTCATCTAAATAGAAATAAAGTGACTACCTCATAGTGTTATGGTCAGGACTGTATGAGATTAGATATGTATATCACTAAGTACAATGCTTTACATATAGTAAGTGGTCAATAAATAGTAATTACTTATTCTTTTAGCTGAGCCAGAAATATTACAAATGCCAATGTGTTTTATATGAGTAATGCCTTTAATATATTCTTAACTAGATTTTCTTTTAATTAAAATTTTTAAGGAAAATGAGACTGTTAAAAAAAATCTCACTTTTTTCATATTTACTATTTGATAATGTTTAACGGTATTTTCATTTAAAGCTACATTTAAATCCTACTGTTTTTCCAATGTACAGCTGATGTATTTATGCTAATTGTCACAAAGGAAAACTTTTATTGACGATAACATATTGTGGTTATAAACTGATAGCAAACTATGTAGTAGAAGAAGCAGCTATGTTTATACTTCCTAAAAAGTACAATTTATAAATATATTTGTATTATCTACCTCATTATTTCTTTAGGCAGAATTTACATTTCTAAATTAAAATATCCAACTTGGAAAATTATTTTAAATAAAATATAAATGAGTTATAAAACCTCTTAAGATAACCCAGGTAAATATTGCTTTAGTTTCAAATTTTATGTGTCTTTGCAATGAAAAGTAGGCAAACCATTTTATTAGTTGTCAAAGTACTTTTTAGCAGGTAGAATTTGTTTTTTTAATGCTATACTAAATTTCAGAATACCCCTTCTGTAACAAATCAAGTAAGTACCTAAACTGAAGAACAGTATGTCTGCTTGTCCTATATCCAATTGGTGGCTTTTACCTTCTCAGTCCTCTAGAACTTCTATTAGATTCCAAGCCATATGGTTGGGTTTGGGAGTATGATGGCTTACTTTAGGTCTGTTCCTGGTTTCACCATCACCCTGGGAAGTTCTGCTTCATAACAGTTTGTCATTTGCAAAAGTGCTGGTGATATCATTTAGGTAAAGATTGAGGGAAGAGGCAGAAAAAGATGATTCCCAAAGTCAGACCCCTGAGTGTTGTTTATAGATTAGGGAAATTTCTCATTTTTCCTGAGAAGGAAAATTATATAACATGTTTAAAAGAAAACTTGTTTCTTTTACATTCTACTCTCAACACTTATGGCACCAATGTGTGGGGTTTTTCCCATACCAACCAATTCTCCACCCAGTGGAGACTGGGTGACTCTACAATTCAATTATGACACTAACTTCATTGAGTCAGCATGGAGTCCACAGGTTATGGACTCAGTCCTATGAGACAGCCCCCACCCCCAGACAGCAATTGCAAGTCTGTGCCTCTCATACTTCTGACAAACTGGCTATAAATGAAGTTCCCACAGCCCCCTCCTGAGGTTTGATAGTTTGCTGTAATGGGTCACAAAACTCAGGGTAACATTTATTTAAGCTTACCAGCTTATTATAAAGAATATTACAAAGGATACAGATGAACAGATTAAGAGGTACACAGAGTGAGGTTCAGAAGGGTTCCGAGTGCAGAATTTCTGTTTTCCTGAAGTTGCGGGGTGTGGATGTGTTTACCAACCCCAAAGCTCTCTGAACCCTATTCTGTAGGGATTTTTATGGAGGCTTCATCACATAACATCGCATGGTTGTTAACCCAATGTCTAGCCCCTCTCCCCTCCCTGGAGGATAAGGGGTAAGGCTGTAAGTTCCAAGATTCTACACATGGCTTGGTCTTTCTGGTGACCAGCCCCCATCCACAAGCTCTCTAGGAACCCGCCAAGAGACACCTCATTCGAACAAAGATGCTCCCATCACCCAAGAAATCCCAAGGGATTTAGGAGTTCTGTGGACCAGGAAACAAGGTCAGAGAGCAAATATTAGAACAAAAGATGCTCCTAGCAGCCCTATTGCTCAGAAAATTACAAGGGCTTTAGGAGCTGTGTGTTGGAAACTGAGGGGGCAGAAACCAAACATATATTTCTTATTATGTCACAGTGTTTTTCACAGCATTTTACCAAAATAACTACAAAGGCAAGTTTTGTAGAGGAACACCTGTCCGCCACTCCTGATTTCCATGGGGAAGGGTTTTCCAAGGCATGCTTTTATGCTTCACTCCTCTTAAGAAGAGGGCCGTTTTATCTGGTTGGCAAAGTGGGATGATCAAATAGGTTCAACTGCCTTGTCTCCTCTTGGGAGTGGCCCTGCTGTGGAGAGCACAGTGGTGCTCAGCTCCTGCAGGATCAGAATCGGCCCATATTGGGTGGCAGTGTCTTCTTTCTCCACTCTTCTTATTGTTTTAGAGCGAGCTGGCAGCAGGGAGCAGATGCTTGGCCCTGCGTCTTCCCAGGAGGGCTGCCCTGGTCGGTGCCTGTCTGTGACCTGGGGAGGAGCTGTCTGATTCTGGAGCTCCACATGAGCAAGCCAACATGGGGAACAGACCTAATACCCCACCACCCAGTCTGGCCTTTATCAATGATAAAAGTGATGTTTAAACTCAGGCCTTTATTAAGCTCTGCTTTATTTCTCAACCTGTTCAGAACCATGACCGAGAAGAAAGCGCTATTTTTTGGTAGCCTCCTTGGAGAGCCCTACAGTAATCAGCAGTTGTTTTGAATGAACTGTCTTAAATATTTTTGGAGAAGGCTTAAATGGGGATTTATCAATTACCTCTTTGGACATTTGTATGAAGCAGTTATGCAAGGAGAGGTAGGAATCAGGGAGATAGTAACATAATACAGAGGCAAACTTTTTTTTTTTTAAATGAGCTGAAAATAGTGAAGGTCATTTTCTATTCAGAAAACAGAAGGAGCCCATCTGGCTAGGAGAATACTACCATTTTTCATTGATTCTTAGACGTCCATTTTTTCACATTTCTGAAATTGGGATGCATCCTGAAATCAATGGCATTTCTTAGTTTAACTGCAGTACTTTTTATTTCTTGCTGAGAATACATAGAGTAATACTGTGTGTTACAATCTGTGATGTCTTAGAGTCAATGAAATGGGGTTTTGAAGTTAAGAAGTGGATGAACATTTCCCCTGACCTTGGATCTGACTTGATGTCTTCCTGACTGCTGTGTTGGCAAAGCTATTGGGTTAAAATAGTGGCATTTGAGTGGCAGCTTGCCTTTACTGGCCATGAGTTTGACAAAAGGTTTGCCATTTGGGGTTTTCATCTCACTGTAGTGCCTTTCATAAGTTAAGGAGGTGATCTTTTTTTGAGGTAAGTTTGCGGCTAGTGGAATATGCTGTGAATACATCATGATTACTTAAGTGATGCTGAACTATTCCCCTAATCTTCTCTAGGGCCAAGGGATAGATGCTCTGGGGATGTGTTCATATGCTGGCACTATGAGGTCTTAGGTTAAGATTTTTTGAGTGGATTCCAGATAGCTCAAGAATATGTTGACTTAGCTTGTGTCCCTATAGTGAAATATAAGTTGTGTAATATTTTAAATATAAGAACAGTGCATTTAAATTCTTAAAAATTATGACATTATCTTAATTAAAATAAACTCATAATTAGTGTTTTAAAGTCATACAAATGTATAAATATTTAATTATTGGATTTGCTTGTTTTTACCTGTTTTGTATATAAGCCATTTTAATTAAAAACATGTAAGACATTTAATTCCCAACTGCTGATTACTCATTGTACACTAAAATTTAGTTATAACAGTATACTGGAAATTAGTTAACTTTAAGAAATATATACACCAAGATGCATTATTTAGAACAAGTGAAGAAAAATAACTTTTGAATATAAAGGCAATGCTGTCTGTCAGCTTCTCTAACCACTTACTTTGTTTATCCTCCTTTCTTTATAGATTGCTCCAGGTCCTCTTTTTTTGTGGTTTTGGAGTCTTCCACATTATTCTTAGCTGTTAAGTAATAGTTTTAGTAATACTGTTACAGATCTCCCCTTCCTGAATGTGCAGCAAGGGATCTCTCTCCCCCACCCCACCCCCCTTCATCCACTCCCCTTCATGCATAGCAGGCTTAAAGAAAGAAAACTAGAGCTGAAACAGCTTTGATTCTGACAAATAGGGAAGCTTGGGGCTTTAGCAATAACTAGTCCCTCTTATTAGAATGTCATCTTCCCAACTCTTTCATGGCTGATGAAAACAAATACCATCTCCTCATGGAAGTCTTCCCTGAGTAGCCTCTGAATCACTTTGTTTTATATTCCCTTCTCATGTTGTATTCATTGTCTCCCTCTGCTAGATTACAAAATAAGTGAGATTAGGGACTTTATTGACCTAATTCATAAGTATGTCCCAGAATGTAGAATCTTCATTTTCACACTTGTAGTAAGTAGTAGGCTGAACCCTCTGCCCATGGGAATTTAAGAAGTTTGTTATAAGCATGGAGTTTACTTGCCACAGATGGGTACCTGCAATTGGTGGATAGATATTTGAGTGGTTTACCAATCAAAAGGGGCTTCTTGTTATGGCCTTTAGGACAGAGGCATCTTAATGTTCTCACCACCTCGTCTCACCTTTTTACATAGCACATGGCCACCCACAAGGATGACCATGCTTCCCAGTTGCCCTTGCAGCTAGTCATGACCAGGTTCTGGGGAATGAGACACGAGTAGCAGTGATGGGGGCCACTTTCAGGCTATGCGCTAAAAGGACAGGTACATGCCTTTCCTTTTTCCCCTTTCTATGGACTGAAATGCAGCCAGGATGGCAAGAGCGGGAGTGGTCAACTGGGATTATGAGAGAAAGCTATGCATTGAAGACATTTCAACAAAAAGATGGAAGAACCATAGTTGGTTCTCTGAAAATGGTGTAAACACCATACCAGCCCTGGACCACCTACCTGGTCTTTCTGTGAGTGAGAAATACATTCTTATCTTGTTTAACCCTCTGTAATTTTGAGTCTTTGTGATAGCAGCCAAGCATTCTAATTAACATGGTCATGTTTTACTGCAATTTTCATCACAGAAGTTTGTGCTGTGAGCCTTGTAATTTTGATCATTTTATAATATCCTGGGGAAATGATCAAAATAATGAGTTGTCTTGATGCATGTGCTCTTAAACATCACTAGATTCTGGGAGATTTGGAAATAGTATATGGGATTTAATTTATTTTAATGCAATACTAAATTATTAGAGTTTTTAATTTTTCTAAGAAATTTATGGGTAAAAGTCCCAGATAAAGGACATTGGAATTCAAAAGATGTGAGCAGCCTAACATGGTAGTCCAGCAGGGGCTCATGCGATTAGACTCTTATTAATTCAAAAGACCTCTACTCCCTTTTTTCCTTACAATTCAGAACACCTGGCAAGACACCGTCTCATCTATAAATAGAATAAACTTTACTAATTCTCAGAAATATAAGTCATCTCTTTAGTTTCTTTCTTCTCCAGAGCAGCCTCTGCCCTCTAGCTCTTTGCCAAGAGAGGTGTCACTTCCAAATGGTGGAGGAAAAAACTTTTTTCAAAAGAAGGCAGTTTCCCTTTCCATGTAATAATAATCTATTGAGGGCCGGCCTAGTGGCGCGATGGTTAAGAACTCGCTTGGGATGCTAGAGGGCCCCGGTTCGGATCCCACATATGAGGGCCAGTGACACTGCCCTCTACAGCTAAGATGCTGAACAACAGCTCAACCTGGAGCTG
>NW_017731403.1:1957258-2019624 GCF_001890085.2 Hipposideros armiger
GGCCGTCCAGAAGCCGGCGACTGATCTGCCTCGCCAGAGAAGAGTGCGATGATGGTGCCAACTTGGGCCAGTGAAGCGACATCCTCCACAACTAGATTGAAGAACAAAACGACAGCAACTTGTCTGTTCCCCTTACCCCAATTCTCCAGCACTGTTCCTATCCCCCTAATTCCCCAATAAAAATCTTTAAAAAAAAAAAAATAATAATCTATTGAGTACATGCTGTCTGCTGGACAGTGAAATTATAAGGCCAAAACATATATGTTTTTTTTAATGTACATACAGTTTATTTTGTAATATGGATTACTAAGTGTACATTAGTACCATTTGAGCCACTTTCCAGGGATACATGACCAAGTAGCATTTTCTAGGATGGTCTGAGTACCTAAGTATTGTTCTAAGTATTGCTAAGTATTGCTCCTATGAGAAAAATAAGTTCTAGATTCGTATCAACCAATTCATAAATAAATTTCTTGAATTGCTGATTCAGACTTGAGGACTGTATAGCAGAGGTTGGGCAAGTTAAGAACCTGACCATGGTCCTACTTCTAGTCAGTGTCAGAGCCAGGTTAAAACTAAGATCTGTCTAATATTGAAGCCATACCCTTCACTACTATGTATTGCTGAAATATTTGTCCTGAGGCAAGACATCAAAATGACTGTTGGCCACCTCCTTCTCATACTCCACTTATACTTGTTCTCTGCATTAGGGTAAAAATGTTTGCCGAAGACAATCGGGTCTATATAACCCATTGCAAATTTCAATTTATATGCATTTAAGCTGATAACTTTCTCTATGAAGACTGTAATCATTAAAATACATTTCCCACTAATTTGTTATTCCTTGATAGATCTATGAATTTGGTATCCATGTTAGGTTTTTATCTTGAGTTTTATTCCTCTGCAAGCTTCTTGTTGAAACCTGGTGAGACATATTTCTCCATAAGGATATGTCATCTCAATGACACCTTTTTCCTGTAGAATATTTTATTTTAATGTTGTTCTTCTCCCCTATCACATTAAGGTATTGTATTTTTGAATAATAAAAGAGTCAAATGGAAAATAGAGAAAGACAACCATGAACTTCTTGTTTCTTTGCCCAGGGAGGGCACATTGCCAGGGTTTTAGAGTCAGGTGAATTTGTGCCAAGCATCTTATTAGAAAGTGAGAGTCGAATATATAGGCTAAGTAGACGATTGCTTTTAAACTGGGCTTGCCTTAGAAGCAATGATATCATATGTTATTCCAGCTGGAAGCCAAAGTCAGTAATCAGGCAAAGTTAAGTTCAAGCCTAACAATTTTGGTTCTTCAAGTTTTGTGGGTCTACCAAAAAAGTTTCAAAAACAGACTTCATGCCAATGGCTGAAGGCACATCTGGGTGGGTCTTCATGTTGTGGAAAACAAGAAGGGTACAACCATTTTGGTTTGCTTGACCAAAAGGGAAATAATAATGGTTTGTACTTCCTCGCACTGCCTGGATCTTCGGTCCTGAGCCACTCCCACTAACTGTTTGTACTATGCTGGCCACCCCAACGGTTGCTGGGATTCTTTTTTTTTCTGTTTTAAACATCTGGGTTCCTAAGACTGAAAGGAAATAACACTGTGTAATTGACGTGTTTTTGTTTTTGTTTGTTTTTTTTCCAGTGTTAGCCTTGGAGAAACCAGGTCTTGCTTGTGCCCATTCATTCACAGGATGTCTTAGGTATAACTTAATGGCAGGTCTCTCTGAAGGAAGTGTAGGCCTAGGCGGGCTGGTTAGCTAGAGGACCTCACCACTTCACTTCTGACTTAAGGATCCTAAGGGTCATGGAGGTTAGCTTGGCATTAGTGGGTACCTGAGACGAGATAGTAGGCTTAAGCCTGGGTGTGGATTTCTCCTCCATTTTTTATTTTTTTTACCACTCTCAAAGGCCTACATAGAATGGACTATTTATTGAGGGTTTTTTTTCCCTTTTTTTTCCCCCTTGCCAGAGGCTGCTAATCCTCAAAAGTAGGAGAAATCTTTATTTAGGATCTCACATTTATTTCTGTGGAGGGACGCTGAGCATCTGGCCAACCCCGGCTTACCCGAGCCCCTCAACTGAATGCCTGTGCCTCAGAGTCCCCCTCTGTTACTCCCATCTTTGCTTCTGAGTTAGGGCCCCAGAGTAGCAGCGGAATAGTGCTGAATGGAAGCTGATCAGCCTGTCTGTCTTGTTTTCTCCAGAGTGTGTTGATACTGGAAGTGATTAATGTTGAATGATCCCAATTTCATAAAGACAGACATTCTTCAGGAGGAGCTCTATGTGTCCTTCCTTGTTACTCTCTTTGCTCAGTGTTTCCCAGTAGGGGCAGTACTAGCTTATAACTTACAGGGTAATGTTGGGTCATTTTAGAAATGCTATGGAAATACTTCTTCTAGAATAATTTGTCGTGTTCGTATCTGTGCAGAAAAAAATCCACAGCTGAGCAATTACATATTGTTGTACCAAATGTTTTTTTTTTTTTTAAAGATTTTTATTGGGGAATTGGGGGAAGGGGAACAGACAAGTTGCTGTCGTTTTGTTCTTCAATCTAGTTGTGGAGGACGCTGCTTCACTGGCCCAAGTTGGCACCATCATTGCGCTCTTCCCTGGCGAGGCAGATCAGTCGCCGGCTTCTGGACGGCCGCTCACTGCGGCTGCTGGCCGCTCACGCTGGCTGCTGGCTACATATGGTAGCCCATGGCAACCCACTGCCACAGGGACTGCAGCCTACGCCGTCGCCAGCGACTCACGGCAGCCCAGCTCCAGGTTGAGCTGTTGTTCAGCATCTTAGCTGTAGAGGGCAGTGTCACTGGCCCTCATATGTGGGATCCGAACCGGGGCCCTCTGGCATCCCAAGCGAGTTCTTAACCATCGCGCCACTCGGCCGGCCCTGTACCAAATGTTTTTAATAGGAATCTTCCCTAGCACACTATGCCGAAACACATCTTAATTTTTTTAATCTCCTCATTATGAGTTCTTTAAAAAAAGCAGCAAATGAGCAAAATGGAATTGCCAAAAAGCCTATTCCAGTGGAAAATATGTGTTAAAAACTGATTGCCATCTGCCACATAGAGCTTTTTCTATTATTATCCACTTATGCGATTTAAAAAAAAATCTTTATTGTGGTTTGACATGAGTACAAAAGATTCCTCTTTTTACTTAGTGCATGTAGAGTTGGTATAATCTTTTTTAGTGAGTTTGGTTTTATTTAGTATCGCTGTTTTGTTTGATATATTAGTAACTGAAGTTTGTTTCCCTTGCAACATTTTGGATTTACAATTTAAATAGAAAAGAATCAGGAAATGAAATTGGAAATTTTGGGGTTTGGCATTTTTGGTTAGTAATTCTCACTGAAAAATATAGAATTTTTCTTATTCTATCTTGTTGAATATGTGATACCCATATTTTTTTACTTTATATTCTTTAATTTTGGTTTTGGTAGAAAGCATTATAAAATATAAAGACGTTATAAAATGTATACAGTAGCATACATCAAGGTGTTTCATGAGTAGAAGGGAGGTAGTTACTTGAAACTTTAATATATATGTAATATTTTAGTTAATTTATTTTTTTAGGTAACTTTCATTTGACGGATGTTTTCTTTTGCTCTTGTAGAGATTTTTTTTACAGATCATAGTCTAAATGAGAAAAAATAATAAAAAGACATATTAGCAGTAATCCCATAAACATAACTCTTTAAAGGCAAGCTGCCTATTTAAATACAATAAATATACTAACCAAGGCATACGTCATCAGCACTCTTCTCTACTGACCAGAATAGTTCCTAATGCACCCACCTGATTTAAATTCTCCTTATGAATAATTCATATGCTGATTGGGAAAAGGACTAATGTAGTTTGTTACTGCTTAGCATAAAAAAAGATTAGAGTAAAAACAAAAAAGGGAAAATATAGACCAAAGTTTAGAAGCAAAAGCATTTCACTTTTGTAGGCATGTTAATGAAATGACCTTCAAATGGAGATGATTTCTTATGAGCCAGAACATAAAATCCATGCATCCAATCAACAAATGCTTATTGAGCATCTGCTAGACACCAGACATCATTCTTTGGCTCTGAGGCTGCATTAACAAGTAAAAAAGGAAAACAAGGTCTCTGCTACTGTGGAGCTTACATCATAGTATAAGTAGAGACAAGCCATAAACAGTTAATAGTAAGGAGTGCAGTCAGCACAAATTTTGAACATCTGTTAAGTGTGAAGCATTCTATTAGATGTTAATAAGAGCTTTTTTAAAAACTAGTTTTCAATTGATAAAGGATATATGTCTTAACACATGAATGGTTTCTTTTTTGACTATTCTATGGTCCCGTATACATGCATCCATAATGCATATCAGTTGTAGCATGACTCAGTTATTTGTGCCCATCTTTTTATGCCACAACTGTTTCAATACTGACAGACCAGCATCTTATAACTTACTTATCCAAGACTTCCTTCACTTGGAATATGTCTGATATATAAGAGACACACAGTACATATTGGTGCAATGAATGTGTGGTGTTTTTTTTTTTTTACAGCTAGTGAGACATTTTCATCTGATATTATCTCAAATTGATCTTTACCAAACCTGTAGAAGAGCAGTAATTTTATGATTGGAGCAACAGAAAATGAAAGAGTTTAAGTGACTACTTATGGTCAGACAGAATATATGTTTTTATGCACAGGTGAGAGAACAATGGGTCATGGCCAAACCTTCTTCCAGAACACTAATTTGACCTAAAATTTCCCCTTTTTATCAGGAAAGGTCATAGAGGAGGAGGCTGCAGCAGATTGTGTCTGCAACTTAATCTAATCTTGTCAAACTATAAATCTTGCCCAAAACTTTCTTTTGCCAAACCACTCCCACTTCTACCTTTCACTTTGTGAAATCTTTCTGAAGTTTTTACAAGGTGTTTATACTGAACTTGTAAGATAATTGATTCTCACTACCACCTCATCCACCACCACTGAGCCCTTGCTAAGTGCCGGGAACCAGGCTGACATGCTTTCATATGCATTATCTTATTCAAACCTTACAGTTCCTGGGACTACTGTACAGATGAGGAAACAGAAGCTTAGAGTAGTTAAGTGCCTGCCTGAAGTTACATATACGTTGTGAAGCGGTTTATATCCTGGCTCAGCCTGACCACAAAATCTGTGCTCTCAACATTTACGCTACACTGCCTTGAAAAGCTTATTTGAAAATAGAAGTTCAGTAAATGCCATCGTCAAGCTACATATCTAGTATGGAAGTACAGCTCTGCCTATTTATGAGAAAATCTTCTGTACATCAATTTACCAGGAAATATAAATTCAGGCTCATGATTTTTTTATTTTTTGCAGAAATGATTCTTTGTTTTTGCTTTATGAATAAATAACACATATTGGAATTTTCTCAAGGAGCAAGCCCCTCCAGTGAACCAAATTCATTTTATTTGCCACTTTCCAGTCACATATCATGAACGATGAGCCATGCATATAGGAAGAGAGGGTTCAGGCTCCCCTCCAGTGTGATCTCCATAGGCTGGATGTTCTAGTGCTGTGAGGTTTGATCCAAGAACACACACAGTTTTTGAGTTCTTGCAAAGACTTTATATCGTTGTCTGCATTTACTTCAGAAACGTCAGCTCTGTCTGTGTGTACCAACTGCAGATTCTCATTGTTGGGAATTGCTTTAGCAGTGACCTTTGTAAGAATCCCTTCTATGTCAAATCCTCTCTATAGACAACTTGTGTCTATAGGTTGTATCTCTAGATTTAAGACCTAAATTTTCTTTCTAAACATTGTACACAAAGACAAATTTTACTGTAAGCTTTGAGGAACAGCATAATCAAGTCAATGAACCATTTGCTTTTTTAAAAAAAATACTCTTAATTTAAAAATTCATATTGGTATCTCTCACATGCAATGCTTTTTCTCTACGTGTACCTAATTTTGCCATCTTTCCATGGCTGAAATCACAATTGGTGCTTCTTTATACAATATTATTGAATGGTGTTAGGAAGGAGTTTTATTATTAAAGGACAGGGGATGCTCAATAAAGAAGCCAGAGGAGGCGCTCACCCATGCCAGCCATCTTCCATTCTGTAAACCACATGCTCCGTCTTCTTCCTCAGGAACACAAAATGGTAAAAAGGCGTAAGAAGATTTAGGACGTCCTTGACAGCTAGGAGATATCGGAAATGTACCTCCACTGGCACTTTCTTCTTTCAATTGGGGGTAAATAACCCATAGAAAAAAATCTAATCATCTGACAACTGTGCGAGGAGTGTTAAAAATCATTTTGTTAGCGATAGAGAGGTTTTTGGAGGTTGGTTGGTGTCTGGTGTTAGAAGGGACTGTTTTAATGAGACACTTAGCTACAGTGATCTCAGTATGCAAATCTGACTATTCCATTGTCTTCTGTATCTTTGCACATGCTGTTTTCTGTCATTGGATCACTTTCTCTGCCTATCCAGAATGCCGTTCCTCATCCTTCAAGTCCACATTAGCTGCCTTTCCTGAGTGTGTCCCATCATCTTGCACTCATCACCCTGTCTTTTTATTGTCTGATTTACTTGTATTTGGTCAGCCCTCCAAAGGTAGGGATCATGTATGTTTTGTTTCCTGCTGTTTTCCCACCTTGTACATAGTAGGCGTTCAATAAAAAATTTCTCTGTACTTATGAATTTAATGCAATGTCAGTCAGAATTCCAGTGAATGATTTTTTAAAGAATTTAAGCTATTCTAAAAAATAGCCATTAAATACCTGAGAAACAAGAATGTTGAGTGAAAGACTTGTCCAATCAGCCCACACTATGATACTTATCAATATATAATACCGATTATATATTAATAATGTGTATCTATATTTTTTAGTAATTTTTTTTTTAGTTTTGGTTTTTCTGTTTACCCTTTTAATTCAATAATAACCACCACTCTTCTCATAAACAATAATTACTAATCATGTAGTACTGTTGCAAAATAGTTCAGAAGCAGATGCAGGAGTATTTTAGTGATATAATGATTTAATGTATTTAATTAAGGCAGTACCACAAAGCATTGAGAAAAGGAAGACTAATAAATGAACAAGAACAATTGGTGGTTGGGGAGTTATTGCTGTATTAAAAGGGTAAATTAAAAATTAAAACCAAAAGAAAGCTATTATAAAATATTGGTAAGCATATGGTTTATCATGGAATAGGGAAGAATATTCTAAACATGAAGCCATGTAATTAATCACAAAGGGGGAAATTGCCAAATATGGAAACTATAGCTTAGTGGTTAAGCGAAAGGACTTTAAAATCAGAAGGTCCTGGATCTGAATTTTGTCCCCAACCTTACTGAGTGATCTTGTGGGAAATCATTTACCTCATTAAGTCTCAGTTTCCTCATCTGTAAATTAAAAGGCTTAACAATAAATAAAAGCAAACTAATTAAGCTTTTAGAATATAATACTTGTGTAAAGTACCTGCCCATTGCCAATCACACAGAAAACACAATAAATTTTAGCCATTATTATTACTTTTAAAGTTTTTATATATGATATTTAAGAATCAAAACCTCAATAAAAGGTGAACAAAATAGAAAAAGCATTGCCATAAAGACAAAGATTAATATGCATGACATGTAAAAAATCCATTCATGTGGATAAGAAAAACATAATCATTCAACAGAAATAAAATAGTAAAAACAAAAATGTGACCAGCCATTTTACAGATGAAGAAATAACAATGACCAATAAGCATATGAAAAAAATGTTTACTTTTCCTAGTAATAAAAACTGTAAAGTCAAACTACACTGAAAAGCAATTTACCACTTCAAATTAGCAAAGATTAACAAATAATAATTCAGTGTTGGGGAGAGCTCAAAGGCATGGTCATTAAGAAACATTACTATTGGGAGAGTAATTTTGTCAAAGCACTTTGGCAATATATGATGATACTCTTGAAAAAGTTTATATCTTTCCTGGTAATTTCACTTCTAGTGATTAATCTTAAGGATACCACAGGAGATACTAGTGTGATTTACTCTGAAAGACATTCAATACAATCTTATTTATAATAACAAAAAATTAGGAGCATCATAAATGTTCCACAGTAGGAGAATGATGGAATGTAGAATGTAGTCATTAAAAGCAAGTTATTAAGTAAAATTTTTAATGAGGTGAGGAAATGTTAATGATGTAATGTCAATTGAAAAAGAGTTTATTCATATGGATATGAAAAACAAAATGGTACATAGAGTATGAACCCACCTCTATCAAATCACAACAACCAAAAAAAAGTAGAGAGAGGTTAAGTATCTAGATAAAATTAGAAGAAATAATAGAAAAATATATGAAAACGATTATCATAGTTTTCAACGAGTAGTAGGTTTTCCAATATCTATTGCTGCATAGCAAATTACCCTAAAATTTATTGGCCTACAACAAGCATTTTATTATAGCTCACAATTTTGTGTGGCAGGAGTTCAAGCAGAATTCAGCTGGGTAATTCTTTAGCTCCGCATGGTGGCTAGTGAGTGTCTTGGTCATATTCAGCTGGTAGACGGGCTGATTCAGTGTGTACAGGGTGCCTCAGGCACATGTCTGGACCTTATGGGGACAGCTGGAAGGATGGGCTCAGCTGCAGTGCCTACGCATGGCATTTTCAGTGTGGCAGTCTCAGGGGAGTCACACTTCTTACGTGGAGGCTCAGGTTTCCCAGAAAAAGTGTTCCAGGGGAACTGGTGGAAGCTGCAAGACTTATTCTTATAACTTAAGCTCCGAAGTCCCAGGATATCACTTCTATTGGCCAGCCCAGAATCGAGCGGAAAATATCCGACTCCATTCCCCATGGGGAGGAGAACCAAAGAATTTGTGACCATCTTTTGTCTACCCCAGCTGGATTCAGTGATTTTTATTTTCTTGTTTCTGCAAAGTTTATAATGCAATTGTATTATCTTTTGTACATTTGTAAGAGCTCTTTATATATGAAGTTCATAACCTTGAATGAGATAATTTGCATAAAGTACTTAACATTCTGTCTGGCATAAATAGAGCCCTCTATGCGTCAGCTGCCATCAGTATTATCTTTGTTCCTTTCTCATTAGAACAGAAATGTATTGGTGGGCTTAT
Source organism: Hipposideros armiger (assembly GCF_001890085.2). NCBI lineage: Eukaryota > Metazoa > Chordata > Mammalia > Chiroptera > Hipposideridae > Hipposideros > Hipposideros armiger. The sequence goes on from NW_017731403.1 coordinate 1,966,361, forward strand.
TTATACTGGCTCATTAAAAAAAGCATTAAAAAAGACAATTTTGCCTGAGCAAGCCAAACAAGGTTTCATGAGCAGTTGATATGTAAACTATGTTTTAAAGGATAAAAGGGAATTTACCAGTTAGGACAGGGTGGAAAAGGCACTCAAAGTCGTGGGAGCTGTGTATTCAGAGACCCAGAGTTCAGATAGTGCACGGCAGCTGCAGGATCTTTTAACGTGGCAGGGTTCAAGTGCACATTTGTGGAGAAGGGGCTGAGGCTTGGGGAGGGAAGGATTACATTCAAGAGACAATCCAGAAACAGAAAATACAGGTCTTAGTGACTGATTAGTTGTAATAGTTCCTTGGGAGTTATAGCAAAACAATGTATCTGTTCGGTAGTTAAAGCAACCTTACTATCTGTTTGTGATTCAGTTTTCTTTCTTTTAACTTCAACATGAATTGTATGTGAAAAGGACAGAATTCAGACTAAGTAATAAACTACACATGGATAAATTTTCTTTCAAGCCAAAACAATAGAGTTGGAGAAAATGACTGGCCAAGCAGTATTTCTAGGTTTAAAAATAAAGTGAATATATATATACACATATATATATATATATATATATATGTATATATGTATATGTATATATATATATTCAACAGAACCAAACATTTGTCCATTATCTCAGAGTGGTTGCTCCTGCCTGTTGGGCTTATTAGCTTCATTCTTATTGTCCCGGGGCTCTCATGTTCATGTGCCATATGGCCTCCACATCTGGTGACCAGTCCATGCTCTTTTGGGGGGAAAAAACAAAGTTTTCTTTGAGGTACTACAAATACATTTCTGGAGAATCTGCTACTGCCCATGTCTACAAATATCTGGGTCCAAAATTAAATGCATAAAGCTGAAATTATATTACTTTTCAAAGATAACAATAATTAAATAAGACACAATACAAATTAGGGCTTTGAGCTTTTTGGAACCAGTTCTTTTCTTCCAGCATATTACTGTACTTGTGATGATATCCCTTTGATGTTTTGACATATCTCTGAAATCATGATTAAATATGGTAACCAGAACTAGTACTGACTTATTGTACTGGGCCAGTCATTTGGAATCAATATTATAGGGGGAAAAAATGTGATTTGGAAAAGCTCTTTTCATTTTAATGAATTTAATTCGTGTTGAAGTTCCAAGTTTTCTTTTTCCTACAGAACTGTCATTAAAGTAGTTATCGCAATAAGTGATTAAGTGAAATTAAAACTTCAAATAAAAAAGTAAGTTCAAGATATTATTAGCAAATGCATATCATTTGATAATTTTATAATTTAGCATAGACGATATCCACTGTCCCATGGATAAAAATAACAATTAAGCTTTTTTGGCAACTACTTGCATTGGTATGTTTTGCAGTCATTTAAAAATTATTTCTTCCATCAAAGCTTTGAGGAGAATGTTAGAGCACATACATGTGCAATATTGTGTTGATGACACAATCAAGATTCTGTGTTTCAACACCAAGGTTTTATTCTCTTCTTAACTCACTGAGTCATTGTTGCTTCTCTTACTGATTTAGATTATGATTAAGATTTGTACCATTTTTCTTGTGTTAGAGAAACAAAGCAGGGGGAAAAGGGAAAGACATAATCCAGATAAGATGGTTATATAGGAACATTTTCCCTAAGTGTGAACTGATGTTGTGAAAAGCTGTTTTCGTAATAAGCCTAATGGGAAAACAATGCGGTAAGGCAACTCAGTGATACTAAAATTTGACTCTTTTAAAGTAATGTCAGGTACCAGGAGCAAAGGGACAAAACAGAATCAGTCCCATGTGCTGCTAAACAGAGATTTTTGTTTTGTTCCTCTGCTGCCTCTTCTTGCAGAGCTGCTGGGTTTTCCCTAGTCCTCAGATCCTAATCACCTCCTTCCATCAGTATTAATCTTGTTCTGCCTTCCCCTAATTTGTCTCCTGGCACTCCCATTTTAATCTTAACTTAATTTTTCTTTTCTAGCACAATAGTCTAGACTTGAAGTTCATATGAGTAATAAGTAAAAAAAGTAAGCAAACAATGGAATAATATTCTTAAAATTGTACCCCAAATCTGGACCATAGCCATAGATGGGAATTCATATCATAAATCACCATTTGAGAAGGAATTAGAGACGGGAGGCGTAAACATTCCAAACTGTGGAAGTATTGTCAAGAATAGAGAGTTACTTATTCTCTCCCGCTATCCCCAAGGGTCCTAGATGGAGCGCCTCTCCTCTGCGGCCTCGGACCCGCTGCCGTGTACCACTGCCTGGACAATCCACTGCTGTCAGGTACCTGGCCCGTAGCCCTGGTCTCGGAGGCTGATTCCGCCATGCTGCTGCACCTGGCGCCCAGGCAGCCCGCCACAGCACGGCTGCTGAGGCTTGCACCGCCCTCCTGGCAACACTATAGCTAGGTGGCTGCCAACCACGAGGATGGCACCAACTTCTTCAAGATGGTGGAGGGCTTCTTCCGCCACGGCACCAGTATCATGGAGGACAAGCTGGTGGACGACCTCAAGACCCTGGAGAGCGGGGAGCAGAAGGAGCAGAAGCAGAACTGGGTGTGCGGCATCCTGTGGATCATTGAGCCCTACAACCATGTGCAGAGCTTGTCCTTTCCCATTCATCTGAGCATCGGCAACTGTTAGGTCATCAGGGGCTGCCTAGCCCAGCCCAGCCAGCCCCATACACCCTGCAAGGGAGGCATCCATTATGGTACCAATGTGAGTGTAGATGAAGTCAAAGCTTTGGCTTCTCTGATGTCATATAAGTGTGCAGTGGTTGATATGTCATTTGGGGGTGTCAAAGCTGGTGTTAAGATCAATCCCAAGAACTATACGGATAATGACTTGGAAATGCTCACCAGGAGGTTCACCATGGAGCTTGCAAAGAAGGGCTTTATTGGTCCTGGTATTGATGTGCCTGCCCCACACATGCGCATGGATGAGCAGGTGATGTCCTGGGTTGCTGACACCTATGTTACCACCATCAGGCACTATGATATTAACGCACATGCCTGTGTCACTGGTGAGCCCGTCAGTCAGGGTGGAGTCCATGGATGGATCTCTACAGCTGGCCGGAGAATTTTCAATGGCATTGAAAACTTCATCAATGAAGCGTCTTACATGAGTATTTAAGGAATGACAGCAGGGTTCGGAGATAAAACATTATTGTTCAGGGATTTGGTAATGTGAGTCTGCACTCTATGGGATATTCACATCACTTTGGTGCTAAATGTGTTGGTGTTGGTAAATCTGATGGGAACATATCCATATCCAGATGGTATTGATCCAAATGAATTGGAAGACTTCAGATTACAATGTGGTTCAATCCTGGGCTTCCCCAAGGCAAAGCTTTATGAAGGGGGCATCTTGGAGGCCGACTGTGACATATTGATCCCTGCTGCCAGCAAGAAGCAGTTGACCAAGTTCATTGCTGAAGGTGCCAATGGACTTACAACTCCAGAAACTGCTAAGATTTTCCTAGAGAGGAACATTATGGTTATTCCAGATCTCTACTTGATGCTGGAAGAGTGACAGTATCTCACTTTGAGTGGCTAAAGAACCTAAATCATGTCAGCTATGACCATTTGACCTTCAAATATGAAAGGGATTCTAACTACCACTTGCTCACGTCTGTTCAAGGGAGTTTGGAAAGACAATTTGGAAAGCAACGTGGAACGACTCCAGTTGTACCCACAGAAGAGTTCCAAGACAGGATATCGGGGGGCACCTGAGAAGGACATCATGCACTCTGCCTTAGGTCACACTGTGGAGTGCTCAGCCAGGCATGTCATGTGCACAGCCAGGAAGTATAACCTGGGATTGGACCTGAGAACAGCTGCCTATATCAATGCCATTGAGAAAGCCTTCAAGGTGTGCAATGAAGCCAGTGTGACCTTCACATTAGATGGATTGTAGCTGACCCAACACCTACTACCCTCTTCACCTCTTTATCTGTAAACCTATCACAAGTTTACATGTAATCATAGAAATCTCTTTCTCTCATGACTTACTAGGTAGATAATGGACACCACTCTCAACAAGTCAATCCAAATTAGCCCCTTAAAAAAAAGAAATTAAGTTTAGGGGTTCATGTACAATGCTGGCGAGTATGAAAGTAGAAATTACCTGTGTCGCAGAGCCGTTTGGGTATTTAGCCTTTAAATAAAACATCTCTTCTATCTGGCTGTGCTGCCCTGCTCCATGGCTGCTTCCCAGCAGTCACTGGTGGCCGGGGAAAGTACTTGTTTTCCAGGAGCAGTCATTTGCTCGCTGTCTCAGCTCTAGAGAAGTCTGAGATGTGCTGTAACTCTGACACCCTTAAAAAGCAGGTGTGTGGCATTTTCAGAAGGTTGGCATGGTCCTCGAGTGAGTTACTGGTATTTTATATTAGCAAAAGAACTCAGTTTTACAGACTGTAAACAAAAATAAAAGCTGTTTCTCTATATGCATTTTATTATTTTAGAATAAAATAAGCACATGCTGCTGTAATAAAATTGCCTTTAATCACTTAATAAGCCTAACCTTGACTCAAGCAACGAATGCCTATACACATAGTGAATGAAAAAAGCTAGTATTTTTCTAACATAAACAGCATTATTTATAGCTTAGCAATAGCATATTATTGGCCTGCAAAACAAAAAGCCCAATGGAGAGTTAAGTTCATGCATATGATTCAATAGCAAATGACTGAGGCTATTTTTAAGACTGTCAGGATTTACTAACTACAATGATGACATACAGTCCTCGGAATGCAGTAACTTCCTTATCATGTTCATTTATTGGTCTTCTCTTTTGAAAATCTGTTGTGTTGACTGATTGAACAATAACTCAAATAGAGCATCCCAGAAAAAAACCACTTGGGCTCCCTCTTTGGAGTGGCTGGTGACTCTGAGCATGGCCAATGGCCCGACTCAGCCTGACTTTGTGTCCTCTTCAGAGGCCTCGCGTTCTACACACAATTTCATTCACAGCGGCCTGAAAACAACCCGGGGTTAGTGTTGTGTTGGGGAACTATTGGGTTGTCGGAGCAGTCATGATGCATTTTTGCAACAAAAAACAGAAAAAATATGTCATGACTTTTCCAACAACCCAGTATTTTGCAAGGACCTTTTGAACAGTAGTGTCCCAATGAAGTGCTAGATATTATTTTTGTATGAATGAGCTTTTCTCTTTTTTTAACAATAATATCTTTTCAGAAATATCTAACTACTTTGTAACTTAGACTTAACCTGGTGATAAAAGCAGCTATTAAAAGTCTATCTTTTAAAAAAATACAAAAAAGGATAAATACTTACTAGCAAGGTCTTTTTTAATTCAAAGATTTGGGTTCAATGGGGTTTTAATTTAATTTTACAATTTTTGTTATGAAGCAAGAACTTGGCGAAATTAAGACTGTATGAGGTAATTTAGTCTCAGTAGACAAAGACTCCTTAAGTAGAAGTCAGACCTGATTTTCAGGCTTTAAATCCTTTGCTTATTAATTCCTTCATCAATCAAATAGAGGTATTATTTTCTCCTTTTTCCTTGAGGATATTCTGTAATGGTCCATATTATCTCATTCCCAAGTCTCTAAGGAGAGTTGCTTGATGTTTCTAAGCCCCCATTTTCCTCATTTGTATAATTGGGATGGCTTTTAGGTGGTTCTTGGCATTAGAAATAATGTATATACCCTGCATTAGGCACAGTGCCTGCTAAGTCATGGGGACTCCAAAGATAGATTTGACCATTGCAGTTACTGCTGTTACTCCTGCAGCTACTCTGCTGCTGTTACTAGTACTACCATTACCTCCTTATTTGCCAGTATTTAATCCATACTAGTTCTTTTCTTTGATCCAAATAAACATCATGATACAGCTGAGATTCATTTCTACCACTTCCTGCACAGGAAATTTGTTTTGCTTTTTCGAAAGCAAGGCTAGCATTTCAAATACCCCTACATGTAATTTAAATTAGGGTTTCAAATTTTTTATTTCAGTAAGGCATATTTATTTTTCTTAGAGAGATTCGACCTCCCCTCAACCCTCAGTACTAGAATTAACCAGAGCTGCACTGTCTTTGGGACTATTGTTGTGTATGTGAAGCCTTGCAATTGACCTCTGAGTCATCAACCATAAGTTGAGTTATGGTTGGTGTTATTATTAATTGTAAATTTGTGCATGTGTGTACGTGTATATGGTCTTCAAATAACTCAATAGCTGACTACATTTCATGTAAGAATATTCTTTCTATTTCTGATAAATTGTTGGAATATATTAACACATAGACATACAGAAAGTACTCATTTATTTCAACAAAGAATTATTGAATGCCTACTATGTGACTACTAGTCATGTTCCAAATCATAGAACCACAGCAGTGAATATTACAGAGTGCCTTCCCTGATAGAACTTACATTCTAGTTAGGGAAACAGTAAACAAACAAATATGTAAACAAACACATATGCATGTATGATAATGAGCTTATAAACTGAACAGTATATAAGTTATATATAAACATATACTGTTGTCTATAGCATCTGTTCTATTGATTGATGGTCTTGCTGGCTGGCTCTTAAATGATTTGAATATCACTGTTGGTGATAAGTGCTATGATGAAAAATAGATCTGGGCCAAGGGAATAATATGCCATTGGGATTGGGGGAGCTATCATATACCATGTGGTTAGGGTTGGACATTTCAGAAGAAGTGACATTTGAGTGGAGTCGTAAATGAAGAGAAGGAGTGAGCCATGAGGCTATCTAGGGAGAGAGTGTTCTGGACAGGGAAGCAGGAAGTTCAAAAACCCGAGGCAGGTTGGAGGTTACTGTGGGGTGTGAGCATTGGTAGTGGGGGGTGAGCACAGAGAGGTGTGATACAGAGGGTGGGGGACAGATTTTGAGGTCTTGTAGGCTCTGGTAGTAGTGGTGGTGATAGTAACCATTATTATTTGGTATTTCAATCTTAGTATGTTTTAAAATTATGTTAAGCATTGAAAAAAATATGGCATTATTATTTAGATAAATGTAAAAATTTTAAGAACTCTTCGAAGCAGAATTGCACTGGTACTCTTACATGCTGCATTATTTGCTTATACATCTAATTCTTGAATTTTCTTTTAGTGTAAACTGGCACGAAGTTTTTGTGTATGAACACTTAAGAGTTGTGATGAGATGCTTTTTACAGGGCCTGACTGAAAGCATATAGACTTTGGAGATCCTACTCATTCTGGTTTTAATTTTGGCTCCCTCTTTGTATCAAAAGTCAGGTCCCTGAAGAGAAATGAATTAAGTCTGAGGCGCTTTTTTCTTATTCTGTTCCAAAGAAGGTTTTAGAGTTTTTGTTTTGGCACTATGCATCTACAAGAGGATTTTTTTTCCTATACACCTGCAGCAATAAAACATAAAAAGATAGTGATCTTGAGTTCTGTCTTTACAATTATGTCTAAAATATTATATACAATTGGGTTGTCTTTAGACAGTTGGTTTGTCTTAAACTTTGTAACAAGGTAATGCTTTTTACACTAAGCCTATGAAATAATTCTAGCATAATCATCATTGCTAGAAAGTGTGTGTACCATATGTGTTTACATACCCTTCATTGATCATTATTACAGAAGTGTTTCAATATTTTAATCATTGGAACAGCCCTACTGATACATACAGCTGAATATTTTCCTTGGCCCACTGTCTACCTGCACTTAGTTATGGGTAGGGTTTTCATAAACATCAACTATATTTGTAAACAAGATAGAAAAAGTAGAATGTGCTGGTTTAAAAAAAATATTGATGTAATCATTTCAAATGAGTTAAGGTTCACTTGTGAAGCAGAATTTAAATGGTTCAATTGGTTTCCTTTTAAAAACTGCCATCGTTTCAAGATAACAAATGATCCTATGTAGCAATCGTATAAAAATAACTACTCTAGAGGATTCTGGCCAAGATGGCGGAGTTGTTAAACTCTCTGCTTGCCTCGTCTCATGACCATCTCAAATTACAACTAAACTGCAGAACAATCATTACTGAGAATCAGCCACCTGAAGTCTAGTTGAAAAGAAGTCCTGTAACTAAGGAAAAGATGTATAAACAAAAGAAGACACATCACGTCTGGTAGGAGGAGTGAAGACATGGAATAGGCTGGTCCCATACCCACATGTTACCATTAAAAATCAGGATGTCTCAGCTGTGGGGGTCCTCCTTGAGGAACAAGGAGTCCCAGCTCCACACCAGGCTCCTCAGCCTGGGGTTCCAGTGCTGAGAAAAGGAGTCCCCGTAACTTCTGGCGAAGGAAACCAGTGGAAATTGTTTCTAAGTAAGATGAGACTGTCTGGAGTCCCAGGCGTTCCTCTTTAAGAGCTCGTGATGGACTTATTCACTGACGGACTCACTGTCTCTGAGCTCAAGGATTGGGCAGCACCTTGAAAGGCACCAGGGACAGACAGGGAGGAACTGAGTTGTCTAGTTTCAGGATAAGGACTGGAGGAGCAACTTTCTCCCACACAGAAGTGCTGGCAGAAGCCATTGTTCCTTTGTTGAGCCCTCCCCCTGCCTAGCCTGTACACACAGTTGGGTTACATATCAGAGCCTCCACCAGCCTGGCTAACAACATTTGCTCCGCCTTGGTGATTCCCTGAGACCCTGTCCCACCCAAGTTTGTAGGCCCACCCAAGCTGCTTCCAGTGGCTTTTCCATTCAAATGGCCTATCTTGGCTCATGCTGCAGACTTTCTTAAAATCTCTCAAAGAGTCACAAACCCCAGACAAGCAGCATCTCGCCTCAGTGTGTCCTGTACCTCTTGCTAAGCAGCCCCAAGACTGGTACTGGTGGTGGCCAGCCCCAGTTTGCAGCTTAGCCTCTCCCAGGCACCTCCAAGCCCAGCACAAGTGGGCACATCTGCAGATCACTTTGTAGCCCACACCAAGTGGCCCTGGGCAGGGCACAGGCAATGGCTGACATTGGCCTGCAACAGAGCCTCTCCAAAGAGGCCCCAGAACAAACATACCTAGTGGCCAGCTTCAGACCACACCAGTGTACCACCACCCACCTCCACAAAAGACACACCCTAAGGGCAGACTGGACAGGCACTGGAGCCCTGCTAAAGCAATTCCTGCACTGTAGGGTAGGTCCCTGACAGAAGCTCCTCCACTATAGTCATGGCCAGTCCTCACAACCAATCAGCCTGAGGGTTAGTCCCTTCTATTGATGTGCCAACAGCAATCAAATAGTGCTGCAGTGATCATAGAGGTACATATCTTTTCAAATCATTGTTTTGGATTTCTTCAGATAAATACCCAAAACTGGAACTGCTCAGTCATAAGATAGCTCTATTTTTTTATTTTTTTGAGAAACTTCCAAACCTCCATGTCTAACATGAACATTTCTCCTTGTACTTTAATGAATGAGTCATTTGCCCATAATTTCTTATTTCCTCTCCCCTTTACCCCAACACACGTGCACACATGTGCACATATGCCCTCTCACCATCTCCTTAATACTTGATTGTAGTGCCCTCTGTTTATGTGCAAATAGATTTTTGCTATCTTTTGATTTTGATACTCTCTCCAGCCTGACCTGGACTTCGTTGTTCATTTGGGAAGCAAGATGGGCAAATACTTGCTGACATGGTTTCATCATGGTTGTGTCAACTTGGGTGCACTGAATACACCAACTGAAACATATTTCCCACATTTGGTACTGTTTTCACTCTGCAAGTCCTGGTCCTTTTTAAGTATAACATGTAGTTAACTTTACCAACTTTGGTGAAGGAAAGGAGCATTTGGTTTTGAGACAAGGAGGATGTTTACCCAACGGTGAATTCTACTAAGTTCTGGAATTTTTTTTTTCCCCAGAAGAAGGAACAGAAGTGCCATGCCCAAGTAATTTAAAATTCGACAGGAAGAAACTTAGCTTGTGAGGATACCGCCCATCAAATATTATATAAGGCAACCAAAGAAGGGAAGGAAAAATGAAGATGAAGTAGTAAACTGGAAAGTAGAAAATGGCTTCGTTAAACCTAAAATTCAAACTCCTTAGCTGGCATTTTTTACCTTTATATATATATATAGTTAAACCAGTGAAGCTCAAACTTTCTGGTCATAGGAACCTGTTACATTCTTGAACATTATTATGGACCCTAAAGAGCTTTTGTTTATGAGGAATATACCTATCCATATTAACCATCTTAGAAAATAAAACTGAGAAATTAAAAAAACTTATTAGTCCATTAAAAATAATAAATCATTGCATGTTAATATAAATAACACATTTTTCATGAAAAATAACTATTTTTAAAAACAGAAACATTTAGTGAGAAGAGTGGCATTGTTTTACATTTTGCAAATCTCTTTAAAATGTCTAGCTTAATAGAAGACAGCTGGATTCTCCTATCTGCTTCTGCATTCAATCTGTTGTCATATCATATGTTTCATAGCTTCTGGAAAGCTTCACTGTATGCTCCTCAGAGAATGAGAGTGAAAAAAGTCTTAGTATTATTATGAAAATAATTTTGACCTCGTGGACCCCCTGAAAAGGTTCCCCAGGGTCCCTGACCACAGTTTGAGAACTATTGGCCTAAACAAATCCTTGCAGTCACTCTTGTGTCAACCCCCCCATGCAGCTTCTCAGTATCAACACTTCAGCCTTCTCCCCTCCATCACTTCTCCCCACCACCACGTCCCGTTGTCCTAGCCGCCTACAGTTTAGAGACCAGAATCTCAAGCATTAGAGTCAAATAGAGTTTACCCAGTGCTCTCATGAAAGGGTGCAACTCACTATTATGAAAATAACAAAAGAGTTAATTGAGAACAAGTAAACCCAGTTTCTGAAATTAAAACTATAGTTGAAGTCTTATCCACAGCAATCATGACCAGAAGTTAATTGGTTAATTTTTTAAAAAGCAGTTTAAAACAGAGAATCATAAAAAGATGCATGCATACACACATCAACATTTTTTAACTTATAGTATATAAAGTATATCCATTTGTTCACCAATTTTTTACTGTAGTTCCAGGGTTTGCTGATTGGAATTCTCCATCCTATTTTTTGTATAAACTACGCTGAAAATGCATCACCTACTATTGGGTTGTTGGAAAAGTCATGACATATTTTTCTATGTTTTTTGTTGCAAAAATGTGTCATGACTTTTCCGACAACCCAATATTTCTAGTTTTGTATTGCTAAAAAATGGAGTAAGATAGTAAAGTCACTTGCAAAACAATCTAAGGGCTCTATGATCAGTGCCTGTCATTTCTCTGTAGTACAGTTTCTCACGGACAGACCGTGTCTTAACACAGTGTCTGACAATAGTAGACATTCCCTGAAAGCTTATTAATTGAGTATATAGTGAGGGCATGTATCCAAGAATGAATGAAGCAGAGATTATATAGTGAAATTATGTTCATTATAAATTATTTCTGACCCCACTATTAGCAATAGAGGGAAGAACAGTTAAGTGACACTCTTATATTCAGAGAGGAATTGACCATTAACTACTCTTCTAATTTTTGAATCTTTTCCCCACATTTTCTATTTCTTTTGTTTATTTCCTTTTTTATTCTTCTGGAAAATATTCTAAACTTTATCTTCCAAGCTTTTTATTTAGTTTTTTATGTTTGCTATCATATTTTTAATTTCAGGAGTTCTTTGTGTTTGTATGTGTGCATGTGTGTGCTCTGTTTATTATTATTATTTAAATAGCATTTTGTTCTTGTTTTATGAATACAATATCTTCCCTCTGCATGGTGTTTCCACATTGCCTCTTTAATTTTTTTAAGTTGTTTTCTTCTTTGTCTTCTATGTTAGAAGATTTCTTCAGACGTTGGGTAAGTCCTGCTTGTAAGAATTAAGAGTAGATGTCTAAAAAGCTGATTGGGTATGCTCCAACCATGGTAGGCTTGTGGATTTAAAGTATACTATAGGTGATCAGGTGAGTTGTTTTCTGGTGACCAGCATAATCAGTATCGGGTCTTTCCCTTGAGCTAGAAGTATTCCCCCAAAGAGTGCTCTTCCAATTTTCTGTATGGAATGGGAAAGGCCTGGATGTATCTTCTGAGAGGCATGTGAAGAAGGGGCAGTGTCTTAGTCCATCTGGCTGCTATAACAAAATGCTACAGGCTGGGTACCTTATGAACAGAAATTTATTTAGGCTGGGAAGTTCAAGATCAGGGTGGCAGCATGGTTACATTCTGGTGAGGCTCTTCTTGGTTCATATCCAGCACCTTCTTGTTGTGTCCTCACACGGTAAAAGGGGCTAGGGATCTCTCTGGAGCACTAATCCCATTCATGAGGGCTACACCCTCATGACTTAAGCACCTCCCTAAATTCCCACTTCCTTGTATTATCATCTTTGGAGGTTAGGATATCAACATACAAATTTTGGGAAGACATAAACGTTAAGACCATAGTAGGTGGATAATGGTAGCATCCAGCTTTTGGTGTGTGTTCATTTAACTTCCACATTTTTGCCAGTTATCCCTGGACCAAAACCCTTTGTTTTACTCTGTCCAGAGAATAAACCTGTATGCTCCCAAGGTAAGAGAAAGGTGGTTGCCAAGTGATGTGAAGTGTTGGAAGGGACTTACAGATCCAACTACTTCTCAGACAGTTTCATCCCACTTATTATTATTGTTCCCAGTTCCCTCCCAACCTCTGAGGAGCCTCTTGCTGCCATTTTCTGAGCCTTTTGTGAACTCTGTGGTGTGAACAAGTTTCCTTCTCAGCCCTCCCACCAGTTAGGAGTTGGCTTTCTTGGTCTCCTAAGTCCTTTAACATGTATGCACTGACTTTCAAGCTTCCAAAATTTTGTTGCTGTTATTTCCTCTCCAGTTTTCTTTGTACTTGTGGGTTTATTTATTAAAAATCAAAAACTTATTTTTTTCCATTTTTGTGGGGGTTTTTTTCCTGGGGGGGTTGGTAATTTTACTGAGGTTTTGGGAGGTAGTATATTTAGATATATGTAAGGTCCGACAATCAAGTTCACGAACTTGTTGCAACGGTGTTGCTAAACTTTGTTGATATCAGAGGGATTATTCATTATAAATTTCTACCAATTGGATAAACAGTTAACCAAGTTTGCTATTTGCAAGTCCTGAAAAGGCTGAGTGAAAAAGTTAGACAACCTGAACTTTTTGCCAACAATTCTTGGCTCTTGCATCACGACAATGCACCAGCTCACACGGCACTGTCCATGAGAGAGTTTTTAGCCAGTAAACAAATAACTGTATTGCAAACACCCTCCCTACTCACCTGATCTGGCCCCCAGTGACTTCTCTCTTTACCCAAGATAAAGGAAATATTGAAAGGAAGACATTTTGATGACATTCAGGACATCAAATGTAATACGGTGACAGCTCTGATGGCCATTCCAGAAAAAGAGTTCCAAAATTGCTTTGAAGGGTGGATTAGGTGCTGGCATCAGTGCATAGCTTCCCAAGGGAGTACTTCGAATGTGACCATAGTGATATTCAGCAATGAAGAATGTAGCACTTTTTCTAGGACGAGTTTGTGAATGTAATTGTCTGACATCATATGTATAATCTTCCTTCTTAACTCTGAATTCTTTTGATCTTTCTAAAATTGAAAATCCACTTCCAAATGTTCAGTTACACCTTCTTGATCTCACTAGAGTCAAATACAAACTTAAGGGGGATATTTGACCATACTTCCTCTTTTTAAGATCTGTGCTTCTATTATAAATGATAATATCAACTATATTTTCCAGCAAATACTCAAGCTTTACTAAAATTTGTAACTTTTGATTTTGAGAATGGATTTATATGTTTCTGATTCGTAGAGAAGAATAACTAAAGTAAATTCACCGAGTGAGTGTGTGTGTATGCACGCGTGTGCATGCACATATGAAATTGAGTCTATTAGCTATATTAGCTATACAGGTTATAATGTAGGTTAAATTTATGCCCTTAAAACAATATACTTTTATCTACATTTACCTTCAACAGTAAATATATAGTCAGGATTTGATTTGAACACAGTTTGTTAAAACCAGAGACTTTCTACTCCATGGAGGAAAACTTCTGTCAGTTATTAGTAGAGTGCTTATCCTATCTCCTGACTTTCCAAATAGGAACCCAGAATCTTTTTACCAGAAACTGATTTTTGGTTTCACCTTAAGTAGGGAAAAGATTCTGTTATTAGTCACTGAGACAGTGTTTACATTTTGCTTTCAAATCTGATTATATCAGGATGCTGTAGTAATTTTTTTCATTTGTAGTTCACTCTAACAGTTCAACATTTTCAGAGATTCACATTCATAATGAGTTTTTTGTTGAGGGTGAATTTGGAGGGGGAGGGGTGGGAAGAGCAGCAGAAGTTGTGAGGTAGGAATTAAGATGAACCTCTATTACAATGACTCTAAGGTTGACTAGGTTTCTTATATCCTAGTTTGAAGGGTTCAGATGCAGAATAGTCACCTACCCACAGAAAGAAATATTATTATATGAGTACAGTTGTTTTTCTGATTTTGGACAACAATCTCAGTGCTATGAACTGAACTGTGGCCACCACCGCCCTCCCGCCCCACCCCCCACACACTGCCCTCCAAAATTCATATGTTGAAGCCCTCTAACCATCAATGTGATGGTATCTGGAGATGAGGCCTTTGGGAGGTAATTAGGTTTGAATAAGGTTATGAGGGTGGGGGCCCTCAGGATGGGATTAGTGCATTTATAAGAATAGACACCAGAGATCTCGCTCTTTTTCTCTATGCCATGTGAGAATACAGTGAGATGGTGGCTGTCTGCAAGCTAAGGGGAGCCCTCACCAAAATCCAATGATGCTGACAATCTGATAACTTCCAACCTTCAGAATTGTGAGAAAATACATTTCTTTTGTTTAAGCAATCCAGTCTATGGTATTTTGTTATTGCAACCCCAGCTGATAATACACATGGAAATTCTGTCATTGGTCATATAAGAGACAGCCCAGGTTCAGCCCATCCGTACTCTGCAAATATAACTCAGGATGTTTTCTGACATCAATCTGTTTTTAATTCTTTACACACCAACTGTGCATCCAATAATTCAGCTCTGACACTATCTACCTGGAGTTAGCATCAGGTCCCCCATATTAAAAGGGCTCAGTTCCACAAGACTGCCCCCACTCATGCCAGTTGCAAGCTCCAGGCCACCAGTACTTCTGACTGAGTAACTATAAAACAGAGGTTCCCATGATCCCCTTTGCAGGCTCAATAATTTGCTAGAATGGCTTATGGAACTCAAGAAAATACTTTATTTACAATTACCAGTGTATTATAAAGGATACAATTTAAGAACAGCAAAGTGGAAGAGATGAATAGGGCAAAGTGTGAGGGTTGGTGGGCCATGGAGTTTCCATGCCCTCTCTGGGGCACCACCCTCCCAGCGAGTTCATGTGTTCACCAATCTGGAAGCCCAGAAAATCTTATTCAAGAGGTTTTTTAAAAATTTTTATTTTTTTAGCTGAGCCATCCTGCCACCTGTTGGCAGCTCAGTGGCAGCTCAGCTAGGGCCGGGACTCGAACCGCTGTTACAGGAGTTTTTATAGAGCTCCATCTCCAGCCTCTCTTCCCTCCTATAGGACAGTGGGTGGGGCAGAAAGTTACAACCCTTGAATCACTTGGTCTTTCTGATGACCATTCCCATTCTGAGCTACCTAGGGACCCCACTCTAAGTCACCTCTTTAGCATAAACTCAGGTGAGATCATCAAAAAGGACTTGTTATGAGTAATAAAAGACACTCTGCTCACTCAGGAAATTCCAAGGGATTTAGGAGCTCTGTGCCAGGAACCTGAGACAAAGACCAAATATACTTCTTGTTATACCACACAACCCAAAGGTCATACCTGGTTATTTCTGGGTCAGCTCTTCTCTCATTCATCAGGTATGTAGAGAAGGAAGGGAGACAACAAGGTAAAAAAAACATTTATGAGGTTTGTCAGGACGCCTTTTGACTATAGGTGACAGAGAAATGTCTTAAATAATAATGAAGATATGTTACTAAAAGAAAAAATGCTGCCTACCGTCTGTCACAAATGCCAGTATTTAGAGATGAAATAATGCTTGCCTTTGGAGAAAGCTGAATGGTTACATCAGCTTTGCTCTAGTCTAGAAGAACCCTGTATACTACTTAAAACAATTTTGGCAATGCTATTTTGGCTGGTGAGAAACTAATTAGAAGATGGGACCATTTTACATACTCTTAAAATGACCCAGCGTTTCAAACAGATGTTTCAAAGAAATGCATACCTGATGCTCTTCCATTAGCCAATTACTTTGTTGCAACTGTCTCGGACTCTTTTGTACGATAATTATGAAGAATTATGTCCCAACTGGCCACTCAAATGTACATTGTTTAGCTCAATTTGAGGGAAATTTGGTGGTAATTATAGGTCTAGTTTTTCTGTTAAGTCTCGAGAAAGGAAACTATCACAACAATTGAGAAGACCTTGATGAAAAGGCAGTCAGGGCAGACCACATTCTCTGAGATGCATACATGGTAGAGTCTTGTAGGATCATGCACACACACATGCACGCGCACACACACACACTCACACTCATTCACACAACATAAAACCAAAATACCTCTAACTTTAAAACAACTTAATCAGAAATGAATAAGTAGAGAAAAGGTAAGAAATAAACTGTAACATAGCTTGAAGTAATGAAACTTAAAGTTTATAGCATGTAATTAAACAGGATTGAATGAATTCTTGTTGGCCTCTTATGATGTCTCAACAACGTTTTTGCTTTTTTAGGATCTCTTTTTGTATATTTAAAATATTAGCTTATGTGTCTACAAAAGAATAGTTTTAACACTGAATTTTTCAGTAGAATTATTAGATTGGAAAAAAACTTCTTGTTTGAATCTATTACACCCTGCTCTCTTAAAACAAGCAAGCAAACCTTTGAGTTGAAATTAAAGTCAAAGATAAGCATAAACACGTGTTAAGAGTTTATGAGGCTTGTCTTGTTAGGGAGACTACTTTATAGTTGGTGTAGAGGCCTGACCACTGCACTGTATATCTGAATCTGATGTTGAATAATAATGTATGTCAACTATAATTATATATACATATAGTCACAGACATGGAGTAGAGAGTGGGAATGGAGTCAATGGAATTGTAATAGATAAGCATGATATTGGGGGTGGGAGGGCAGTAGATGGGGGGAGGGGGGCTGTTACTTTGTAAGGGTGAAAAGGATAACTATTGCATTGTTCTGTACACCTGAAACTAACAATAAATTTTTTTTAAAAATAAAAAATTTAAAAATAATTAAAAATTTTTTTAAAAAAATTTAAAAATTAAACACACACACACAAAGTTTATGAGGCTTGATTCTTTTAAAGTCAGGTAATCAGTTATTATTTTATTTAGTGATGCTAAGGCTTTTGAGTATTAAATAAAAGTTTCACTCAGTTACACAATTTAAAGACTACCATATGGATTTCCATTATGTATCTATAGGTTTTATCCTTGGAACCTGGCAAAGAACTTGCTTTTTTCCTCTGCAAACTCCCAAAGCATTGTAAGTCATTGGAAACCAAGCATTTAGTACAAATAGTTTCAGTTTCCACATTTCCTAGCAGGCCAGCCAAGAGCCATCCGAGGCAAATGGGAAGAAAAAGTTTATTTCTGGAAAATACGAATACATTCCGGTACTTGTAAATATTTTCTTACCTCATATTTTTTTTGAAATTAGCATCGATTAGCAGGGATCACCTTGACTTGTGCATATAAACCAGCTCTGCATTTCATTTTAGACCAAGATGAAATATTCATTCATTGTTTTGACCATCTCCCAAGGTGGTATTTTATTTACAATACAGAACATCTGGGTATTTGCAATTGGAGAAGTGCTCATGCTTTTGAAATATGACATTAAATAAATACTTCTTCCACAGCTAGGTAGCAATCAGCAGGTCTCAGATATCTGGGTAGGTTTTTTAATAAAAAAGCATTTGCTTTTTGTATCATTTAAGACATCTTAATATTGTAGGTAGGTAGTAAAAAAGCAAGTTGGACATCAGGGGAAAAAATCTAAAATTTTGTAATAAATTAGAATAATTATGCCAACCTGGTTTAATCTTAATGAAGAATAATGGCCCTTTTTCCTCCTTTGGTCAGGCCTTGAGTGTTTCAAGTGCAGACATGATGTTACGATACTGCCCCCTACTGTAAGATTTTGCTTGGCTCTTTAAAAGGAACATCAAGAAAAAAATAGGGAAAACTAAACAGATGACTGGGACAAGTATATCTTATTACATTTGGCACTTTAAAAGCATATTTTGATGGATGGTTCGTGCCCCTGAAATGCAGAAATCTAGAAAAATAGTACAATATATACTTTTGTTTCTCCGTTTGTTTTCTTTTGAATTAATGTCTCAGCTGTTCTGTTCCTTTGAGTTAAACAGAGGAAACTCGCCTCCCCTGACATACTTTGAGAAGATGGATCTTACTCGGAGCTTTGTGAATGTGTTTTTGTTTTAATTAGTGTTGGTTTCAAGGAACTTTGCATCTTTGAAAAAAGCGCACAGAGTATCTTTGAGGCTGGATAAAGAATGATGCTTTTGTCTATTTTCAGTGTGACTTTGGTATTTTTAATAATAGGAACGAGTCTTGTGGCAAAGTATATCAGTTCAACCAATCATATCTTGGAGTTCATCCAGTCCTAAAATCTGTCTGTAAACAACTTGGTGTTTTTTTGCACTGAGTAACACTACAAATTCACGTGAATATGCCTTTGGCATGAGTAAGAGTTAGACTGCTTTTTTTTTTCTTAACTGAACATTTTTTTCTATTTTTATGGGTATTGCTTTAACAAAATGATTTCAGTGACATTTCTTTTGCCAATGCATATTTTCTGACATTAAAAAACAAATCGAAAGTCACTTACCGTATGAATCATTGTTAAAGTCAGCAGTAATCCACTGTGTAAAATCTTCCTGTAAAGGCGCAGAGGCTGGGGGCTTAAACCTGGAGCACATTAAATTAGTTCCAGTCTCTCGCGAATGGGCTTTGCCTGGCTTGCTTAGGCAGGCAAAACGGAAACAGGCAGTTTATAACAAGAAGTCTGCTTTAAAAACCGTGGGGTTCATTGGAGAAAGATTTATATCCCCCACTTATATAAACATTACAAATGTGGACTGCGAGTAGGAGGGAAACCTTTATCGAAATCTCTTGAAGAGCTTTTCCACTGTGAGTAAAATGGACAGCTTGCGCTGTTGTTTGAAGATACGCCAGCAATTCAACAATCATGTTTTTCACTGCTTCGCCTGATTAAAATGTAGCATTGTGAAGACTAACCAGACCACCTACTTTTAATTTATTTTCATGATGTGACTGTGTTGGTATCAAACGTGGAGCGAAAAAACTCTGTGGCAAAGGAGAAATTGTCATTTCAGGATTTTTAAAAGACAATTTAATTATATAAAATCTTGGGATAAGGGGAATCTGGATGTCAGTTTCTATCACCTCCTGATTTAAAATGATTTTTATATATAAACACTGTCCTAGATATCATGTTGTTTTTAGGATTATAATCGAACACAGATGAGGCTTGAACTATTTCGTTCAATAAAATGAGAAAGGCTGCAAGGGAAGATTACCATTTGAGATTAGAGTAGCTATTTATTTGATATTTCACATATGGTGATTTTAGGTCCATGAGCTAAATTTCTTTTTTCATCTCATTTGTTTGTATCTCATTTTTAATATCTTGAAAATTACCATAGAAATATACTTCTTTTCTTTTTTGTCCCAAATATGTCTAACAGGGCACTAAGACCAAATTATCTTTCTCCTTTGGACTTGTTAACAGTAGCTATGATTTGATTAACTTTCACTGTAATCCAGGTAGTACCGAATCAGTCTTTCTTAGGATTTCCTCAGTCTGTCTAGAAGATAGCACATGTGTTTTTAGCATTCTTAGTTGGTTCCAAATGTGAGGTTACTCAAATGCACCTTTAAAAATCATGGCTGACTGTAAGAAGTGACATGGTGGAAGCATTTGAAGGACATAACATGAAACCAGGACCTGCAGGAGTGCCAGGGTAAATGTCTCAGAGCTCTGCCCAGGAGGGCCAGCTCAGGCTGTTTGCTCACCAGGTCTATTAGGAGTGACTGCAATTAGAGGTAAAGGCAAATTTCTGAAAAGAAAGGACATTCATTTCACTTCTGGACGTGCAGAAGTAGACGATGTGATTAAGTCCAATGTAAAAAAATAGTACAGTCAAGGCTCTCTGGTCAATAACATCATAATAGTGATAATAATAATAATTTTAGTGAGTCTTATTTGTTATACATCATGCAGCATGCTAAATGCCTACATATATCATTAGTTTTCCTCTTCACAACAACTCAATTTTTTAAATTAAATTTATTGGGATGACATTCGTTAGTAAAATTATATAGGTTTCAAGTGTATAATTCTATAATGCATCATCTATGTATCACATTGTGTGTTCACCACTCAAAGTCAGTTCTCCCTCCATCATATGTATTTGACCCCCTTTACCTTCTTCTACCATCCCCCTCCTTTTCTCTTACCCTTCAGTAACCAATAAAGTGCTGTCTGTGTCTATGAGTTTTTGTTTGTTTGTCTTGTTCATTTGTTGCTTAAGTTGTATATACCACATGAGTGAAATATGGTTCTTGACTTTTTCTGTCTGACGTATTTTGCTTAGCATGATAATCTCAAGATCCATCCATGTTGTCACAAATGGCAGTATTTTATCTTTTCTTATGGCTGAATAATATTCCATTGTGTATATGTACCACATCTTCTTTATCCAATCATCTATTGAAGGACTCTTCAATTGTTTCCATGTCTTGGCCACCATGAATAATGCAGCAATGAACATCAGAGCACATATATCTTTATAGATATAAGTTTTCAGATTTTTGGGATAGATACCCAGAAGAGAGATTGCTGGGTCATAAAGTAGTTCTATTCTTAATGTTTTGAGGAACCTCCATACTGTTCTTCACAATGGCTCTACCAATTTACATTCCCACAAGCTGTGTATGGCAACTCAATTTCTTAAATAAAGACCCCAGCGTACAGAGTCTTGGGGTCACATGCTCAGGTCACATCACTGGTCCTGGCAGGGCTGATCATTCAAACCAGGCATTCTGACTCTAGAGCCATGATCTCAGCTTGCTTAACTACTACATGATACACATGGATTTTCCCTGTTCCTAAGACACTTGGGATTTCCATATCATATCTCTAATTTACAATGTTTTTAATGCCAAATTCTGTCCAGTTTAGATCCACAATCTCTTATCAGCAGCTATATCTGTACCTAAAGCCATGATGCTGAGATGAGTGGCCTTGAGCATGATAATAAACTGTTTTGTGTTGTGAACTGGGATGGAGGCAGAAGGAATACAGGGTGACTTGTGCCAGAGGTTGTCAGGTAGTGATGAAAAGAACTCTTTGATTAAGGGAGCTTGATACTCTGTACAGAGGGATTAATATAAAAGATGGTTCTTGTTAATCTGCAGCTAGTCTGTGATGTGGCCTTCTAAAATATTAGGTATCCTAAATCTGTAATATTTTCTTTTTTTTTTATTAAAAAGATTTTATTGGGGCATTTGGGGAGGTGAACAGTGTTGGGGAATTGGGGGAGGGGAACAGCCAATTTGTTGTCCTTCAATCTTAGTTGTGGAGGGCACAGCAAGCTCAGCTCCAAGTCCAGTCGCACCGCTCAGCTCAAGGTGCCATGTTCAATTAGTTGCAGGTGGGAGGAGCCACCATCCCATGCAGGAGTTGAACCAACAGCTTTGTTGTTAAGAGTGCACACTCTAGCCACTGAACCATCCAGGTGGCAGCTCAGCTCAAGGCGCTGAGTTCAGTCTTCAGTTGTGGGCAGGCGTAGCCCACCATCTCAAACAGGCAACCTTGTTGTTAGGAACATGTGCTCTCACCAGCTGAGCCATCCTGCCACCTGTTGGCAGCTCAGCTCAGGCACAGTGTCACTGGCCCATGTGGGAATCGAACCGCAACCCTGTTTCACAGAGCTCGCATTCTTGAGCAAACTCTTAACCAACTGAGCCACTTGGCCGACCCCTGTAATATTTTCTAATGATAGAATTCTACTGTGGGAGGCCTCCAGTTTCAAAGATAAATTGACCTAAAGCTGAAAGCAGCAGAATTCTTAATCACTTACAACTACTTCCTTGGTTGAGTGAAATTTTGTTCTTTGAGAAATTTGACTTACATTCATCTGTAATATGAAGAACAGAATGTATATGTTATTAAACTGGGTTTTCATAATGAATAGCAGTCAGTCTTCAAAAGTAAGGCACAAATACATCACCAGCAATAACATATAATTATAGGCTCTAATGAGGTTGTGATAGATTATGGTGAATTTCTCCCTTACATAATTGGAGTAAATGTTGACCAAAAGAGAAAATTCGGAAGGTATAAGCTCACATAGTGGTAGTAGTGAGAGGAGGAAGAGAGGAAAGGAGAAAACCCTACTCTTGTTAATATGTTTACCTGTGAGATAAGAAGTATGGCCTATAGTTGGTGGAAGAAGAAACAAAGGTGTAACTATTGTATTTATAGCATTTTAAATGAAGGTAATTAATAGAGAAACCAACGTTGTGATATAAGCAGTTGATGTCTACTCGTGTGCAGGTGTACATGTGGGAGTGTGGGATAGGATGCACGTGAGCTAAATTCTAGACTATCATAGCAGGAAGTCAATATAATGTAAAAAAAAGGATTATAAAAGAAGTGGTGTAAATATAGCACATTATTTAGTGACTTGATGGTGATCCCCAGGGAAACCAAACCCAAAAATCAACCACAAGTGATTTCTTCTGAGAAAGAGAAGTGGGCTTGGGAGGGATCAAGGATCAAGGAGGCTGGCTGTTGCTTTCCATTACAAACCCTTTTGTGCTATTTGAATGGAATCTTATGAACCATGTTCATGTTTTAGTTTGATGAGAATAAAGGTTTTTTTTAAAGTGACAGAAGCAAAAGAACACCCAAGTTTCTACTTTTTTTTAAAAAAAAGAAAAAATATCTTTTCATATACTCCCTTGTATTTCCTTTTTCTTCCTTAAGCAGGGATCTGAAAAATTAAGCAGAATGCAGCCTTTAAGTAACTGCTCTTGGTTTTGTTTAGTCTCAAAAGTTCTCTTTGTTAGTAAGGTGAAGGTTTCTAGAGAAGACATTTTTCATAATCTGTTTGGTTAATTAGGCCAGCTTTTTTGATGACTAAATAAACCTGACCAATGACCCCATGGACCATTTTGATTAATTTTCAATCCAAAATTACTGAGGTCTATAGATTTAAGTGATGGATGTAGTGACATGATGCCTCAAGGACTTCTTAGATTATCGTTCCCTTTTCGATACTCTTACCGGAATCTACTTGTACTCTGTCGGTCTGTTTCTCTGTGACAGGTAATCACAGCAACCTTGACTGTCTGGAATCTTAAAGCTGGTTAACCACTTATGAAATCCTATTATATTCTCTTTGGAGGTGGTAGGTAATCCCAGCTCATTACATACTTTTTAGTATTAACTTTAGTCTTAGTTTCTTTTGCAGACTACAAGTATTTTTGCTCATTTTTTACATCATCATTAAACTTTTTTGGTCATGTGTATTGTTCCCAAAACTCTTATTTGACTGAACTTATTTGACCTTAAACTTATCTTCAGTTCTCAGGAAATTTATTCATTTCCAAGTGTAGCAAAGTGACACTTCCAAAGTGACAAGTTAGATGTTATTTATGCTTATAGGTTTTTAAAATAAAGAGATAGTTTTCATTGTGTTTATATTTTGCATTTCCTGAGTGAGTAGTCTTAGGTTTAATAATTTCTTTTGTACCATTAACCATGAATAGAAAATCAAGCTTTCTCAGTGTACTATCCTTAAAGATTCACATTAGAATCGTATTGTTTTATGATATGTTACAAATGTGCTATCCTGTCAAAGATAAATGTTTACCATATGGTGACACCTCTTCTCTGTAGAGCACTTTGACATCCTTTATCCCATTTACTCATGGCAGCAATTCTGTGAGGAAGACAGGGGAGGAATTATCATCCCATTATCACCCCATTTCATAGACAAGAGGAAAGGGGAGAGTGACTTTTAGGCAGGTTAGTTGTAAAGGGCAACAATTCACTGCTCTCACCTTGAGTTCATGTTACTCTGCAGCAGGATTTAAATCAGGGTTTATGCCTAAAAGCAATAAGGAAATGTGTATGCACTGGGCTATGTAGCAGTGCTTTCAAACTCATTGGGGGCAAGGCAGGTAATATAGACAAGGTGGAAGACAATGGGAAAGACAATGGATAGCAATATCAGCAGTTATTTGGTTTATTTTACTAGATGAAATTAAGAATCTTCCATTAGATCTATTCTTTCATTCGTCTTAAAAAGACATTAGTTAATAGGCTGCTCTCTGTAATACCATAGGTCTACTCCTATCTCTTGGGACTTCTGTTCAGTAATAGTCATAATAAAGAATCAGTGTACAATCTAGTGACATGGTGCTGGGCCTGTTCCCTCTGTGCCAGGTGGGTGAGATGGGGCTAAATGTACTTGTATTTAGGCTGGCTTCATTCTGAAGTTAGGCCTTTCTTATATTTATTACGAAGTTGGAAAGCCTCCAAACACACACACACACACACACACACACACACACACACACACACACACACACNTGCCAGGTGGGTGAGATGGGGCTAAATGTACTTGTATTTAGGCTGGCTTCATTCTGAAGTTAGGCCTTTCTTATATTTATTACGAAGTTGGAAAGGCTGCTCCCTGAAGCCTCCACACACACACACACACACACACACACACACACACACACACACACACACACCCCGTTTTTGAAGCATGAAGACTTTGTCTCCCTTTGCCTATTTCCAAAGTGGTTGAGCTGATGTTTTCCCCTTTGCTGTGACCAAACATTTGAACTGTCAGCCAAAAGGTCCCTTTAAATTTGCAGAAAGCAATGAGTTATGGCATAGATAAACACATGCTGGAAGTGTTTCTAGAACAGTAACCATACAGATCACTACTAAATCTTTCATAATTAATGTTTGTTTCTCTTTTTTTTTTTTTGCTGCTGAGTCAGCATGATATTAAGGTTTTATTTAGCTTTATCTAGTACTGCTTAGTTTTTGTTTTTTTTTCCCTGGTACCATTTAACCATCAGGCATGTGATGTTCCCTTGAGTTGTTTTGGTATTTAATTGAACTTTTCCATTAAACTGCTTGAACTGCTTATATACCCATAGGTCCTGTGAGCTGATGATCATTATTGTATGCCTCTTCTAAGGAGTACAGTGCAGCCACCATTGAAGATATCTTCTGATATCAGGGGTATCTGAGTGATGGAGCAGGACTGTCTCCTAATGCATTTTTTTTTGAAAAGATAGGTTTTATTATTTTCTTCATTGTGAAAACATATTTATCATAAAAAATTTAGAATATGTTATAGCTTTTCAAAGACACCTATAATGTCATTATCTATGGATAATGTTAGCATTTGGTATGTTTTCTTTCGATCTTTTTATGTGTATATACACACACAAACACACACACACACACACGTATCCTGTTGTTGTCTTTTAATGAAAATGGAATCATGTAATAATGCTGTACTAACATTTGTTTTGTTCATTCATGGCATTAAATGTCTTCCATGAAATCACAGTATTCAGTGTTGTAAAGGCTTTCTAATTTACTAACCATTCTCGTTGTTTGGATCACTATGTTATGTTCAGTTTTTCACCCTTATAAACAAGGCTGCAGTTTAGTGTTTGTGTATATCAAAAATTATTTCCTTGGTATAAATACCCAGATTTCCTAGGTCAAAGGCAAGTACAGTTTAAGGCTTTTGATCCTTATTGGCAAAATGGCATCTAGAAATGTGCCAATTTAAACTCTCCACAAACCCTAATAAGCACGCCCATTGCTTCCTACCATCATCAGTATTGCTGGTTTAATAAGCAAAATTTATGTCTTATTTTAACTAATACCTTCTAATTAATTGAGGTGGATTTTTTCACATTTGGTCATTTCGTTGTATATATTCATAGTTTGCAAAATACCCAATTCTGCTTTCCTATTTTTTTTTCTGTTGGGGTTTTCACCTTGTTAATTTGTGAAAAAATCTTCATGTATTTAAAATATCCATCTTTTTTCCTCCTGTTTGTTATTTGATATTTATTTATTTATTAATAGGGTTTTGGTTTTGTTTTTTTTTAGAATACAAAGGCTGTTTTTTATGTAGTCAAATCTGTGTATCTTTTCCTTTGTTGGTTTGTTTTTAAACATATATGGAAGACATTGTGTCAGGCATTGTGGTAAGAATTTTACACTCACAATCTCATGCATTCCACCCTATGAAATATATCAGACAGGGATTGTTATTATCACCCCATTTTACAGTGAAGAAATTGACTCCACAAATGGCAACTTGGGAACTGAATCCATGCAGCCTGGCTCATTGGCTCTCTTCACTGTTTATTTACTCCCTTCTCCTGCTTGATTTTGTTTTTGGTGTAATGTTTAGAAATGCCTTCCAGTTTTCAAGATAAACATTGACCTGTATTTTCTTTGAGTATAATTATGGTTTAATGTTTATCTGTTATTTAATTAAATGTTTTATCCCATAATCTCTGGATCTCTTTTGTTCTCTCATCTGCAGATACAACGAATAATTGCTTGCTGCTTTTTATTCATGACTCTTTCTTTGTTTTTAAAGCTGCTGCTAAATTCCTTTCTTCTTTCCTCGCCTATTAATGCTAATGGTAGTTTTTGCTGGGCATGTACTTTGAGCATCTGTTAATCACTGTGAGCCTACAGAAATGAATAAGACAGTCTACCTCTCCAGAAACTTGTGATGTAATGGCCAAAAAGGGAAACATACCTAAGCCCTATAAAAGAGAGATACATAAAATGGTGGGAAAGGGGGAGGCAGAAAATAATTTGAATTGGTGAGGAAGGTAGATGTAATTAAGAAAGAAATTGTGAGGAAGTGAAATTTAAATCAGACCTTGAGTGATATGAGACTCAGACTATAAAATGAGGATGATAATAGAACCATCTCAAAGCGCTGTTGTAAAGATCAAATGAATTAATACGTGCAAAGTGAGTGGAACTATGCCTGGAAGGCTGTTAAGACCTGGGTTGATGTTAGGCATTGTCTTCATAATCACAACTTGAGCAAAATCTTGAAAGGAATAAATCCGACCTTGTAGATTTTTATTTATATATTAGAGTATCCCTCTTGACTTTTTTGTAGTTGCTGGATGTTTCATGATTTCACAAAGCTATTCGTGTTGCAGTTAGAGGGCAGGGTACTTCTGAAGAAAAATAAATTTAATTAACTTGGAGCCAGTTTTATTAACTTTTATATATAATGCTTTTTTTTTAAACTGTTCATTTGTTACTAATTAACCTTAGACTTCTGTTTAATTAAGAGAGTCTGAGGGACTTGCTCACAGATTGTAATCACAGTTAAATTTAAATATCTTCAGTTATGTGTACGTGTATGCGCACGCACCCTTTATATTACTCTTATTTACTAAAACAGTAGCTTAAAATGATGTAGTGGAACAATTCAAGTTTAATTTAGACAGTGAATTGAGTTTTCAAAAACTATGTTTGATACCTTTGCTTTTGGGTGAGTTGGGTGCTTGGAGGACTCTCCTCACCGGAAGTACTCACCTGCTAGGGAGCAATGGTGTTATTAGGAACAACAGCAGAGATTAGGAAGCAGGAAGCCTGAAGCCTAGCATGGAATCTTGGGAGCAGCAATGTCTAGCAGTCTGAAACCTGGGACCAGGACTAGGTCAAATAGATGACGACTGCTAACCCCTTTTCTATCTTCCCTTGAGAATGGAAACTAGTCCCCAAGCCTGAGGGCAGGCTACAGACAGAAGGTCAATGTCGGTGGATCAAGGGCTAGGTGCAGCTCTTAGTGACCTTTAACATTGATGGAACACTGCACTGGGGCATGATGAGAAACCAGACCACCTCCCTATTCTTCTCTTCTTTCTGTCCATACTCATCCAAACTATCACTTCCTTCCCCACTAGGACCAATTGTTTTTGAGAAAAGCACAGGTCTACAAATAGCCCATATGGTACCTCTATAGTAATAAGAAAAGTCTCTCCTCCTTCAAGACGCCCCACGGCTTCTGCCAGAAAACTGTCATAATCAATCAATATACAACTCTATAATGTCTGTAATTTTATTTGTGTCCTCTTAGATGTCCAGTATACCATGTGATACTGCACTGGAAGTAAAGACTGCATATTGGGAGGTGGTGGGGGGGATTACAAAGGCCATTTGGAAGACACTTTCACCCTTGTATTCTTTTAATCGACCCCATAACTTCACCTACCCTGTCCTTCAGGAGAGGTGAAACTGGCATTTTGGACTAGACTTTTCTTTGTAGCTTGGGACTGCCTTGGGCGCTGAAGGGTATTTAGCACCCTTGGTTTCCCTTTCCACCTCCCACACTATAGTGTTGCCTTGCAGCTGCCCACTCCAATGCTCCTGCGCACTGATCCTTTGAAGTCATAAGGAAGTGTCTTGGAATGCTAAGACCCTAGGGAATGATCTCGGTAAAACTTCCTTATCCGGTGGTCTCGGAATGCTGAGACCGTCCCGGGGATCATACGCATGTGTGAAAGCACAACTGAGCTTGATCTCAATGAGTTTCAGTGAAGCAGCTGCCAGTCTGATCAAATCAATTAACTGGGTATAGATATTCAAATTGACTTCTTTGTGACAGTTGTAAATAAAAGTTATTCTCCCGCCAGAATCAGGGCTCGCTCTCTCGGTCTGCAGAGACGAGACCCCTGCCCTGCAGAAACTCTACTTATGACTCGTGATTTCTTAACCCGTCGCCGCCCCTCCTCGAGCCCCCCAGCCTTTGTCACGCGGGATGTGATACTATAGGGGAGTCCCTAGCACTCCCCAGTTACTGAATCAACCAAAAACACCCCACTTCCGTTTCCAGATGCCCCTTAGAGGGACAGTATCATTCAGGCTGAGAACCTCTACCCTGGCCTCGTGGTACTAATGCTCATTCTTGAAGGTGCCAGGCATGAAGGCTCATCCTTCATGTCACCTCCTCGTGAATATTCCCATTCTCTCTAGAAAGAATTGACCCTTCCTCTGTGCTCCCATATAGCACCTTATAGGTGATGCCTGTTAGGTCACATGCCACACAGCCCTGTGGTTGGGTTTGAGGGCCTGTCTCCCTGTCCCCCATTAGACTTTGAACTATTCAAGATTGGGGATAATGTTATCTTCCCCAAATCCACAGTCTAGCACCGTCCTTCCATCTTCCTAGGAAGTTTTTCTCTCCCTTCTCTACCAAGTCAACTAAAATTTTTAAATCTCAAAAACTTATTTTAATTTGTGAAAGCATTTTACATAAAGGAATGCCACTTGAAATCAAGCAAATGAAGATATAGTGTATTAGAATTCAAAGTAGTTGGGGATTGCTTCTGTAATATATCTAAAATGTTAGATTCCTATTCAGACCAGCATTTTAAAGGATGCCAGGCTGTTGGTTTGCTAGTGCAAAATATTATTCTATGCCAAAATTGCCATGGTTCACTACTATTTAAGGGAGTAAGGTGAGATGCTTTGGGGTATGGTTCCTATGTAGGTTCTTGTCTTAAGCTTAATATTGCAAAGCATTATAATTTCCAAAGAATTTCATTACTGTCCATACTTTCCTTAGTATTGTGTGTTTCACTGAGTCAGCCCTTTGTGGCATGAAATAAGTGAAAAATATTTTTTCTTTTTCTTATCGCTTTATAGTGTGTGAGTATCAATTAACTATTGGCAATGTTCACTGGCTTCTGGTTTAGGGAGGACATTTTTATATTTTATTTGATTTGTTTTAAAAGCATTTTGTTGTTGTTGTTTTGTTTTGTTTTTCCTAGCAAGAGGCGAGCCAAAATTACAATAAATCCATTTACAAAGAGAATGCTTGCTCATCAGGAAAGTTAACTTCTTGTAGCTCCTAGAAGGATTGTTTCATGGGAGGCCAGGGTGTATTGGAGCAAGTAAAAAGTTTCCAAGGTTCTGCAAGGACTCGTGATAACAACAAAAAAGGTTCTTTCTGCTTAGCATTATTGCCATTTGACATGAAGCAAAAATTAAGCACAAAGTTGATGAGTGAGTTTAATGTTGCCAAATATTTGCTTAGGGGTAGTTCACCAGCCATCTGGAAAGGCCTTCCGACACACAAAACAGATAATGGTTCAGTTAGGGTACATCATAGGCTGCTATAATAAATAAATCCTAAAATACAATAGACACAAACAAGATATTAATTTCATTCACTCTTATGTAAAAATATCTGTCAGTGGTCTAGGCTATTAAGGCAGTTTCTTGATGCCGGGATTCCAGGCATCATCAATCTGATTGTTTTGGTGTACACACTTCCATTTTATTGTTCCAAATAGCTGTTCTAACTCTTACAAACATTTCCTGATTCTACAGATAAAAAATAGGGACAGAGTGGAAGTGGTGAGTATAACATGTTCCCTTTAAGATCATGACTCAGAAGTTTCACCTGTCACCACAGCTCACCATCCCATTGGTCAGACCTTAGTTACATGGCCATACCTACTTGCAAGGGAGGCTGAAAAATGTAGTATTTTTTTCTGGGTGGCCATGTGCCAAGCTAAAGGAGTGGTCGTACTAGCAAATAAAGTAAGGAAATTGAATATTGGGGCACAAAAAACAAGCTCTAGTAAAATGGCTCTTATTACAGTCCTGAAACACAGTGAAATGAATTGCATATTTTGATAGAATATTTCTTTGGAGTAAATTACTTTTCCTATTTCGTTTAATAATCTTTGAAAGGCATTTGTAATACCAGGCAATGCTGATGGAATTGGCTATGTCATTGTTGTTGCTTAGATTAACTGTTTTACTCAGTCAGATTGACTGTTCTGTGTGTCACTGTCAAAGCCAAGAGCAGGCAGCCTGTTGTACTCTCAGGCCACCTGTGAATGTAGAAATGGAAGCTAGCACAGCTTTGTTCTTGAAGGTGTATTTTATACCTACTAAGTAGTCTCCATCATCCTAATAACCAAAAAGTAAAGAAGGTAGAAGATTTCATAAGAGTCCCAAAGTTTGGACATGTTCTCATCATAATCCTGTTAAATGTAAATTTTCATTTATTTTTTTTTAAATAGCAGCTTTATTGAGATATAGTTCACATACCATATAATTCACCCATTTAAAGTATACAATTCAATGGTTTGTAGTATATTCACCGAGTTATACAAGCATTACCACAATCTATTGGGTTGTAGGAAAAGTCATAATGCATTTTTGCAACGAAAAACAGAAAAATACGTCATGACTTTTCCGACAACCCAATATTTAAAAATATTTTCATCACCCCAACAAGAAACCCTGTACCCATTAGAACTACTCCTTATTTCACCCTAAAATCCCCCCACTCCTATCTCTTCCCCAGCACACCCCCACCTATAGCCCTAGGCAATTACTAATCTATTTTCTGTCGCTATGGATTTGCCAATTCTGGACATTTCATATAAATGTAAAGATACATTATGTGGTCTTTTATGACCAGCTTCTTCCACTTAGTATGTTTTCAAGGTCCATCTGATACATGTAGCATGTATCAGAACTTCATTTCTTTTTATTCCTGAATATCATTGCATTATATGAATAGATCACATTTTTATCCATTCATTGGACATTTGAGTGGTTTTTATTTTTTGTTATTATGAATAATACTGCTATGAATATTCATGTATAAGTTTTTATTTCTTAAGATTTGTGTCCCTCAATTTACTTTGATTTCCAGAGAAGAAATTCTCAGTCCCTTTTCCCCTGTCCCAGCCCATTCTCTGACTCTTTCCTCCAGATTTTGTGTGATCTTTCCTCTAGGAAACTTTACTTCATCTCTCAATTCTGGATTGGGTGCCTCAAATGTATTCTACCATAACACCAGGAATGCTGATTACTGTCTTCAGACCAACCTCTGTATTGTAATTGCCTGTTCCTATGTTACCACCCCTCACTAAACTCTGAGCTATGTAAGGGGTGCACCTTGTTCATTTACCAACATATCCCTTCTATCTAACACACAGTGCCTGGACACACATTTGTTAAATAAATGTAAGAACGAATGGATGAAAAAGAAGGAGGGAAAGCCAATTAAAAAGGAAGAAGAAATAGAAGAGGAGAAAGTGCATTTGATTTCATTTTTGTCAACATGTTTGAAAACTGTTTTTATCTGACCCACACAGCTGGCAGCCTCATCATGGAGCAGTCAGAAATGTGGTCTAGAAGGCTTTATCCCTCAGATGCCCACTTGCTTAGCATGACAGTTGTTCCTTTCCTCCTATTAAGGTTCCTCTCCTAAGGATGTCAGGGGTTTCTGGTTTTAGGTTTACAACCCCATAGTACACATGGAATGTTTATATCTTCCAAGTCCCTGGCTTACTTAAGTATTCATTAAGAATCTATCACCAGGGCTGTGAATTTATAACCATAGTGATGTTTGCCCATCCAATTCATATTTCTCTACCCTCCACATAATAGCCTACTTTGAATTATTTTTATCTATTCAATGATACTTTTTCACTTTATTTTACAAAGCAGGCACATTAAATTGGGAGAGAGCTCTCAATGTTGAAGGTAATAATGGACTGCACCATAATAAAAATGTATCATTGACTACTGAGATTTAAATTAAACAACATAGTCAAACTAAAAACATGTCTACCTACAAAAAATTTCTTTAAAAAGTGTGCACCTTAAAGCATACTTTGTCAAGTCTAAAAATACTTGATAGATTTTTTAAAAATTGGCAGTGCTTGAAAACACAGACAACATTCAAAGGAAATTTATTTTTGTGAACTGGTAGAGTATAATACATAGTCGAAATATTGGGTAGTTGGAAAAGTCATGATGTATTTTTTCTGTGTTTTTTGTTGCAAAAATGCATCATGACTTTTCTGACAACCCAATACATTTCTCAAAGACACCTTAAACTTCCTGGAGCTCTCTGAGAGTGAACGGATGAGATGCTTTGGGGAGGAATTGGGACTGTTACTTTGTCCAGAAGACTACTGAGCCAACACAGAAATGCTCTCACTCCCACCACACCCTATTTCGCCTCTGCTCAGTACCCATAACCTCAGGGAAGGAACCTGAATAGGGGGAAAGGAACAACTATCTGCTAGGCAAGTGGGCCTTTTATAGATGCAGTGCTCCTATTTTATAGATGAGGAGAAACCCTGAGTGACATATTCAAATTGCTGAAAGTGGCAGTTGTGTTACTTGATAGTTAAGTGCTTTTTGGTTTCTAAAACTGTCATGGCCCATAGTCTGATAAAATATTTCATGGAGGCAAATTTAAAGACACCAAGTGTTCTAAATTAGTAAGTGCTCTTTTTTAACTTTAAATATCATTTTTGGAAAAAAAGAGACAAGGCATAAAAAATCCCCACAAAATAATAGCAAATATAAATCTGATTCTTGGTTATGTTTATTAATTTAGGAGTTAATTTCAGTCTATAATGAACGCTAAAAAAATGGAACGATTTCAGAACATAGTTATCATATAAACTCATTGAATTGCTTGCAGATTAAAATAATTTAGTCTCACTGCACATGCAATTGAAAATTTAAATTTAGTAGAATTTTTTGTTTATATTTGAGTAATTTGGAAAATATTACAACATTGTCCCAAGTGAATTTGCACATCCAATATTCTAGTCTCGAAAAACAGGAAATTCACAAATGCAAACCAAACTAAATATATCACATTACATGGCTTTGTTTTAAAAAATAAAATTTACTTCTGTATTAATAATATTTGCTTTTACTTAAGTGGAAAAGTTATTAACTTTAAAAATGATTTGAAGCTTTTGCTATTTGTTAGGTGACTTATGAGTTCCTGAATTTCAACTCAAATTCCTGTGGAATTCTATGAGGATGGCTAAATATTAATATATGCAGCCATTGTTGCGGAGGAAAGTTTTAATGCAGTCAGCAGAAAATGAAACCCCGAAGTAAACTGAAATTGGAGCTGAGTAAGACTCTCTCTAGTCAACATGGTACAGTGGTCTGTCACAAACGTGCAAAACAGTCATCTATGCCACACATTTGCATGGATGATAGGAATCTTGATTATAAACAAAAACAGTCCATGCCAACTGTACCGAATAAAAGGCATTTCTCTCGACTGAGAACAAGGGTGAGATTGGGGGGGGGGCGCGGGGGGGACGGGACGGGTGAAAAACTCACTGTTTCATATTAGCAGATGCTTTTCACTTTGTGGATAATTTATTGTTGCATTTCTCCACCCCAAGACTTTTAAGAAAATGAGGAAATAAGCCAATTTCTGATTTAATTACTGTGAACCTCATTTTATTCTTCCTAATGACTAATTTAATCTTTTAACTGGAGTGGAGAGGGGGAATAGACTTGATTTATTCAACCAGCATTTTCTAGACATGGTAGGATGTGGTTGGCACTGTAATAAGACTTAGGCGCACAAAGATGACTGGTACTCAGGACTCCGCCGATATTATTCATTCTGCTATATCCAGCTTCTATTTTTGCTATTGAGATATCTGCAGTCACTGTAATATCAATTTCTTTGAATACGATCCATTTGGCTGCTTTTCAGATGTGTGTGTGTGTATTTTACAATTTCACTATAATGTTAAAATGTATAATTCTAAATTTCTTCACACTTGTCCTGCTT
The DNA here is from genome assembly GCF_001890085.2 of Hipposideros armiger. Lineage (NCBI taxonomy): Eukaryota > Metazoa > Chordata > Mammalia > Chiroptera > Hipposideridae > Hipposideros > Hipposideros armiger. The sequence continues at coordinate 2,001,110 of NW_017731403.1, forward strand.
GACATACATTGTATTTCCTGTGTCTTTGTATTTATGTTTTTCTTCAGTTCTGGAGAATTCTCATACATTATCTCTTCTAGTATTATGTCTCTTTCCTTTTTTTCCATTCTGAGACTCCATTTAAACATGTTTCATACCTTCTCATTCAGTATTCTTTTCGTACTGTTTGTCTTTTCTTCCTTTGCCGTAGGTTTTTTTTTAAATTTTTAATTAGTTTCAGGTGTACAACACAGTGCAATAGTTATACTTTTTGCCCCTCAAAGTAACAACCCCCCTCCCCCAATCTGCCACCCCACTCCCCCCATATCATACATATCTATTACAATTCCATTGACTCTACTCCCACACTATACTCCACGTCCTGTGACTATATCTATATTCAATTATAGTTGGCATACAATATTATACAACATCATCTTCAGGTGTACAGTGCAGTGATCAAGTGTCTACACCATCCATCTATGAACTTGTCTCCCTAACAAGACATGTGACCATCTGACACCCTACAAAATATTTACAACACTATTAATTATATTCCCCAAACTGTCTTTCATATCCCTGTGGCAATATTGTAGTTACCTATTTATGCTGTCTAATCCCTTCCCCTTCTCCCTCATCCCCACCCCACTCCCAACTAGCAACCATCAGTTTTTCCTCTATATCGCTGAGACTATTTCTGTTTACTTTGCTCGTTCATTCAGTTTTTTAGATTCCACATATAAGTGAGATCATATGGTATTTGTCTTTCTTCGACTGACTTATTTCACTTAACATAACAGTCTCCAGGTCCATCCATATCATTGCAAATGGTACGATTTCATTCTTCTTTATAGCTGAGTAATACTCCATTGTGTAAATGTACCACAGTTTCTTAATCCAGTCGTCTACCGATGGGCATTTCGGTTGTTTCCAAGTCTTGGCTTTTGTAAATAGTGCTGCAAGAAACACAGGGGTGCATATATTTTTTCAAATTAGCATCTTGGGTTTCCCTGGATAGGTACCCAAAAGTGGAGTAGCTGGGTCATACGGTAGTTCCATTTCTAGTTTTTTGAAATACCTCCATACTGATTTCCATAATGGCTGCACCAATCTGCAGTCCCAATAGTGCACAAGGGTTCCCTTTTCTTCACAACCTCGCCAGCAGTTGTTGTTTGTTGATTTATTGATGATGGCCATTCTGACCGGAGTGAGGTGGTGTCTCATTGTGGTTTTTATCTGCATTTCTCTAATGATTAGTGAGGTTGAACATTTTTTCATATGCCTGTTGGCCATTTGTATGTCCTCTTTAGAGAAATGCCTCCTCATAGCCTCTGCCCATTTTTTAATTGGGTTGTTTGTTTTTTTTGGTGTTGAGTTGAATGAGTGTTTTATAAATTTTGGATATTAACCCCTCATCAGATATATCATTGGCAACTATCTTCTCCCACTCAGTAGGCTGCCTTTTTGTTTTATTGATGATTTCCTTTGCTGTGAAATGCTTTTAAATTTGATATAATCCCATATGTTAATTTGTTCTTTTATTTCCGTTGCCTGAGGGGGATATATCGGTAAAAATATTACTGAGGGTGATGTCTGCAAATTTACTCCCTATGTTTTCTTCTAGGAGTTTTATGGTTTCAGGTCTTACATTTAAGTCTTTAATCCATTTTGGATTTGTTCTGGTGTAGGGCGTAAGTAGGTGGTCCATTATCATTTTTTTGCATGTGTCAGTCCAATTTTCCCAGCACCATTTATTAAATAAACTACCTTTATTACAATGTAAATTCTTGCTTCCATTGTCATAGATTAAATGACCATATATGGTTGGATTTATTTCTGGGCTCTCTATTCTGTTCCATTTGTCTATGTCTCTGTTTTTATGTCAGTACCGTACTGTTTTGATTACTATAGTCTTGTAGTATGATTTGATGTCAGGTATTTCTCAAGATTGCCGTGGCTATTCGGAGTCTTTTATGGTTCCGTATAAATTTTAGGATTATGTGTTTTATTTCTGAGAAAACTGTCCTTGGTAGTTTGAGAGGAATTGCATTGAATCTATATATTGCCTTAGGTGGTATTGACATTAATATATTAATTCTTCCTATTCATGAACATGGTATGTATTTCCATTTATTCGTATCTTCTTTGATTTCTCTCTTCAGTGTCTTATAATTTTCTGAGTACAGGTCTTTTACTTCTTTGGTTAAATTTATTCCTAGATATTTTATTGTTTTTGAAGCAATTATAAAAGGGATTGATTTCCTGATTTCTTCTTCTCATAATTTATTATTGGTGAAAGAAATGAAACTGATTTCTGAATATTAATTTTGTATCCTGCTACCTTACTAAATTCTTTTATCAGTTCTAACACTTTTTTGGTGGAGTCTTTGGGATTCTCTCTATATAGTATCATGTCATCTGCATATGATGACAATTTTATTTCCTCCTTTCCAATTTGGATGCCTTTTATTTCATTTTCTTGTGTGATTGCTGTGGCTAGAACTTCCTCTTTTCCATAGTTTTGGTAACATTTTTGGATTTATCCCTTATTTCACTGTTTTTCTCTTCAGTATTTAAAGTCAGCATTTGCGTTTTTAATTTCAAATATTATGCTTCTCACTTTTAAAAACTTTTATTAATTAAAAAAAAGCTTTAGGTTATTTTTGATAGTATATTATTCCCACCTTAATTTTTTCATTTTCATTTTTATCTTTGATTTTTCTGAACATTTCATATAAAATCAGTTTATATTCTTCAACTGATAATCTTACTGTTGAAGTCACTGGGATCTGAATTTGCTGTATGGTGTGTCTAGCGACTCATCCATTGTTTGCTGTCTTGTGTGTTTTGTAGTTTTGGGTTGTGAGCTCATATCTGGTAGAATAATCTTTGGTAATTCTGTAGGCCTAACTAAGGGGTGCATTCCTTCAGCGAGGATTTGGCTAAGCTTCGAGCTAGAGGTCACTGGTGGAACTACAAATCTGCAACTGTTCTAGCCCACTCCAGTGTCCTGAATTAACATAAAAGTTGCAGGTTCAACTCTCCCACCTTGAAAGGCACGGAAAGCCAAATTTCTGATTCCTATGCAGAAGCTAGTAGTTTCCCCATGGCAACACCAGCTTTCTGTTGGCTTGCTTTCTAGTATCTGGTTTCAGCTCAATGGTTGGTTTGTGTTTTAGCTTTTTTGCCTGTACAGATTTTCCTTACTTTTTTACAAGCCAGCAATGAATTAAAAAGTATATGTATTGTGTGTGTGTGCGTTATTATAGCAAGAGGGATTATCATAGTATCTAGTCTAGCATTACTCCAGGACACCGTAGTTTCCATTTAATTATGGCCCCAATAATCTGTGTTGTTAAGAAAACACATGGCGTAATTAATATTGAGAATTTTGAACAATAGCGGGCTTTTATGGGGGGAAACATTGCAAGTTCCAGAGATTTGTTGCATATGAGGAGAGAACTGATCCTCTCTCTTCTTGGTTTTGGTGACCAGAATAATTGATGTAAAATCTTAGCATTTGGCACTGTCTTTATCCTAGGTTATCAGGTATTTTACATAGTTTTTAAACAAAATTAAAACTCAAATCAACTGTCGTGGCTTACTTACCAGACTACAGATATGGTCTAGCTCACTAAGTAGCATCCAGAAATGCCTAGAAGAAACTGACTGGCTGGCTATCTTGAAATGTGGCTGTATTTTAGGAATTTTTGGACCCATTATTTATACTTTGGTCATTTCAGTATTCCTGTTCAATATTTAGTGTTCCCCGTCAATCTTCAAGTTCTGCTGGATCAGTTACCATGAGATGGTAACCTACAAATCAATGAAACCTGTGCCTTGAACATGGAAGCCAAGGGGGTAAGTCATATGCACAAATAATGATAGTGCAGTGGGCTAAGTTCTACAGTGGACGAGGATACAAGAATTATGGGCACGGATAGGAGGGAGCATCTATGCCTGTGATGCTAAAGATCTGATTTGTCTGGGAAGACTTCACAGAGGAGGGGACATGTAAATTGGGTATTTAAGAATAAGTAATTACCAAGTAGAGAAGAGGGAGCAGATTAGTAAGGTTTTTCAGAGGACAAGATGATTAATAGTATAACCCACTCATCTTCTTATGGGGGTAAAAGCCATTGACTTAGTGTTTAATGAAATCACAGCTCTTTTATTCCTCCTATATACCCCCATCCTCCCCATTTTCCCAAATGCCACTAAATGCTTCATCTTGTTAGGTGGACCTAGATGCAAAGAATCCAGTATGTAGAGGTTCCTTCTTTGTGGGCATCTTTGATGTTATAGCATCCTCTGATCCTCAGAATATGATCTCTGGTCCTTCTAGCATCTTCAAGCCAAGTCTTGACTGCTGGTTACCTTTGTCATGAATATACTCTCCCTTGTTTCCTTTATTCATAAATCACTATTTGCATCAGGAAAATACGTTATTTTCCCTCAGGTTGCCATAATCCTTTTTCCTCATTTTCAGAAACTTTGCCTTTTCAAGCTAGAGAATTACTTTGTCTCTGACAGTTTTTTTTCTAACTTCAATATTTCTCTCTATTATATCCTCCGGCCTTCATATCTATCTCTGTACCTTCCCATAAAAGAAGCCTATTTCACAAGCATGAAGAAAAAGTATATTAGGCATTTACCAATACAGAATTAATGATTCTATTTTGCAAGCAGCTAGTTTATTTCACAGATTTTTTTTTTCTTTTTGTCACTAAGGCAAAGAAAGGAGGTTGGCATATTGACAAAGACTGGACATGATGACCTCTAAGGCCTCATCCTTTTTCACTTCCTGTGAAAAGTGCATCTGAAATGCCAGTATTTATAGCAGCATTACTCACAATAGCCAAAAGTTGGAAACAACCCAAATGTTCATAGATAGATGACTAGATTTTTCAAATGTCATATATATCTACAATGGGATATTATTCAGGGTAATAAGGGAAGGAAATTCTGACATGCTACAATGTGGATTTACCTCAAAGATATTATGCTAAGTGAAATAAATATTGTATGATTCCAAACTTATATGAGGTACATGAAGTAGTAAAATTCATAGAGATAGAAAGTAGAATGGTGGTTGCCAGGGCCTAAGGGATCGAGGATGGGGAGTTATTGTTTAATGGATATTATTTAATTGTTTCAGTTTGGGAAGATGAAAAAGTGCTCAAGATGGACGGTAGTGATAGTTGCACAACAGTATGAAGGTGCTAAATGCCACTGAACTGTACACTTAAAAGTGGTTCAGATGGTAAATTATATGTTATGCATATTTTACCATAATAAAAACAAGTGCAGCTGAGAAAGGATGACCAGGAGAAAATCATTTGTGTCAGGGACTATTATTTCAGACACTTCATTTATCCAGTCATTCAACAAATGTAATGAGTTTCTGTTTTGTATCACAGACATTTTAGACACTAGGCATACAGCAGTGAACAAAACAGACAACATTTCTAGACTCAGCATTTAGTGAGGTGAGACAGACAATGAATAAAGTAAATAAGTAAAACATGTTGAAAGTAGATGGTGAAAAGTTCTGTGAAGAAATCGAAAGCAGAGAAGGGGAATGGGATTAAGGGAGAACTGTTGCAATTTGTCAGGTTAGGCCTCACTAAGAAGTGGCACCTAAATAACGACCGGAAGTCGGTGTGGGTCAGCCACATGGATATCTGGGGGAAAGTGTCCTAGGCAGAGGGAATATCCAGGATAAAGGCCCCGAGACTGACTTAAAATAATAATAATAGATTTCATAGGGGAGAAGCTAAGTGAAGAATTTATCTGTCACTTCTTTCCAGTTTCCCTGCCTTTCATTGGTCTTAAAGCTTTTATTAAAAGGAGTGTTAACGACCCTTACTGCTGGGTCCTCTGGGTGGCCATGAGGAAGGCCAGAGCTCCACAGGACCGGTTGGGTTGGACCTAGGCATGTCACTGGTGTGGATTCCACTGTGGTGGGGATGACAGAGCCACATCAAAGCTGTCAGTAGGGAAGTCTGAAAGAGTTGACTGTGGAGATGAGGCACACAGCGGTGGCCCAGGCACTTAACTGAACAAGTGGCCACGTCTCAGAGGGTGAAGGGCACTGGGAAGCTGAATCTTCGGAGGCACATAAATATGTCTGGTACACCAGGCCTCTTTCTAAGTAAAACATGGTTTTGAAGAGTAAGATAATAAAATAGTAATACGTGCAGTAGTAAAGCAAGAGGAGACTGTTTTATCGTGTATAAAGTGCTCATCTCATCTGTATTCCATGGAAGTCTGAGGTATGAGCCGAAAGTCCGAGGTGAGGTATGTGGTATTATCCTTCTTTTTACTGAGAACTTGAGGCCCAGAAATGGTAAATGCCTTGCTATGTACAGTTAAGTGTAGAGTGGGACTTAAATTACACCCTTTCATACCATCCATTTAGAGAAATGAGATGTTTACCTTCTGAATCTATACTAGTGCATTTTCAAAAATGAGGGGAAAATATCTTTCAGTTAATTTCTGTAAAATGTGATTTGAGAAGCTCCATAAAGTCTTTCTATGATAAATCACTGCTCAAATACCACTGAACCACGAATTTAACCTTTAGTCATCTGATTTTCCTCTTAGGTTCTGTGTCTCTTGTCCACTTCTAAAATGCAGAATTCTCTTGGAAAAGCTCAGCCACCCATCACTCATTTCTTTGAGAAAGAATGCTCATTTACTGGTGCTAGGAAGAAGCCACTGAGTGCTGAGTACTGGATGGGGCAAGGAGGGGCAAAGTCAGCGAAAGGAAAGTGGAGATCACCAAAGTCAAATTTGCTGCCTTCAAGACTGTGCCTTTGGGTCTCCATTTGGCACTGAGGCCTTTTTCAGAATTTGCCAAATGATCCCTCGGGAGCAACGGGTTTTCCCAAATTTCTTCGGAATCATATGACCCAGCCTGCTGAGAATCTGGCTGGGATGCTTCCAGGAAAGAGGGCTCTGGGCCTTGTCCCTGCTCCACTGAAGCCACAGATTTCTGTGGGTGGGTCACAGGTGTGAGGAAGGTGCTTTGTTACTGAATAGAATTTCTGTGTTGCTGGTCACTCTCGAAGGGCGCTCAGGGCCTTTGGTGAGTGCAGCGCCCTTCTCTTTACTTCCTGTTAAGTGATAGGAAATGTGTTGAAATGGTGCTTAGGATAACTATTGTGGTTTTCACAGACAACCATTACACTGGCCTCCTACTGGTGACTCCACCTTCTTTTTCTTCCTCCTCCATAGACAGTAGTTTTTGCTTTGCTGTGTGGGTCCTGGAATTCAAATTCTATCACAGGCTTGGAAGCGCAGTATCACATTCTCAGTTAAGATAACTGAAATTTGTATTGTCGTCTTCTCATATATTCTCTAATTTGCCAAACTGTAACTCCTTTGCAGGAGTCAGCAAAATGACATCATTTCAGTTGCCTGCTGAGAGTTGTGAAACTGTTGCTTATCCAGATTAAAAAGAAAGCAAGCAAGGAAGGAGGGGTGGGGGGAGAAAGGTGGGTTTTTAGATAATGTATACATTTTACAGAATATTTTGTTATTGGAGGCAGAGTTTTCTGAGAGCTTAAGCAAAGAGTGGACACACTGAGTAGGCACTGATTGGTAGAGTTTCAATAGTTTTATACAGGCTTCAGAAAGCCCAGCGTTGACCTGTTTTTATTATTTTTATTGGCTCCCTTGACAAACTGGCCTAACCTGGGCCAACAGAATGAGCAGGAAATTTAGGTCACAGATAGTTGCATTTTAAATACTCCAGTTTTTAGCGGCTGCTCAATCATTGTAATTGATTGATGATAACATGGCAGAGAGCTCTTAAATCATTAAAGGTAGCCAGATAAAGACAAATGGCTGGAGATTTTGTCAGATGCACACTTCCAAACAGCCTGCAGTGTTCTGTTTTGGTCTCTGAAGAAGTAACTTGTCCCTGATTTCATGCAACTTAGGGCCCAGCTGGCCTGTTTACAGAAAACAGCCTCTTAAACTTGGCAGTTCTGTTTGAAGCACAGTGTAACATCATTTCCCAAGAGACTGGCGAAAAACATTACACAAAAAAGTTTCTATCCCCCTAAAACATATGTGTGTTTTAAACTGAACAGCCATTGAAAGTTGTTCTTTCCATCTTTCTCTGAAATCAAGGCCCTAATCTTTACCCATAGCTGAAGGTAAGTGTAGCCAAATTAGATTATTCAATAACCCCTGTAATCTTCTGTTTTCCTGCTCTTGCTTTGGGTAAATGCTAACCTGTAATAAGAACTCTCAGTAGATAGCTCTGTTCTTTCCAGGACACAGGAAATGTGGCCTGGTACAATGGCATTTTAAAAAGGTTTTATTGAAGTAAAATATAGCGTAGAAAAGCACAGCTCAGTGAATTTTTGCTAACTGAAGGCATCTGTGTAATCAGCATGCAGATCAAGACACAGTATTACCAAGCGACCCTGGAAGTCTCCCTTTTGCTGCCTCCCAGTTCTTCCTTCCTTCCAAGGGGTAGGGATTTCTAAAAACATAGATTCGTTTTCCCTGGTTTTTGTATTTTACATAAATGGAATCATGTAATATGTTCTATTTTATGGATACTTTCACTGAACAATGTATTTGTGAGATTCATCCATATTGTTGTCTTATAAAATTATAGATCATTCTCATTGCTGTGTAATATTCCATTGTGTGACTATACCACAATTTTTCTCTAATGGAATTTTTAGGAGGAAAAAAAGTCCATAGAATCTTTTTCACTTCCCCTGAGAACATCACCATTTCTTGGGACCAGGGAATCATTTGCTCCACAGACACAAAATACAGCTATCTCCAAGTGCCCCTTGCAGGGATAAATTTTGGGAAACATGTTCACACTTTCAGAGTAGCCATTCTGTGTTACTTTATATCTTCTTATTCTATTAAGTCTTCTTGACCTATTATTCCAACTTTCCTGTCTATGCCATTATTTACTCCGGAATCCTTTCATTATTCTGGTCCCTTTCTCACTACCCCATTCCTCAAACATCCCCGTTCCTGAAATATTTATGCCCATCTTATTCTTACCTTTCACTCCAGTTCTGCCCTCTCTGTTTTCTCCTTTGAACCAGCTCCTCCTGCTCTGAACCTCCATTCATAAACCTTGAAGTAATTTTCGGCTCTTCTCTTTCTCTCACACTCTGTATCCAATCCATCAGCACACTGTGCTGGCTTTAGCTTCAAAATCTTTCCAGATTCAACCAATTCACAGTACCTCCAATGCATCTACCTTGGTCCAAACGCCATCATTTCTTGCTTGGATTATTGAAAGTACTTTCTACTTGTCTCCTTGCATCTGCTTTTGCCCCTCCGTAATCTAGTCTCTTCACCACAGCCTGAGGGATAGCTTTTCAATCATAAATCAGATGATACCATTTCTCTGCTTAAAAACCCATTCATCTCGGAAAAAAAGCAGAAGTTCTAACAATGGCCCTGAATGATCTGGGTTCTTTTCCGCATTGTATTTTACCACCTTCCCACTTCTCTTGCTAAAGGAACTGAGCCTGTTCATAAAACTCCCACATCATTGATCTACCATCTTCTCCCGGCTTCTTCTCATCTAAAGCCCATGCTATAGTCCCAGTGTACCCTCTACATCAGCTGCTCCTGGAGACCATTTTTACCCTCTTTGATGCTTCAGGATCTGACTCCTTTTGGTGTATATCTCTTCAGCGTTCCCATCCTTTTTCCACATAGTGTTAGGTAAACATAGAATACTATGCTATTTGTACAGGACACACTGTGTTAACCACTACCCATAACTGGAGGCTACTGGCTGCCCTAGGCCCCAGCCAGCTGTCACTTGGGCTTAGGGTTGGGGGATACACATGGTCACACCTGGATGGGAAATTGCCTTAAAATTTGTGACTGGAACTACATATTCCTCCACCAGCGATTTCTTAACCTTGAATGAGGTTCTGGGGCAAGTCGTCCATCTTACCAGGGGACTCTTAAGAGCTGCACATCAGTAGGTCACCTCTGATGTGTTAGGTTGGCCTATTGGTGCACCTGCTCTGATCTGAGTTATCTCAGTTGCTGGGTTCCCTGGATGGTTTGTCCTAGTCAGAATCTTGGCATCATACCCTATCTCAAGGATCTGGATTCCTCTTCCCCACAAACTCTGGTTTCCCCCAGATTGGGAAGCAATGGAGAGGAAATGTGTAGAACATCCGGTCTAGGCTTTGGAGAAAGACAGTTTTGAGTTTGATCTCAGATAACCTTTCTCAACCTCAATTTCTTCCTCTGAAATAATAATACCTATGTTATAGGGTAATCAGGAGGCTGAAATGAGATAATCTATAATTATATCTTTGTAAATGTTCATTTCTTTTTTTCCCATGTCAGCTGCTTCATTACAAAGGTGACTATATTTTTGATGCTGTGTTCAAAGGACTGAGCTAGGTGCTGGAGATACCATTAGGAATAAGATGTGGTTCTTGACATCAAGGACTTTTTCAATCTTAGAAGGGAGATAGACATGAATAACTAATTAAATTTGAGGTGATAAGAGCCATGGTAGATGGAAATAGAGGCTTCTCAGGAATCACGAAGTAGGCACATCAACACATGTAGGGAAAGTGAGAGGAGATAATGCTTGAGTTGAATCGTGAGACCAGGTGGAAAAGAGGGGAGAAAACATTGTAGGCAGGGAGATAAGCGTGCATTAAAGCACAGAGACACATGCAAGTCATTCAGCAAAGCTGAAAGTAGCCTGTAAGGAAAAGATTCGTGATGGACGAGGCTGAACAGTTAACTAGGACCATGAAGGCAAGAGAAATATGTACGTCACATAGAGGCTTATCTTGAAGGCAGAGAAAACCATGAAATAATTTTAAGGAGAACAAATATTTGTTTTAGAATGAGATAAGTCAGGGTTAGAGATAATGGTAGTTGCAACTTAGGTGGTAGAGGAAGGAACAGAGAAGAGGAGATGGGTATATAAAATGGTGAGGACTCTGTGGTTTATTTGATGTAGCAAGGACCAGGGGAGGCTGCAGTAGATTCCACGTTCCTGTCTTGGTCCACTGGACGCATGACGGTGCCACACAACAGTACAGGGTATGCAGACTGAAAAGAAGATTTGGGGATAAAAAATTTTTTATTTCAGTTTTAGACATGTTGAATTAAAAATGCAGATGTGCTGTATAAGTGGAGAAATCAGTAGGCAGTTGACTGTATGAATCGGGAGCAAGGAGAGAAATTCGGCTAGAGCTATAGATTTATGAGTTACATTAGTTAGTATTCAGAGATACCAAAGGAATTCACAAATACAGTGGTTCAGACCCAATAGCTTATTTCCCATACACATTGCAATCTAGAAATTGTTGAGTGGTGCAGTCCAGATGCCACTCAAAATGTGGTTCACAGGCCAGTAGCCCTGGGATCACCTGAGAACTTGTTAGAAGTCCAGGATCTCCAGGTCCTATTCTGGACCTGAAGCATCAGCATGGGCATTTAACAAGAGCCCCAGGTACTCCGCATGCACACTACATTTAGAGAAGCTCTGGCTTAAGGAACCCATGCTGCTTTGACTTTCTCTAAAAGAAGATAGTTGAAGCTATTTTACCACAACTTTATCTGCATATTAGCCATGAGAAGGGGGAAAATAAATAAATAAATAAATAAATAAATTAAGAGAGTAGAAAATAATGAGCTTTCTTTTTAGGATGTGACACCCTTAAATCAATAAATATTGGTATTTACTGCATTAGAAATTAAAACTGAGACAAGTTTAAAATATTTATCAATTCCTTTAAAATAATAAACGTATTACAAACTAACATAGATAACATTTTATGAAAAATAACTATATTTCTAAAACAAAAGAAAAATAAGTAAGACTGGCATTGGTTTATATTTTGCAAATCCCTTTACTGTCTCACTGAGTAGAAAACAGCTGGATTTTCCTATTTGCCTCCTCCTTTAATATGCTGCCATATGTTGTTTTGGTTGGAGTATATGAATAAAATGCAGCCTCATGTAGATACATAGTTGGAAAAGGGAGGAATATTTTGATAGCCTTCTCAGATGTTTGTGGATGTTCTTTTTTGATATTATAGCATACCTACACTCTAAAAGTAGTAATTTCTTCAAAGTGGGTTGTAATGCGGAATTGGAAACCATATCAATGAGATTTTTGTACTCTTCTGTATTAAAATTCACTTATCTTGTATTTTGGATGGATCTTTTGCCTATGCCTGACATTCTTACATCATACATTGGTCATTGGGAAAATATTGGCTGAGTTAAGCAAATCTTCCAAATGTTGATACATTTCATTATGCAATTCAAAAAAAATCACATTTTTAATGTCACCATCAATCTCATCAGAAAGTCTTTAAGCATAGAGAATCTGGCAGTGGCAGATACAAGTTTTCCAAAATTTGAATTTTTGCTTAAAAGGCAGAATTTTATCATTAGCAATAACTATATCAGTTATTTTTCTTGAAGGAACAGGCTCACTTTGTTCATTTTTGAGAAAATGTTTGGCAAATACCCAAGTCTTAATAATCATAATTTCTCTATCTGAAATTCTTTCAGTCAACAATGGTGTTGCATGAGAGAAACCATTAATTCCATTCACAACCTAAATAATTGCACAGTGCTTTTCCTCAAGATAACCATTGTACTTTAGTATATAACAGAAGTGCTTTATTCATAGTTCCTATTTCGTTACACAGAATATTAAAGAGACGTTTATTTAAGGGTTGAGATTTTGTAAGATTAATTTTTACTGCTTAATCAAGAGCACTGTTAAGTGAAACTGGCTTTTAAAATATTTTCAACTGTGAGTACATAGCATAGTGGGAAAGGCTACAATGACTGTTGGTAGTTTGGAACCACTCTCCTTGATCTGTGCTAAGGTGCCAGCAATTTTGCCCACCAGTATTTTTGCACTATTAGTGCAAATGTCAACACAGTGAACAAGGGAAAGAATGTCTTAGTATTCTTATAAAAATAGCTCTGACCATGTGGACCCTCTTGAAAAGGTCTCTGCGATCTTGGGTCTATGGACCACACTTTAAAACCCACTGTCTTATATGGTTCTTCTGGGCCTGATGAATATTGGCTTACGACGTTGAACTGTCTAGTTCTAGGCAAACTGTCAAGTAGCAAATGTTAAAGTTGGTGTGTTGCTATGCTTCCCTTTCTGTGGCGTCCCTGAAGGCACTCCCTGTATCCCTCATGGTACAGATGGGCCAGTACCACCCAGGCGCCGATCCATGCTTGCTCTTGCTTGTTCATTTAGTCATTTGGCAAGTATTTGTGGAGCCCTGCTTACTATATACCACTTTCTCTGCCTGGGCTGTGGGGCCTGATACAGAGCTTCTTATGCCCTACCTTACACTAAACACTTGTATTAATTTCCTATTGCTGCTATAGCAAATCACCACAAATTTAGTGGCTTAAAACAACATAAATTTACTGTCTTACAATTGTGTGGGTCGGAAGTCTGACACCGGTCTCACTGGGCTAAAATCAAGATTTGGCAGCACTGCATTTCTTTCTGGAGGCCTCCGGGGGCCATCTGTTTCCTTGCCTTTTCCAGCTCCTAGAGGCCCCCTGCATTCCTTGGCTTGTGGCCTGATTCCTCCATCTTCAAAGCCAGCCACGTTGCTTCTTTCTGACCCTTCATCATTGCATCTCTCTCCTCTAAGGACTCATGTGATTAGAATGGACCCACCGAATAATGCATGATAGTCTCCTCATCTCAAGATCTGTAACCTAAATCGCAGCTGTGAAGTCCCTTTTGCCATATAAGTTACATTTATGGTTCTGGGGACTAAAGTTTGGGTCTCTTGGGGGGGGGCATTATTCTGCCTAGCACATACTCTTAGTAAGTGTGCCTTAAATATTTGTTGAAGGAGTGAAGGAAGGCTCCTACCCCATCACCCGTTTCTCAGAACTTTGCTTCTCCCTGATACTAGATGGTGATTATTTAAGACTCAGTTGAGGCACCACTCTTCCAGGATTTAGGTGTTCCTTTGCTGTGTTTCTAAAGTGAATGAATACCTCTACCAAAGCGCTATTACTACATCATCACAACTGTTCACTCCTGCCCCCTCTAACCTGTATGCTCCTCAAATCTTGTGTCTTGCTTTGTTCTTTGTATGCCCAGAATATAGCACAGTACCTGGCACATAGTATGTACACAATCAAGAATGCATGAGTACATCAATGAATTATCTTTACACACACCAAGTTACATTGTTGCATGCTGCCTGCAGCATATAAAGAAGTTCATTCCCACAAAGAAGCAAAGTGGCCTTTGCTGTGGCAACTTAAGGCCTAGTGGCATATCCTCATGCAAGGACAGCAAGTGGTGTTTTTGGGCAGAAGGGTCTTAGGCACTCCTTCAGGCCCCCACTGGCAGCGTGCCGGAGACCGAGCTGAAGCTTGGAGGAATCGCAGAGATGGGTTCTCCAGCAGCACCTTAGGGTGGCTTAGAGTTTCCCCGAATGTCTGTCTGTCTGTAGGCTCTGCACCCGGCAGGAGCAGGTGTGGAGCCAGCCTGGCCTGCTCTGCAGCCACATGGAATGTGGCCTGTGTGCTCCTCATTTCTGCAGAGACAGTCAGCACAGAGACTGCCTCTGACTTCAGAGAGGTGTTTTAATTCCGCCAAAAAATTGGCCTTTCTAAAGACAACATGCATTTACAGAGGGCCTTTTGTATGGAGTTACTGAGGCCTCATTCAAAAACAACAGGAGCCTCAGTCTGCAGAATAGTTTTGTCACTCTAGACACAACTCCAATCGTCCACCTCCTACCAGTAGGCCCATTTATATCAAAACGAATGAGAAATTTAATCCCTGATATTTTATAAAGAAGTTGCTTTTTTTTGCTTTGGTTGTGGTTTGCTCTGTGTGTGCTTTTTTAATGGCAGTGTTTAATGATGTTTATATTGCCTTTAACCTTTGACTAACTTTCCAGTTAAGTTTCAAGATGTGGTTTCACAAACAGTGTTTGTAGGCTGCTTCTCCCTCCTTTGAGACTGCTAACTTCCTATTCCTAGAAGGCATTTCATTCCCTTACCAATCCTCGCAGTCGCTCTTGCTGGGGAAGAAAGGAGTCCATGGTTTGGTAGGCAATATTAGTTGGAGTAATAGTTAATATTTTTCTGAGGCTATATGCCAGGCACAATGCTATGTGATTTGCTTCTATTATTAAATTGTTAGAACAACCTGATGAAGCAAATACTATTATTGTATATCCTTAGATGTACAAGTAAAAGAAAGTGCTTTCCTCAAAATTAGCACTCAGAAAAGAGGGCGCCCCCTTCTGTTTGAGTCCTTACAAAGACCGTTCAGCGGTGGGGATTCCTCCATTTTAAACCACAAAGTAGTTTAAGCAATTGTCCCAATATTATGAAAATGGGTGCCATGGTTTCTGATTGGTTGCTTAATACTCAAGTATTTGTGGTATTATTTCCATTTTACAGGTGAGGAAACTGAGACTTGGAGAAGTTAAATAACTTGCACAGGGTCACACAGCTAGTGAGTGGTACAGCCATGATTCAAATCCAGGTATATAATCTTACTCCTGTATCCTCATTATTAATCCTCCTCAGAGTCTTTCTTTCACCTTTAAAAAGGTTTCAATTTAGGGAATCATTGATGTTTTCCTTTCTTCTTGTTGACGTTCATTCTGAGAGCAGAGATTATAAAATGGATATTCATCCAGTCTGGAGCCATGCTTTTATGGAGAGTGCTAGAAAGCACTAGTTCACCTTCTAAGCCAAGGTGGCACGGGATTCCCTCTGTTTCATCCTTGCCAGATGATCACCCTGCATTCCTCTGCCCTTGGTGGGAAGCGTTTTGCTTCCTGAGTCAGTACCTTACGTGGCTCTGGTTGTAGGAGTTCTTCACACTGGACTGAAATTGATTTTCCTGGAATTTTCAGTCTAACAGAAAAGAGATCAAAACATACCAGGATTTGTCTCTTACTGTTTTTCCTTCTTCCCCTCCTTTCCCCTCTCCAACCCTCTCTCTTCTCTTTCCAATAAATATTTTATTTTAGAATAGTTTTGATTTATAGAAAAGTTGCCAAGATAGTACAGAGAGTTTCTGTATACCCCTCAGCTTATTGTTAAAATCTTACATTACTGTGGTACATTTGTCAAAACCAAGAAACCAGCATTGGTGCATTACATTACTATTAAGTACAAACTCCAGGCTTTATTCTGATTCACTAGTTTTCCCCTAGTAGCCTCTCTGTGTTCCAGAATCGCACATTTCATTTGCCGTTATGGTTCCTTAGTCTCATCTGGTGTGTGATAGTTTTTCGGTTTCTCCTTTGTTTTTTATGACCTTGACAGGTTAGAGGAGTATTGGCCAGGCATTTTGTAGAACGCCCCTCAAATAGGATTTATCTGATGTTTTCATCTGGGTTATGTGTTTGGGAGAAGAATACCACAAAAATGAAGTGCCATTCTCATCGCATCACATTAGGGACACATAATATCAGTATAACTTACCTGGTAGTGTTAACCTTGACCTTCTGGCTAAGGTCAAGTTATCCCTCCCTCCCCTTTCCAGACATGATTTTTTAGAAGCAAGTCACCATGTGCAGCCCATACTTAAGAACTAGGGGTATGTGTGTGTGTTGTGGGGGGGGGGAGGGGCAGGCAGGGAAGGCAGTATATCTACATAAGTTGTCTGGAATTTTCTGTAAGGAAGATTTGTCTCTTCTACATTTATTTACTAATGCGATCATTGATATCAGTATGGAGTGATGCACATTTATCTTATACTTTGGGTTATAATCCAGTACAATTTTATCTATTTTGTTGCTCAAATTGTTCCAGCTGTGGCCACTGAGAGGTCTTCCAGTTGTCTCTAGTGCCCTTTTGACATGCCCTCATTCTTTTGTTTTTTAAGGACTTCCTTACTTTGTGGCACTACAAGATCTCGCATGTTCCCCTTGTATTTCCCTGCCCCATCCCTAGAATTAGCCATTTCCCCAAGGTTCCCTGATTCCTTTTATTTGAGAATGATATTAGAAACCAAAATCTGCCCCCTGAGTGTGCTCTTGGCTACTGGGCTGTCAGTACTTCTAGATCCTCCTAGTGGACAGAATTAAGAATTCCGTGTATGTATATCAGCCTATGTCGCACACGACTACAGTACATTTGTTTCTATAGTAAAACTTGTCTTTTTTTAGCATTTATATTTTGCTGTGTAGCCTACAGTGAGAATATGATTCGCTGGCTTCTGCCACCAATGGTAATGTTTTTAAAAAGTGGGGATGGGGGAAGAAAGTGAAAATGGAGGCCTTGATATAAATATGATTTCAGAGCTCAGCCATCCTCTAGTTATGCCATGTCATTTTGAGATAAAGAGATTCTAAGGGGTTTACCGAGATTGTAAGAGGTTAAGGTGGTGGAACAGTCAGGATCGGAATCTGGCTTTTTGAAATGAAGCCTCTTTATTTCCTCTGTATCTCATGCCTCTTTAAGACTGATCAATATTCTTGGCTTTGTAGTCAACTCAATAATTAACTACTTGGGATGCATTAAACAGATGAAAATGTAATTTTAGAAACGAACATGCACAGGTATTACCTAGCCACCAGAAATCTGCTTGAGTGTCACTAATAAGGGATTTTGCCCTCTCACAGCATGTCTTAGATCAACAACTTGAAAAATGATGCTCTAATGGCTAGATGTTAATAAGTGAATCTTTCCAAATGATTATAATGATTATCCTACCATATTTTACTTTTTATAACTATCTTTTTTTTTTAAAGTCCTTTTGCTCTAGGGAGAGAGTTATAGGGCTTCTTTGGGATAGATACTTGATGTATACACCTGCTTTTTAGAAATGAGATATAAAACAATGAAGGACTCTGCTTAATGTTATCCAAGGAGTTGGTGATAGGGTAAAAAGTATAAAAAATAAAAAATTAAAAATAACAAAACTGCAGCCCCCATGGCCCCTCTTTTAACAGGCCAACCACACGGCTCCTTTTAAATTGCTTTGGCAGCTTGTAAGGCAAAGAATGAACACTTGAAGGTTCCTCTCAAGAGACATGATAGGACAGTGCTAGGATGCCTTGAAACTTTTCAGCCCTTTGAGAAGTGGGTGTATTTATACTTGGTAAATCATGTGTTGTCACCATGTAACAGTCAAATCTCTGTTCTGTTTTTCCATTTTTTTATCTTATTCATTCCAAAGACTTACCATTTTATTTTGTGTGATACATTGTGGATATCCAAGATTTTTAGTGCAATTAAATAGTAACAGCTGTTTTTTGTGTAGCAAATAATATAATTGGGAACCTTAACTTGAGGTGATATATCCAAATTTTTGTAGGTTTGGAAATGACTTGACCAACCAGAAATGCTCATTTTGGGTAGTCATCCCAATAAAGAATCATATTCAGCTGCTTGTTGTCAACTTTATTCAGAAATGAGTTTCTATAGGTCTTTTTCCTTTATTCCAATACTCCCTTCTTAACATGGATTTCCTCTTTAAAATAGTGCATGTTCACCTACACACACACACACACACACACACACACACA
>NW_017731403.1:2020769-2054552 GCF_001890085.2 Hipposideros armiger
AGCTGTTGTTCAGTATCTTAGCTGTAGAGGGCAGTGTCACTGGCCCTCATATGTGGGATCCGAACCAGGGTCCTCTGGCATCTCAAGCCAGCTCTTAACCAACACGCCACTCGGCCGGCCCTTAATCATATTACTTTACAAATATATTATTTTTATTTTAACTTTCTAGTGTATGAAGCACTTGTATTTTTATATTTAAAACTAGCAGGCTCTTATTTGTTTAAGCAATATTTAAGATAATATAAAAGGGTCTACAACTTGACTAGCCGTTTTATAAACTAGATCTTTCAAAACAACAACTCTAATGCCAAATTTTTTGCACTATTCTCTCCAGGATGAGAAACAAACAAATAAAAAGCAATCTAGTCAGTGAACATCACGGATTTGTTTGCAAGCTCTTTGGACTGATGTAGTACCTGAATTTCATCTTTGTGTCAGATTGACGTATTTTTACATTACCACCTTTCATTTCAGAGCATTGGGGAATCGACGATGTCTATTGTGTTAAATCAGCTGCTGCCCATGATTAAGCCCTCAAATCAGAGGGCCAATGATGACTACAGCCCCGAAGAGCTGTTGATCCTCCTAATATATATTTATTCTGTCACTGGAGAGTTCACAGAGGACAAAGACCTGGCTGAAGCTGAAGAAAAAGTAAAGAAAACATTGGCCCAGGTCTTTTGTGAGGAGTCTGAGCTGTCACCTTTGCTGCAAAAAGTCACAGGTGAGTGTTTAACAAAGATATAGGAGGTAAACATCACTGTTACAGAAAAGAAGTTTAAATGTAAAAGCTATTGCAGAAAGAGGATATAACCATCTTCGTTGGAAGTGTTTGGAATTTCATGAGGCCTGCTGAATGCTAGCTAGCCTTTAAGATCAGAGGTTTTCATTGCAGTATTGTTTTTTCCAGTCATGGGAGTGTAATGGCCTTCTCGTTGCTTGTCAGAATTCATATTCCTTAGAGCCAAAGCCTTGTTAAAGTAACAAATACTCAGAGGGCATAATATCTTTAAGGAAAAATAAAATGTATTGCATTCTATTCAAAGAATTTCTGTTGACATATTCTCTTGAGATTGTCATTTCAAACTTAAAAAAAAAAAAAGTTTCCCTAATATATTACATAACGTTATAGGATTAAAAATTTCCATTTTCTAGAGTGGTTTCTTATTTTGACTCCTCATATTTCATTTTGAATCTTAAATTATTTAATAGTAT
Organism: Hipposideros armiger; assembly: GCF_001890085.2. NCBI lineage: Eukaryota > Metazoa > Chordata > Mammalia > Chiroptera > Hipposideridae > Hipposideros > Hipposideros armiger. The sequence continues at coordinate 2,021,985 of NW_017731403.1, forward strand.
CTAAAATAATAGCCAAACATCCCCATAAAGTGGGCTATGTTAATTTTGGGGAAATATATAATTAAATATCATAAACTCTAACTGTTTTTGCTTCTAGTAAGAACTGTCTTAGAGACATTCATTTGTGTTATTCTGTATCAAATTTAACATTTTTATTTATATTTTGTGTAAAGCTTATTTCCATTAGTATGGATTGAGCCTGGGTCTGTTTGAGAGTGAGACGTTATTAAAATTTACACATAAAACTTAAATACTTTAAAAACATACCAGGTTTCCATTCATTAATGAATGTGTGTATGTAGAGGTGTGTGTAGACCTCTCCACTCAGGAAGGCTCGGTTGAGGCAGATCGTATATCGTCTCACTTTTCCTCCTGTGCCCTGTTGTGCCTCCCTGAGGGAAATATCCAGGTTGCTCAGAAGCAGCCTGTGTAGCTGTCAACCTAAGAAGCATCCCGTGCATGTGTGTTTTTCTTTATGCCCACGGCTGACCTTTCCTATGTTTGTTATGGAAAATGAAACCCTGACAAGATGGAAACTGAATGAAGTTTCCACAGAAATGAGACATTTTCTTGCTTAGTAGACCCTGTTTGCCAACTTAATATCTATTAAGGAAAACTTGTGGAATTTGTTTCCATTTCATTTAGGTTTAATACTATATGTTATTCCATGTGTTTGGCTATAAATGAATATTGACTTAGAGAGTTTTAATATGGTTTACACAGTGCTCAGAACAGTGGTTTGATTCAAAGTAAAATTGAATGCTTAGGAGAACTTAATTGGAAATTATTCTTAAAATGCATAATTTCAGAAACAGACAACAAAGATTGTGTGTTTTAGCTAAGGTCATTTGGATAACTTTTCTGTAACATTACTATGTTGCTCTATTATTTTGGGAATTGAAGTCATGCTGTAAGAGTTTTCATTTAATATTTGCTCAAGGTGTTTATTGACCCAGCATTTCATTCTTTATTAGTTTCTCTATTTATGATTGTTCAGGATGCTGCATTTTCTTGCTGTTAACCATGATTTCACATTTTAAAACACTTCTGTACGTTGAAGGTTAAAAAATAAGAATTTGTGGAAATTTTAATATATTTTAAAATTTTAGACAGATCTTATTTTGTAATACTGAGTGTGCATTCCTACCTAGATTAACTTTGCATGCACATTTTAAACAGGATGGATAAGATGTGCTACTTAAATTTGACTTAGTGAATTTACCCCTGGAACACACATGCATTGATCAACCGCTGTGCACACCAAAACGACTTTATTTCTGAAGACAGACTTTTACTTGGCCGATATAGACATACCCCTTATTAAGTAGGTTGTAAAGTCTTGAGAAATAGGGTTTATGTTTATAGTTAGCTGCAGAGGAGAATATTTAATCTACATCCCAGGATAAAAAGTAATAGGATAGTGTTGGAGCTGTGGTCATTCAATGTTATAGAGTAGGATGAGGTACCCCAGTATGGACTGGAAGAATCGAATTGCCTTCAAATATGCTTAGTCTGTCATTGAACAGGTTAGCCTGGCTTTTTACCATGAACTTGCCCACAGTATTATGCTTATGTTATTTCAGTTTATAGTCTTCGCTCACTAATTACTGGGCGGCAGACTTTATTTTATGCCTTGTGCTCTTTTTGTGGTTAAAAAGTATTGTTGAAAAGAAGCAATCAATATAAGAATTCTACTTTTTATATAATGCTATATAATTTTACTCATCTTAACTGTCAGTAGGATCAGGAAAGCAACATTTTCTCTGTACTAAAAAGTTAAGCATGTTATATCATTGCCCATCGCTAAGTGATAGAACCAGAATTTGAACCCTGGTTTCCGGATCAAGAGCCCATGTCTTTTAAACTCACTGCCACAAGCTCACTTCCATAACCTCTGTATTTGTTGTATTCTCCAGCTATGCTTGGTTACACATACTGTTTTATGCCATACATGCTCTACCATTTCATCATGTTCTAATTTTCTAAACATCAAATTCATATATGGTTAATATTTTAGATACTGCCTGTGCTTTTTAATCTGTCTACAATAGCTACTTGTAGATGTTTCTTCATACCTTCCTGTTTTTGTGCATCCGCTTTGTTTCTGAATTGCTGTAAAGAAACTAAAATATTTCTAGTCATTGAAATCTATTAGTTGTCTAGCTTTTCTAAAACAGGAGTGGCAAACTTAAATTCTTTTCATTTCAATAATATCTCTTGACAATAATTGCCCTGTGTTTAAAATTTATATTTCCTTTTACATGTTAAATATGTAATTTACTTTTGGCAATTTCTTTCATTTCTCCCTATTCTTCCCTTTTATGGAAAGGACAATGAGAAATTGTAACTGGCAAAACAAAACAAAACTTCAGCGTGGTCAATGGCAGCATACTATTTTCTTTTTAATAGATAGTTTTGGGGAGAATGGTAGGCAAAAACTCTCTTTTCTACTCACATAAAATAACAAGGGTTGGGTCTCTGGGTGTCAGTGATGGGAGCTGTAAAAAGAAAATTGGTATGGCCCAAATATGTTGTTTAATGTTGTCCTTTCTTCCTCTTGCTCAGTTCAAAGAGAGTATCAGTTTCCATATGCGTTAGTGTTTGCATGGCAGTCACAAGACAAAACAAAGGAAAACCATTTGAACTTTTTTCAGAGAATGAAATCAAAACCCAAATTTTAAAGATCTGTGCAGACTTGGAATGTCATCATATAGGGAGCTGCATCAGAAAAAGCATAGGGCTCAGATGCAGAAATCCTTGATTCAAAAGTCCATGCCATTTCCTCGTAGTGTGTGTTTTTGGGCACATCACCCATCTTTGAACCTTGATAAGAAACGTAAGTGCCCTATTAACCACTCATGATTTTGCTGAGACTAAAATGATGTTATGTGTAAGAGCTAATTTTGGGTCCATGCAGTATTGTAAATAGATCATTTTTTCCCATTGCTATTACTATTTTGAGAGTATCTCGCTGTCACATAGGGTAGTGCTTCCCAATCTTTTCCACACTGTGATGCACAGAGACAGTGAGAATGTTTGCATAGTATACTGAGGTAAGTGAGCAGGACTGTTGTGGTCAGAGCCAACGATCCCTGGGGGCTCTGGTCATTCTAAGGCACTACCCAGTTGACCTGTGAACTGAAGTGAAGCAGCAGCTTGGTACACCTGGAACCTATTAAGGGCAAATCTGTGTGCTAAGGTATCTTGGTCAAGAGGCTCTGGAATCAGTAAACAAAGAAAAGCAAGACTTGCATATGGTTTTTCACACCCAAACCTATTTTGGAAAAATTTCTTTTGGTAAAAATTGTTATATTACTCATTGAATTTTTAATAGTATCTTTAAAGAAAAGGTCAGTAGGGGCTAGATCTTTTTAGTTAGGCTTAGTATAAAGCTAGGGAATGAATGATTCAAAGTATCTGAAAATTCTGTGGTTCAAGATAGAGGCATGAAAATACCATAGAAACCGTAATTTACATTTGTTAGACTCTTATTTTACTTCCTGTTGATAATTTGGGATTATCAATTACTGTATCATTGCATTAGGATTGTACCTGGATATATGTCATGGAAAATTTACCGGCTTAGCTTAACAAACAGGGATTTGTTTTTCTCACCCAGAAGTTCACAGACGGGCAGCAGAAGTCATGCTCTTTCTAGCCTACCCCTCCTCCTGCCTTGCCTCCCTCCGTTTCTCCCTCCCTTTCTTCCTTTTTTCCTGAAGGTGTGGGTTTGTCATCATGGTTCTAAGGTGGGCACTCCTTCTTGATGTTATGTCCATGCTTCAGTCAAGAAGTGAGGAAGGATAAAAGTAAAGGTATATGGTAGCAGAGTGTCCTTTTTTTTTTTTTTAAAGACTTTATTAGGGAATTGGGGGAGGGGAACAACGCTGGGGAATCGGGGGAAGAGGAACAGACAAGTTGCTGTTGGTTTGTTCTTCAGTCTAGTTGTGAAGGATGTTGCTTCACTGGCCCAAGTTGGCACCATCACTGTGCTCTTCCTGGACGAGGCAAATCAGTCACCAGCCTCTGGATGGCCGCTCACGGTGGCTGCTGGTTGTTCATGCTGGCTGCTGGCTACACATGGTAGCCCATGGCAGCCCACTGCAGCAGGGGCTGCAGCCTACGCCGTTGCCGGCAACCCACAGCAGCCCAGCTCCAGGTCGAGCTATTGTTCAGCATCTTAGCTGTGGAGGGCAGTGTCACTGGCCCTCATATATGGGATCTGAACCGGGGCCCTCTGGCATCCCAAGCCAGTTCTTAACCAACGTGCCACTCGGCCAGCCCCAGAGTGTCCATTTTATATTAGGAAAATAATAGCCTTTCTGTAAGTTCTACCTAGAAGACTTGTATCATTGGCTAACTGGGTTTTATGAGCATTTCTGGCTACAGGAGAATCTGATGGGTATTTTTAACTGGGCATATATTAGTCATGAATGAAGTCAGGGTTCTGTTAGAAGAAAGAAGGTGAGAATGGACATTAGGTAAGAACTTTGTATTTGCTGCAATTATCATTATAGACTTCCCTTACAGAGGAAATTCTAAGGCAAAGATAATATACTGTAAAATAGAGTGATGCCCAGGGTGTTAATTTTACAGTTGTAATATTGAAATTTCTTTACAGCATATATCAAAATGGTGCACTATTGTGTGCTAATATCACTGGACTTACATCACGAATAGTTTCAACTTATCAAGATTTATTTAACATGTCCATGTATCTAGCATTATTCTAAGCATAGAGCCCATGGGGGTAATGGTAGTAGAGTATAAAGGCTCTGAACACAGGATTTGGAGTTAGGTGGATCTGGGTTCTGGTTCTGACTCTGAACCTCAGTAGTTGTGAGATCTTGAGTAAGTTATTTCACTTTACTGATTCTCATTTTCCTCATAAATAAAAAGGAGATAGTAGTATTACCAAACTCATGAGACAAAATAGTGGTAGTGTTTGGTACAGATCTTGGTGCATAATGTGTTATCAGTATATGTTATCTATGTCACCACCATTATTTTTATCATTATTGTTATTTTATTGTTGTTGTCATCACCATTATTATCATCACTTCTCCTCAAAGAACTTGCAGTAATTTTAGAGACAAGAGAAACACAGAAAACATTTTTAAAAATCATAATATTTTACCAAATATAATTAAGCACCCCAAATGTGTGAATTTGAATGCTATGATGACTTGTTATTATATGACATATACAAAAAAAGAATTTCAAGTTAATGAATTAGGTCTGATTAAATAGAATCCTAAAAAGACAAGGATTGGGGAAATACTAGGTAATAACAGTATTATAATACATGATAATTCTAAATAGTACTATAGTGTTTAAGGTACTTTCATACACAATATCTCTTTTGATCTGAAAAAAATATGAAAGTTTGAGTCTATAAACTTACATGTCTAAAAAATATACCCCAAATCTGAACTTCACAGAGATATATCTAGATTTCTGGTCAAGATGGCAAATTAGGTAAATATTGTAATTGCCTCCTCTCATGACCACATCAAAATTACAACTAAAGTGCAGAACAGTTATCACTGAGAATTGCCTGAAATCTAGCTGAATCGAAGTTCTACAACTAAGGACATACAGAAGAAGCCCTCTCGAGATGGGTAGGATGATCAGAGATGCAGAATGGGCTGGTCCCACACCCACGTGTGACCATTAGAAATCAGGAGGGATTTTGGCTGCAGAGGTCCTCCCCAGTGGAACGAAGGGTCCCAGCCCCACACCAGGCTCCCCACCTTAGGGTTCCAGTCACCATAACTCCTGGCTTTGAAAACCAGTAGGATTGTAGCTGAGTGAGATGAGGTCAGCTGGAGTTCCAGGTGCTCTTGTTAAAGGGCTCATGCACAGACTTACTTGCTAATGGACTCACTTGCTCTGAGCTTCAGCACTGGGACAGAAGCTCAAAAGGTGCCAGGGACGAATTGGGAGGAACTGAGTTGTCTGGCTTCAGAGTGAGTGATGGAGGGGCAGCTTTCTCCCAGACAGAAGTGCTAGCAGAAGCCATTGTTTCTTTGTTGAGACCTCCCATGTCCTGGTGTGTCATTGCAGGCAGCCACCATATCCAAGTCTCCATCTACCTGGCTAACACTGCTCTCCCAGTCTTGGTTATTCCCTGAGACCCTGTCACACCCAACTTGCATGCCTAACCAAGCCATTTCCAGTGGCTTTTCCATACAAATGGCCTGTCTTTGTTCAGGCTGTGGAGTTTGCTAAAATCTCTCAAAGGTTCACAAAACCCAAACAGTAGCATCTGGCTTTGGCATGTCTCATACCTCTTCCTGAGCAGCCCCAAGCCCAGCACTAATGGAAGCACCTTTGCCTCTCCTGACACCTCCAACCCAGCATTGGTGTTATCTATCTGTGGATTGCTTTGTGGCTCATGCCAGCTGGCCTTGGGCAGGCCACAGGCTACAGCTGAACTTGGCCTGTTGTGGGATCCCTCCCAGGAGGCCCTGGGGCCAGCATGCCCTGTGGCCAGCTTCAGGCCAAGGCAGAGCATCACTGGGTTGCCTCTAATGATGACACACAAAAAGAGCAGACTGGGCAGGCAACAGAGCCCTGCTAAAGTGAATCCTGCTCTGTAGCACCAGCCTCTGCACAACAGCTCCTCCACTGTAGTCAAGGCCAGTCCTCATAATAACCAGTCAGCCTGAGAGTCAATCCCTCCATTGATATGCAAACAGTAACAAAGCCTCAACTACAACAGGAGGGCACACACAATCTACACAAGGGAGACAACTGGAGCAACCAACTCAGGTGACCAGGAGACTGTGCCACTGGACCCCACAGGACACCTATTACATAAGGCCACTCTACCTAGACTGGGAGACATAGCAGGTCTACCTAATACATAGAAACAAACACAGAGAGGCAGTAAAAATAGGGAGACAAGAAAACATGTCCCAAATGAAAGAACAGACCAAAGCTCCAGAAAAAGAACTAAACAAAATGGAGACAAGCAATCTACCAGATGCAGGGTTCAAAACACTGGTTATAAGGATGCTCAATGACCTCAGGGAGAACTTCAATAAAGAGATAGGAAACATAAAAATGGAGATAGAAAACATTAAAAAAAGAGCTAGTCAGAAATAAAGAATACAATAACTGAAATAAAGAATATATTAGAGGGAATCAACAGTAGATTACATGAAGCAGAGGATCAAATCAGCTATTTAGACTATAAGGTAGCAGAAAACATTCTATTAGAACAACAGAAAGAAAAAAGAATCCAAAAAACTGAGGATATTAAGGAGTCTCTGGGATTACATCAAGTGTACCAACATTTGTATCATGGAGTACCAGAAGGAGAAGAGAGAGAGCAAGGAATTGAAAACTGTTTTGAAGACATAATGACGGAGAACTTTTCTAACCTGGCGAAGGAAATAAACATACCAGCCTGGGAAGTGCAGAGTCCCAAACAAGATAAACCCAAAAAAGCCAACACCAAGACACATCATAATTAAAATGCCAAAGTTTAAAGACAAAGAATTTTTTTTACAGTTTTTGACAATTTAATATAAAGACTAAATAATCTTAGCCATCATAATGTAAAAATATGGCATATATTTACATTCTTGATCTGAAAAAAAAGTGGGTTTTAAATAATAGATGAACCTAAAGAGTTTTATCATAAATATGAGTTTTAATCTCAGAGCTGATTTAACAGAGTAATAATTGAGCTTTTGCAACTGAATCTGAGCTCTCAAAATTTTAAATGCTCTTGTTCTCTAATAAGTAAAGTTATATGAGTATCTAAAATCTTGACAGCAAAGATCAAAATAAAACTTTAAATCTATTGCCCTAGAAAACTCTCATATATTATCAAAAGAACAATAAATTAGAAATTCTTTTTAAAACAAATTAACAAAAGAAGTTGAATATTGAGCTATTTGAAATATCACAAACTCTTAATATTATATGTAATTGACATTTTATAATATTGTTCCCACTGGCTTTCCTAAATTCTAAGGCATTCTTCCTTCAGGGCTTATGTACCTTCATCTTAAGAATATATTACCTAAATCAACTGTTTAGTCACTTAATAAATATATCTCATGTGTTTTTAAAATTGTTCCAAACCCTTGCTATAAAGTATAATTTAAGATCTTGTAAAATAATATCTATAATTTAGTGTTATATAGGCTCTAGCAAAGGTAGGAATGAAGGACTACATTCAGCATCCCCATGCATCTAGATCAGGGTTTGACAAACCTTTGAGATGGAAGAGCCAGTAAAGACAAAGAATCTTAAAAGCAGCTAGAGAAAGGCAGTTAGTTACCTACGAGGGAGTTTCCATAGGACTGTCAGCTGATTTCTCAACAGAAACTTTGCAGGCTGGAAGGAATTGGCTGGAAATATTCAAAATGATGAAAAGTATGGAATCACAACCAAGATTACTCTACACAGAAAAACTACCACTTAAAATCAGACAGATAAAGAGCTTCCCAGACAAGAAAAAGCTAAAGGAGCTCATCACCACCAAACCAGTATTACAAGGAATGTTAGGAGGACTTCTTTAAGATGAAAAAAAAAAAGATAAAAAATATTAATAATAAAATGGCAATAATTACACATCTATCCACAATTACTTTAAATGTAAATGGATTGAATTCTCCAGTCAAAAGATAGGGTGGTGGAATGGATACAAAGACAAGACTCTTACATATGCTGCCTACAAGAGACTCACTTCAGATTGAAAGACACACACAGACTGAAAATAAAACGATGGAGAAAGATATTTTATGAAAATGGAAACAACAAAACAAAAAGCTGGAGTAGCAATACTTATACCAGATAAAATAGAATTTAAAACAAAGGCTATAAAAGAGACAAAGAAGGATCCAGTAATCCCACTTCTGGGTATTTATCTGAAGAAACTCAAAACGCTATTTCAAGAGGGCATGTGTATCCATATGTTCATTGCATATGGCCAAGATGTGGAGGCAACTGGGTGTCCATTGATGGATGAATGGATAAAGAGGAGCAGAATTCAGCCTGTGGGTTTCCAGGGTACAGTCTTTATGCTAGATACCACCTCAGGTATTGATTACAGAGGAAAGCTTTCAATCTCTCACTGTAGGACTTACTAGATATCTGAAAGGTCTCCAGGTGGATGAAATGATACACTGTAGTTTCCTCAGAAAGCAAAGGAAGGGACCTGGTGACATCTTTTTTTACTTCTTGTAACTAAAAGAAGAAAAAGTCACATTTTAATCTGGCATAAGTTCACTAGTGAGAGGTATTATAGCATAGGTTTCCTTTCCAAATAGATTCTGTAAAGATACCATCTAAGTGGAAGTAACTTTCTCATTGAACTCTATTGGACAGAAAATTTTAGGAGACAATTTGAGTTTAGTAACAGGAAGCCATCTCAGGTAAATAAAGCCAGCCCAAAAGTCTGACTCCCCCCATGAGAGGAGCTTCCCAGTACAGGGAACAGACACTGGGACTTAGGTGTTGGTCAGAATTGTACCAACTGAGTTTTAAGGCATTTTAGGACTTTAAAATATTGGAATGTGAAGAGGAAGTTTTGTGGAAGGGATGATGCATAAGTTCTCCTCTGATTCTGTGGATGGTATTTTTTTTCTTTTTTTTCAGTTTCAGGTGTACAAAACAAAGTAATAGTTAGACGTTTACACCCCTCACAAAGTGATAACCCGCCTCCCCCTATCTACCACTACCCCTCTGGCATTGTATATAGCTGTTACAATTCCATTGACTCTATTCCCTACACTGTACTCCACATCCTTTTTTTCTAGCTAGATGTATAGCTGTGCTTCCTTTGCTATTCCCAAAACTTGGGCTTAAAATAATGGCAGGATTCCTGTTACTCTAACTGGAGTAATCAGAGCTTCACACTGATGTGGATAAAATGTATAAATTATCTTCATGGTAGATCATGCTATTTTAATCATGTTCAGTTTTTTAGAAGTTTTTATTTTAAGGGATTTTGTTTCCTAAGTTTTCCCTTCTCTATTTCTTCTCACTTGTCCATTGCCCTATGTAAGATCAACCGTGTATAACAAACGAGGAAAGGCAGGTCCAGTTTGGAAAGCTCAATTCTTAAGGACATTGGGAAGCTAAGCATAGTCTAGTGGGCTCTCAGCTAGGGTTTTCTTGCATTCTCTAATGGAAATCTAACAGAGGAAACTCTCTTCATCAACTTCAAATGAGGAAGGAGCTGAGAATTTGTTTTTCAATAGATTGCGGGAGGAAGCTCATGGTACTTAATGGTCTGCTTTACAATGGAAAGCACATATGCCCTTATCCATAGTAAAATAAAGCCACATGCTACAACTAAGAGTAAAAATCGATTGCAATGATTTGTTTATGACAACTTTCCTCTTCTGAAATGTTCAGATAAACATAGACCATATAAAATTATTATTGCTATTCATGGCTGCCACTTTATTTATAAAAACTTTCATCTCCATTAGCACAGGCATAGACATTTTGTTTATTATATTAGTAGAGGTAGGTCTTTCAAACAAAGCATTTTTAATAGTTGGCCAAGTACTTTCCCTAGCCTTGCAGAAAGATCACCTTCTTGGTAAAATATGAAGTACTTCCAAACAGAGAACTGTTAACAGATTAGGAGCTAATATGAAATTCTCCCTGTATGCGCCCTTTATTCCTTTACCTCTGCTTTCTTTCCTCATCTCACAGTTTTCCCTCAATAATTCATCAAATTCAGAATATGCATTTTTGCAGATTTTTGCTCCTAAGGGCACTATTCTGATTGAAAAACAGTTTTCAAGATTTCAAAAATCTTTCCCTTGAGAAGTTATTCTTTAGACCTTGAGCATTCTTATTGGCTTAGCAATGACAAGAATGTTGGTGTGGTAACTGGACGAGCGATCCTAAAAATTCATTGCCAGCCTTCATGTTACCCACATTTGAATGAAAAATGTAGTTCATTATGGTAAGTGATGGTGTACAAAACCATGACTGTTGAACCCACCCACTCGGCTGAAGGAGGACTTCAGGATGTAGGGGGAAGTCCATTTCAGAAAGGATTCTGCCTCATCTCTTGGTACTGATTTATGGATTCTCAGTTATGGTGGCATTCTAGTACTAGACTTTTCATTAAGGAATACACCTTCATTTTGCATTTCAGACTTTTTTGTTCCAGGGCTGCCCAAGCCCAAAACAAACCAAACCAAATAAAACAAAACAAAAAGCAGCTTTAAAGACTGTACTTTTCCACAATGGTTTGCAATACTGTTTGGTATAATGGTGTCTATTTTTCCTCTAGATTTCTAAGATTTCTGCTGGAAATTCTGATGAAGAACATATGTCTGTTCTAAATCACTCCCCAGAGAAATGTTGGAACTGTTACATTTAGTTTTACTGTCCAACAGATTAAAATAGTTAACCACTGCACATATTACAAAACAGCTATATCAAGTGAAGTTTACAATGTTTAGTTCATATTTAAAATATATCACAAGCTGTGGACAAAGATATGTAGAGCTGCCTGTCATGGTAGCTAACTAGTTAAGTAATTTTGCTAATATATTAAGGGATCACTACAAATAATTGTCTCAAGTACTTAATTTTTCCATGCCACATCATAAGAATATTCATTCTTAACTAAGATACTGAAATGGGTCTTGCATTAATATTTATGTGTGCACAAATGCATGAGACATACTGTTCATGTCACGAATTTTTGTGTCTGCATGTGATGCCAATAGTCATAGTTGTGTTTGGGACAGAGAGAGATGAATTATTGCTGATTCCTATTAGCTGCACATTAGGTGTGATATAAATTGCTCAATCACGAAAGAGGAAAAATGGACTGCATGGAATACAAGGGTAGTTTTCTTGAACACATAGCTATGGATCAAATACGAGAAGAAGGGATGGTATGATTGAAAAGAGCACAGTGTGTCGGGGCCCAATATTTACTCCTACTTATGCCTGTAGGTGTCCTGGAAGTAAGTTACTTAGCTGGCTTCAGACTCTGAATCCCCATATAAAATGAGAGTCTTACTGGGCAAATCTAAAGTCTCTTCTTTCTCTCTCATTCTATGGCTCTAGGTTCATATGCCTTTTATTTTTATCTGAATCAGTATATTCCCTCCTGTACTTCTAAATCAGCTCCTCCCGAGTCCTATTCTGTCGTTTTCAGGATACCACTATCATCTCAGGAGGAAAGCAATGGAGTCACTGACTTCCCTTCACCCCCTCTAGCAGCCGACCACTCCCTGGAGGCCATCTCTGTTTCCTTGGAGCTGCTGTTAACATCTCTCCAAAGATGCTTCCTTATCCTCAGTCACACACTGGCCCATGTACTTGTCTCTGGCATCCCTGACTCCACAGCTACCCGCCCATTCATCCTGCCTTCTGATGCCAGCCTGACATTCTTAATTTAATTTTATATTTGAATACCTTTAAGGTTTTTCCTCCTCTATAACAGTCACACCTTATCATTGTAGAACATTTGAAAATGTGAAGAACAATGTAGAGGCCACATATAAATTTCATCTCATTGAATACCTATGAAAAACAGGCATTTGCCATTTGTATTTCATCTTTTATGAATTGCCAGCTTATGGTTTTTTTTCCTACTGAATTAATTTTATTCTTAATAATTTAAAATCAGAACAGTTGGGTTATTAAGGTTATTAATACTTAGTCATAAATTCTCCTAATTTGTTTTCCCAGTTGTATTTGCCTTTCGTATTTGCTCCTGTGGGAAGTCCAGAGACAGAGCTGTATGTAGGCGAGCGGGGGCAGGGGCTCCATCGTGCGACCAGGATCCTGCATCTTCTCAGCTTTCCTTCCTTCTAAGTATTGCCTCATTTTCTTCCTATCACAACTGCCTCTGTGTGACCTCTCATCTCTCCAAGCCATTCCTGGCTTATGTCATTCCAGAATAGCAACCCGGGAAAAAAAAGAACTTTTTTTTTCCAGGGGTTGTAGATCAATCTTAGGAAAGGAAGCTGACTGGCTTTCTCAGTCACTGTTGCTGGGGGATGGGGTTCCCTTTGACCAAAATGAGCATGCGCCCCTAACGGCATGGTAGGGCGGCAGGCAGGGATTTGGAGGACCACTGGGCTGTGATTAACAGTCCATCGTTACCACTTAGAATAGGGCTTGGAGTCATTCTACAAAGGAAGGGATACAGACATACAAAAGCTAGATAAGCCCACCATGAGAACATTCACTCATCAACCCGTTTTATATTTTTATATTTAAAAAATACATATTATCTTCCCTCTCTTGAGTTTAGTATTTTACCTGTAAATGAATGAAGGTGTCATTGACACCAGAATAATTGTTTCAAGAGTAGGTATTTGTACGCCTACAAAATAATTGTCTGGAATTTTCTCTTAATGTCTTAGAAAACAGCATCAGAGCAACTGTCTACTGAAACAATTCTTAGAAGTAAATCTGCTTTCACTATGTGAATGCCCCTCAACACTCACGTAGCAGTAACTGTGCTTGTCATGCATAGCTGTGTAATTATATATAATTCCTGAATATAAGCTTTAGAAGGGAAAGGATTGTCACTGGGATGAATTTTAAAGCTCCATTCATGTTTATATGTTCCTGAAAATATTTCTGATTGGATTTTCCCCTGATAACTGACATACGTGTCCATTGTAAAATACTTGACAGATCTCTCTCTCTTTAACAAACACAGAATAAAATAAAACATTACATACAAACCCACTACCCAGAGAAAACCACTGTTAGTATTTTGATGTGTATTTGATGGTGTATTGGTAACTAGAAATTCAGATCCCAAATGTGCTTCCCAGGTGAAGATTTCAGGTAGGATTTTGTTTTAAATCTGTTCTACAGTTTATTAAGTTCATAGTACCTAGAATAAGGAAGGCACGAGAATATTGTCCACATAAGATTTTTAAAACTAACATTGGAAGGGAAGTTGTTGAGAATGTTAGTGCTGAATCTGTGTCCCGAGTTCTAGGAGATATTATCCTTCAAACGTAAAATTCTCCTTAGTCAGAATTGAAAGGAGCACCCTTTAAGCCTAAAAGGAGGGTCATTAGGACCCTGAGCAGGAAGAAAAACAGTTCAGTTTTATTCTGCGGCAGTTCAACCTAAAATTGCAGCAGAAGAAAATTAAAAAGAGACACAAAGGGCTCTAGGCTTTGACTTATATTATTTTATTATGTGAGAATAGAAGATTAACATTTAAAAAGCCAGAAGGAGAACATATGTGTACAACCACAGTGATATTGGTGTGTATTTTAAAATTTAGTTTTAAATGTAACCAAGACTGTAATTCCCATAGAAGCCTGGCTGTTGTTGCCTTCATGTGTTGCCTGTTTATTCTGTCCTTAGCACCTGGACTGAATTGGTCCCAAACGTAATTGTAATTTTCACCAAAGTGTTTATAAAATGAAGCCCCCTTCTTCTTCTTTTTTTTTTCTTTCATTTTAAACACAAGACATATGCCTATACCTCTTTGTCAGGCTCTTGAGTTGTTGCCAACCTGACAGAGAACCATCTGGAACAGGCAACTGATATGGTACATTGTTCATTAACAATTTACATTTTCCAACATGCAAAATGGTTAGGGTTTTAATTTGCGGAGCTGTGGTTTTCTCCAAACTATACTAATTGGACTCTATTTTCTTGCTTATATTGTGGTGGTTAAGAAAAACAATTAAATCTGATCTGTTCTTTTCATATAGTAACATAGGATTTGGGTTTTGTTTTGATTTTTTTAAATTTTGTACAAATCACCACCTTGCAAAGAATTCAATCTTTGGCCAAGGAAGGTTTCTTCCTGGTTAAAATGTGATTGGATACTTCCTAACTGGGAATGCCCACCCTTTCTGTCCAAGTATAGGACCCATGCACAGAGTAAACAATAACATTAGTTATATATAGTTCACAGTATTGTGGTCATCTCTTTGATGTCAGAAGTGAAGCACATGTTTTCATCTATTAAAAAAAACCTAGAGTGCTTTAAATGTTGTTCCCAGAAACAAATTGCAAGGCACCGATTTATTCTGTAATTGTATCTTTATTATTAGTTTTAAACTTTATTTTTTTTACATATTATCCCCCTTCTCCCTCTCTCCCTCCTAATCTCACACTTCTCTGTGAAAACTGGTCACCTTGGGAGTTTGCACACCATAATCTTGGTTATTTCAAGTTGTTCTCCTTGAGAACACAGAAGCCCAGACAAAATGACATCATCTGAGATGAGTTCAGCCTTTTTTTTTAGACATGGATATTTAATGGCTTTTGACTGTACAGTGATTATAGCATTTCAGAGCAGCAGCCCTTCCAGATATTAGAATGGATGTGTTCAAGCTGTTACATAGCAGGGCAGCTATACACAGAGTTTAGAATAGAACAAAACCATCAAATGCATATTTGTTGGAACTTTTTGGTAGGGTATGTGCAAATCAAAATCAAAATATAAAATCCCTGATAACTTCGTTATTGTTATTTTCTCTGCAGTCCTCTCTTGAGCCAATTTATGCCTGCATTTATTTTAAATTCAGATGCAGTGTGTGAAAAAATCAGGGAAAAAATTTTGGAAACATACATATATTAGCTTTTTGATTGGCTTTTTTCAGGGACATGGCTCTTGTTTTTCAATGTGGCAGTGAAAAAAAATCAGTATGTTGCTTAAAATAATAGACTAGCAAAAATGGACATGATGAGGCTGAAGAAAATCTGGGTCAGTATTCTCCAGGGTAGGGAGGGGCTAGAAAAGGGGGCCAAATAGTGTGCTACACCCACAATGTCCTCTATGTCTGGACAAAGCGACACACCCTCTGCACTGGACTTTACAGAGCAGTAGAATGTCATTTTTCTATGATCACCTTCTCACTCTGGAGGCCTTTTTATTCTTTCATGCCTTGTGTCCCAGCCACAGACTTTTCAGTGCCTTAAATACCTTACACTTCCACTAGACTTGAGGTCCTTGCACAAGCAGTTCTCTCCAACTAACTCCCCAGCCCAGACTAATAACCCCTCTGGAGCTCAGTTCAGACCACATGTCCTAGGGCAGCCTCCTCTGATTCTCCATACTAGCTCACCGCCCCTCAACCCAATCGTGTGTCTAAAGTGAACAGTTTATTTTATATTTGTGTGATAATTTGGTTAGTGCCTGTCCTCCCTCCCAGACCATAAACTCCATCACTTTTGTTCACCAGTGCATCTCAAGCACTGACTGTGCTCGGGGGCACGTGGAAGGCTCTTGGGAAGTATTTACTGAATGAATGAGGGAATTAGAAAGAAGCTCTGACAGCCTCAATGTTTATCTAACACTCTGAAACATGGCAAATATGGTGCAGCTTTACCAGGGGAACTTTTTGTTACCTAAGATGAATGGGAAAATTGGAAAATGCTAGTGAAGGAGAGTGAGAATGAGAAAGGCTTTAAATCTAGGTAAATAATAAGTTTAAGAACCCTCCTGTCTCTCTCCTCAGGGTTTAAATAATTTTATTTTCATCTCCATAATATTTTTCAACTGCGCTATATTTTATTACCATTTCCAATGCCTAAAACACATCCCCTGCCCTGCCCCCATTCTTACCTGTAAAACTCCCACCTATTCATTAAGATGCAACTCAAATGTCACTGCCTTTCTTATTTGCTCCTTAATCATCTTAGCCTGAAGTGACCCCTGTGCTTCAGTATTGACTTGTGACAATCCTAGGTCACCTACATAGCATTTGTGTTTCCTCAGATGCTTCGTATTTGCACATGTGTGTTCTTCCTATCTGGTGATCCTGGGTAAGTACTTAATCTCTTTTTACCTCCACTACTTCATCTTTAAAATGGCCATGCAATGGTAACTATCTCATAGGATTTCCATATGTAGCACTTAGCTGATATAGCTACTCCTGATGTTTCTCTCCTATTACGGTAAATTCCTTGAGGCCAGTGACCATATATTATTCACCTTTGCATTCCTAGCTCCCATTTTAAAATTGTGTTGCTGAATGAAGAAGGGATAAATATTAGGCTTTGACATTTTCCTGATGCTTTTTACTTTTCTGTATTCCTAGACTTGGTTCAAACTGAATGGAGGCTAGACTGACAGCTCCCCTTTGGGGTCCAGAACTAGTTCTGAGATGTTTGGGTGGTGAGAGAAGTATTTGATAATGATTACTGTTTTCTATAAAATCTTTTTGCTTTATAAAACTCTGTTTGCTGAATTGCAGAAAGCTTTTTCTATTCGCGATAAGCCAAATGCTATGAAACATCTCATCTTGGCAGGAAATCTAGATGATCTTCCCCAAAGCCACTTAATAAATAAATCTAGGAATTGACTCTCTCATTTTTCTTTCACACATGCATATTTGGAACTGAAATATTTTCTTAACTTCATAAGGAAAGTTAAGCTATGCGTAGCTGAGGGGAACTTACTTATACTTCTTTTCTCTGAAGAAAATCTTAGAGGTTAGGCTATAACCACCTGAGCCTTGGCTTTCATTGGCCTAGCTGTGTGACATTGGGGTATCAGACGCGAGTGCATTTGCCTATATGAAAAGAAGAGCACAGGTAGAGCTGGTCCCTCTCTTTCTCAAATTTTCATACTTGGTCCCAGGTTCCTAATACATGAACCAGCATTAATAGGAATTAATATTGGTTGCACACCAAAAATATCTAGACATAGAACCCAAGTCATCTTGTGGGATGATCTAGTTTACTGGGCTTATAGTCTAAATGATCCGATAAGATGTTGGACCCTCTAATAGGACAAAGCTCTACCTAGCAATATTCTATTCCAGTAGGCTCCTCACTGGGGCACACAGAGTCTTTGTCTCCTGCTCCTCAAGATGGGAATTCTTAGACTGTTGTTACCATCAGAAGTGTCTGTGAAGATCCATTTGAATTCTTTTGTAGAGAGGTTTCCAAGCACTATTCTGCAAACCAGCTGTATCAGTATCACGTGAAAGAGTTGTCCAACATGCACGTTTGCAGGTGCTACCCTAGACCTACTGAATGAAAAAGTTGAGGGGTCAGTGCTGGGGTTTTGTATGGAACTGAAGCAGCGTGTTTTATCTGGAGCCCCCTTGATCAGGCATAGGAAGGGGCTTTCCCTCAAGATACCATCCCACTTGAGGTATCTAGGACCTCACCCTCTCTTCTAGAGCACTTAAACAAGGTCCCGGGTCATCGGATGAGATGGGAGTTGTCCATGGAGTGGGTCAGTTGGCAGAATCTTGGGTATCAACGAGCATCGCTTCTTACAGGCACTCACATGGCGACTTGCTGGCCGTATCTGTCAGTGCCCGTCACACAGCTGTTAAGTGAAGGAGCTAGAGTGCAAACCTAGGCCCATCTCGGGCCAATGCCAGAGTTCTTCATCTCTGCGCCATGTTGCATACTAATTTCAGACTGAGCTGCTACAGCCGCTCCTACCCACCTATTTATTCTGCTTATTTCTCATTGTTTATTGTGACACAGCTGTTCCATGTAGTGGCTGAAATCCTTGCCCGGCCAGGGTTTGTGCTGGGACTCTTCCTTCCCTCTCACAGTGAATGAGCTGTAGCCTGTCAGCATGTCCCGCTTCAGAAGTCAGAGTCCAGGATTCTTTTCCCTTTAGATTTTTTTTATTTGGCACCAAAGTGAGTGAGTCTTGGGAAGTTATTCCTTAGGTGATCCCATTAGGTCAGGACCTGGTTCGAATGGATAATATAATGTGATGATGGCAGCTGAAATATTAAAAGCCATAATACAGCTTGGAAAAGAAGACAAGAAAAATGAGAGCAATCTTGGTAGCTGCTTATATTAGTATTCTTGATTAATGTCTCCTTTAAAAAAATCAAATTGCTAATGCATCTCTAATCACTGCACCAGTCATAACCAATTAGCTGTGTTTATACAATATGAAACAATATGCAGGCAGGCCTGGCTGGAATGTCCCTTGTCTTCCCTGAAGGGAGTTGCGATTATGGGCCTTGCTGCTTCTCTCCATCCCTTGTCTTTGCAGGACACCTTTCTGATTGTGACCAGGTCACAACACATCACTCAGTCAGCTATGCCAGTAATTCACACAGTCAGTTCTTTTGTGGACTTGGAAGGGACCCAAAGGGATTGCCCATGACAGCATTCTCCCGAGTCAGTCGGCCTTTTTTCTGCGACATCTCAGAAGCAAATTGGATGGCAGACTCATACCCAGCAAGCCTTAGCTGTTCTGTGGCACTGTTTTGTTTGGCCTACTCAGTATTTGTGAAAACTTCCTACTGAAAGCCAAACCAGAACAATTGAGAGACTTCACATAAATAGCTGGATTTTGTTTGTTTGTTTCTCTTTGAAAAATGTAAATAATTGATTGGAACTCAGTCATGGCTGCCCCTGAGAAGGTCCAGGCTCTCCAGCTGGCCCCGCACCTATACCTTTCTTCACGCTCTTCTATTACCTGGGGCCCCCAGAAGCAGCGCCACTATGGCCTCTGCTTTATCATCACCGCCGTGTCCTCCCTCCATCACCCTGTTAGTGGAATGAAAGATCAGAACAAGCAGCAGTTTTGGAAATAGTTCACTTATCATTGCGTCACTCTTTTTGTAAACAGGAACTTGAGATCCACACATTTATGAGTGTCCTCAGAGGCCCAGAAATGTATCAAGCACAGGTTGTGGCATATAGTAGCCACTTGGCAAACATCTGCTAAATGACTGAATCTGTGACTGGAAGTCCTGGGTGCTTGGGGCCATTTGTTTGGCTGGAAGAAGATGCATCATAGGGCAGTTTGGGAATATTAATGGCACTCTCTAAATCGTGCAGAGCTTGGATGACAGCTAGAAATTTTTCAGTTTCCATAAAATACGGGACTTTATTTTTATTTTGTGATGGGATGCCTTGGCCACTTTATACCGAAGCCCTTTGGGGGACATTAAACTTTAGTGACCTTATAAAATTTCAATAAATTTTTTTGTCCTCATTCAAGTAGAAAGTACTCTTGGGGTTCAGTCGGGTCTGATAATCTCTCTAACCTGATACTGTCTGTTTCTCCCAGTGTGGGTTATGAAACAGGGGCTATATTC
Source organism: Hipposideros armiger (assembly GCF_001890085.2). Taxonomy (NCBI): domain Eukaryota; kingdom Metazoa; phylum Chordata; class Mammalia; order Chiroptera; family Hipposideridae; genus Hipposideros; species Hipposideros armiger. The sequence continues at coordinate 2,041,994 of NW_017731403.1, forward strand.
CACGTCTCTGTCACCTCTGGCTCTCTGTGCCAGAGATCCTTGGTACTAATTATGAGCCTTATTTTGTTAATAGAACCTGGGCTGTGCCCCACCAGGCCAAATCCAAGTCCTATCACAGTGGTTTAGGACGAGGGGTCCATAGATTGCCTGGGTTGGAATCCTAGTTCAGCTATTTTTTCATGGTGTGGCCCTGCAAGTTATATATCATTCCTGTATCTTAATTTTCCCATCTGCAAAATGGGTATCCTAGCAGCACTTGCATCATAGCATTGTTAGAACAGTGACTGGCACGTGGCGAGTACTCAGTAAATGATAGCTGCTATTTTGGTGGTGGTAGTGACAGCAGCCGTAATATCTGTCTTAAATTATAGGAATGTGGCCACTAAACTTTTTTGTGATCTAATTTTGTCTTAAATGCATTTAGTGCTTTGATTACACAGTCGTTCTGTCACCAGACTTTAAAAATATTGGCAACTTTTTCCTCCTTCATGTATGATGAAGTTTGATTTTCTAAAACAAGAACCTTTCAGGTACACATACAAAGGGCCCATTGCTTTCCTGGTTACGAAAGGCAGATGAGGCCTGGGTGAGGAAAGATAAGTATCTTCCCATAGTAATTACTGTTCTCTAGAACCCAACATTCTCTCACCCCCGATGACTGAAGGAAAACAAGCCTGGTGTCTGCATGCGCTCCTTACAGTGAAGGCCAGCTTTGGAATGTGCTGTGATGTCACTGCTGATTGGCCCTGGGGGTCTGGGTTTCGTCTGTGTTGTTGGAATACCTCAATTTATCTGTTTTCCACAGGGGATTACAGCACTCTTCGGGGGGTTAGAACATTCTGAAATGAAAGCATGCTTCAGCAGTAAGACATGCCTATCCCAAACGCCGGCAGCCCTCACAAGGTTAACAGCATATGTCAACCTGAACGAACTATGTTTTTCATTAGCCATCAAACCACAGGATTTTTCAACTGCTTTTATTATCATCACTCCCTCTCGTCCACCCCCTTACTGACTTTGGACAGAAATGCGATTTCAGGGGACAACATACAGGAAATGCTTATGTTGGACCTTTTCTTTCCAGTTCCTTAGGTTCCTTTCAGGCCTACACCAGGAGTATGTGAATTCCATCAATTATAGTTGGTTCCAAAAGCGGCTTTTCAATCCCATGTGGTATGGATACTATTGAAACAGAAGCCTTCTATTAAGGGGGGGGGGAAGAAAAGCAAATGCCTTGCATATTATAAGAGGAAATAAATGCAGAGTGGTGGTTGAAAGAGAACGGAGGGAGGCGTGGAAGGAAGTCTCTGGGAGTCAGAATTGAATGTCTCCCTGCCAATTAGGCCTGTTACCTTGGCTCATTCGTCTGTCAGTTTCTGCCTCTGTGAAGAGGAATCACAAGTCCCACCCTCACACAGAACCTGGCTGATGAGCGCCTGGCCTGCCCGTAGAGAGCACTCCGCAAGTAGTATGTTATCATTATTGCTGTTACTCGTGCCACGCATTCCTCCAACTGAATCAGGAAGAAAATTCTACTTATTCAAATTATGAGATCTCATGCTGTCAAAGCATTTCCTAAGTGCTCTTTTTGTGATAGAAATATTGGAATTAGCTCTCTCTTTGTGATCATATCTCATTTCAAATTTTATTGATCACCAATAAATATGGACTCAAGAGGAGGCAGCATGGTCTGGGGTCCTCTCAAGCTTCCATGGTTTTAGTTCCAGGGCAAGTTTTGAATTTTTCAGAGTGCTACTCTCCAGTAAAAAAATTAAAAACCTTCCTCTTCTTGGTCTATCTGCCAGAGTCCATCAAAATAAGATGCAGAAATTTTGTCTAGGTGCAGTTAGAATTAACACACCTTTGGTTTTCTTTTTCCAATAGCATCTTCCACTTTTATCCCACATAGAATCAGAGATATCCATAACAAGATGGTGACACCTAGAGGCTCTGTGGTTGCTTAAAAAACTGTTGGCACTTCAAGGAGATATTAACATCCTTCTGCCTTCTACTATCTCCCTCAAAACCCCAAAATACTGCCTGGGTCTGTTGTTTGTTGAGAAGTATTTGACTCGGGATTCTTTCAGTTGTCAGATATGAAAGAAAACCCAACTGAATTAAGCAAAAAAGGGAGTTCACTGTTTCATATCAACCCAAAGCAACCCAGCTACAGGCACAGATGGATCCAGAAGCTCAAACAGTGTTTTCAGGACTCCGTCTTCCTCCACTGCTGCCAATGTTCTTCTCCATAAGCCTGACAATTCTAGGCTTATATCCTACATAATTGTAGTTGCTCCCTGAATATTTCCAGCTTTCCTCTTCCTGGGTACTGGTGGTCTGTGCTCTTATGTCCCCTGAAGTTAAGTGTGGCAATGCAATTTGCTTTGACCAATAACATGTGAACATAATAGGCATGTGTCACATCTGGGAAGAAGCATTTATGAGCTAGTGCATTATTCAGTATGTCCCCTTTTCCTTACCATGGTGATCGGTGAAGTTTGTGTCAGGATACGGCCTCCATCAGTTTAGGTCCCTAAGCAACTTGAGTGAGCAGAGCTCCCCTGCTGATCCATGATGGAAATGGAGTGTGACAGAGAACTTTTGTTGCATTAAGTCATTGAAGTTTTGGCATTTTACTATAACATAATCTAGCCTATCCTGACTAATACACATTTTTCATGTTTATATGCAAGAGAAAATAAAAAGGTTATTTCAACACTGGTTTCTTAAATAAGAGTCCTAATATCTGAGCCAATCCTGTGGCCTAGGAATGCAGTGCTCTAGTTGGCCAGGCCAAGGTCAAATCTTTACCCTTGAGACAGAGGGGAAATCAGCCTACCCAATTCTCATGAATAGAATGAAAGAGATAGAAAACAAGAGGATGAATGCTAGGCAAATTAGACTAAATATACCCTCTATAAGCTTACAGTCTGCCATACAGGGGGGCTTTCCCACTGACTCAGATTCACCCCAGTGGGTTCTATTGCCTGTTGAGACCACCCTTTGTGTTTGCCACTTGTGGGGCTAATTGGGCGGTTGTCTGCTAAGGTCTGAAGCCAGTCTCCAAGTATGTTGGTTGTGGGGCCTCTTGGACTGGGCTCCGGTGCAGGCCCAGTTCACCCACTGCCTGTGACTGGCCAGGGACTACCTGGTAGGAACTACAAAGCAATCTGCAGTTGCTTGCTGCCTCTGCTAATCCTGGAGGCGCATGTGAGAGGCCATGCTGCAAACCAAGGACATCTGCTCCCAGTAACAGGCCTGGGGTAACTGCAAAAAGCCAGGACACCCTTAGGCCTGCTGCCACCTGCCAGCTCCCTTAAGTTCAGCCACTGATAAAGCCTTGTGCAGTATACAAGTTGGGTGAGGCAGGATCTCAAGGAGTCACTAGAGTAGGAAGAGTTGTAGTCATCAAATTAAGTAGACTCTTGTTTGGTGCCAGTGCTGAGCCTGGAGTGACTCATCAAAAGTCTCAGAGCACACCAAGGCCAGTCGCCGCCGGCCTGGGTCCTGCAGACCCCAATAGTTCTCCAAGAAAGAGTGCAATGAAGGTATTTCTGGCTGTTTGCCAAGAAAGTGCCTTCTGCATTGGGGAAGTTAGATGGAGTAGAGTCCCAGCAGAGCTCAACAGACCAATTCAGATTCAGATTTGGCCAATGGGGGTCAGCTCAACACAGGAAAGATGGCGTCCACCTGCTGGCTACACAGGAGAAAGACCCCATAGAGGGAAAATGGCAAATGTTCTCCAGCCCTCTTCCTGCACCCACACACCTCAGTCTGCCCCCTGTATGTCTCTAGCACCCCTAGAGTCACCATCTTTCACTCGGAGCCCAGGGTGAGTGTCTGCGAGTGAGTGAGTCTGTGCATGGGCCCTTTAAGAGGACATATGGGTTTCTCCCCAGCCTTCCATTCCACCCAGATGGTCAGAATCCCCACTGTTTTTCACAGCCAGTTGTTGTGGGGGTTCCTCTTTCTGGCACCCATACACTGGGCTGGGGAGCCTGGTGTGGGGCTGGGGTCCCTCACTCCTCTGGGATGGAGGAAGGGGACCTCCACTGCCCAGATACCCCTCCTGATTCTCAACCACCACATGGAGGTGTGGGGCCAGCCCCTTTCACATCTTCTCCCCTCCTACCAGTCTCGTTGTGGCTTATTCTTTATATCCTTACTTATAAAACTTCTGTTCAGTCAGACTTCAGATGGTTGGTTCTCCAGGTTGATTGTTCTATAATTTAGTTGTAATTTTGATGTATTCACAGAAATATGCAGGCACAGTGTTTATCTACTCCACCATCTTGGATCTCTCACCAGAATTCCTCCTATTTTAAAAATTAATTGTGCAATTTTATTTTTATTTTTTTTTCTGAATAGTTTCAACTTTGTGTTTATGGATAGCATGAAGAATAGATCAAAATTCATCATTTTAAAATGACTATCCAGTTGTCCTAAGACCACATATTAAAAAGTCATCTTTGTCCATGCGTTTTCAGATGCCTTTGTATCAGATACAGATTTCCACCTGGGGTCACATCTCTTTCTGTACATGCTATTCTGTTTCTTTGCTCTGTCTATTCATGCTCTAAGACCATTTCAGTTATAGAGACTTTGTAGTAAGTTTTAATATTTCATTTGGCTATTGCTTCTTCATAGCTTTTACATTGTTTTCCTTAGATAATCATTTGTGGTTGTTTTTTCATTTGAACTTAAGTTCAAATGGCCAATTTGTTTATTTCCAGAAAAAAAGGATTATTGCTATTTTTATTGGGATTTTACAAAATTTATAAAGTGACTTAGCATAGGCATCTTATGATGTTAAGATATTTTAACCAGAAATCAGAGATGTCTTTCCATTTGCTCAAGTCTATATACAATTGTGCTTTACAGAAGTGTTTTAGAACAGTGCTTTTCATATAAGTTTTAAACTTTTCTTTTTAAGTTTATTTCTAAGTATTTTATCCTTTTCATTGTTATTGTATACAGGGTTTTCTCTACTATTATGTCTTTTAACTTCAACCAGTGTTTTTTAAATATCTGTTTAAAAGCACTGTTTAACACTTTTTTTTCATTTCAAACAACATTTCAAATTTTTTTTTCATTTCATTTCTTCTCAGCACAGCCAGTTGTGTGCTTTGCATCAAAGATAATTTTTAGATGAGTAACATCCTCTATGTCAACAGATCCGTTTAAAATTTTGCACATGTACTGTAGACTAGAATCCACTGGAACCTTCACCATCCAGAATTTAGAAGACCAACTATCATCAGAAGGAGCATATCATTCTGGAAGCTCTTTGAGTTGCTCTTTGGATTAGTGCAACAGGAATGTTGTAAGCACAGTCAAAGAAAGAAACAGGACCAGAGATCAGCACCAAGTCTTATGGGAACATCAGCATTTGAAAGTACAGCTCATCACTCAGTTTCTGTACAGCATAGGAGTGACTAGAGCAATCCCATAAAGTTACTCATCCTGAGTTTCGGCAAGCCAATCCTTTTTGTAATGCATGAGGAGTGATGTGTGTTAAGTATTTTACCATACAGAACATAATGGTGGTTCTTCCCTGTCCGTGGGAGCTACAGTGCTTCAGGGTAAACTTTGTGTTGAACATTTTTCTCTCCACCGAGGCATTTGAAGTTGTGCCAGAATTGGAGATCTGTCTTTTTTTATACTTAATCTCACAGCTGTGGGTTTGCATGATTCATTCTGCAATACTGTTTGGGGGTGGTGGTGATTATTTATGCTAAAGTTCTGAACATTTGTATAGTCATGAGATTTTAATGGAAACTTACACATTTTCACAAATTACTTTCAACGTTGGTATACTTTCACTCACTAGAAAAAATAAATACTAGAAAATACTGAAAAAGAAAGCAAATTTTCAGGACCCAGGATAATACTGAAATAAAACCAGAGGTTCAATTTCTGTAATCTCTTGATACTGCTGGCTTTGGGCTGAGGTCATATCTAATTCCATAGAAAACCTTGTGTGTTTGTTCATCCCTCATCCAAATCTTATTCTCATAGGATACTTTGTCAGAATACCTATTAAAGAATCCTTTTAATAATAGGAATTTGTAATGTAGACCTAATGACTTTTCAACACCAGATTTAATGAGAGCAATTAAATTTTCCTGTCCAGCATGGATAGAAAATGGTTATTATGACTAAATAATCATTTCCCTCTCTCTTTTCACAAAAATGTGCATGCATATGCACACATTTATTTATTTATTTGTATAATTTATAGTCTTTTTCAACTGTGATAATATTTCTGATTCTTAATAACCCCAGGACCATAACCAGGAATGCCAATATTTTTAAAATATAATAAATAATAATAATAGATAATATTTGTATATACTTCTATGCCAGGCTCTATTCCAAAAATGTGTTTATTCTTCATAAGAGCCCTAGTAAGGGTTTGCTATTATTATCCTACATTGAACAAATGAGGAAACTGAGGCAGGTTAAATAACTTGCCCAAGCTCACCCAGGTGGTAAGTATTGGGAATTTAATTCCTGGGCTCTTAACCACAGCAGAAGTCACCGCTTAGCAGAAGTGAAGTCTAGGAGTTCTAGTTACTGATGTGACGATAAAGAGAGTGCTGCTGTTATCCTTTTCTCTCTTATTTAGCCGCATGGACCCCCTTGCTGTTATTCAGACCCACTGAGCGTGCTCCTGCCGGGGACCTTGATCCTCTAACCTCTCTTCCTCAGATACCCACTCAGCTCACTCTGATTCTGTTAAAACAGCCTTTCTGACCAAACTATATAGAATAACCCCCTTCCAAAATGGGCCTTCTGCTTTATTTATTTATTTATTTATTTATTTATTTATTTATTTATTTATTTATTTATTTATTTATTGGTGTGCTGTATTTTTTTTCTATAGCACTTATCATCTGACATATTGTATTTTTGTTTTTTTCTTCGTTACCTTATGTCAACCATTAATCTGTTTTCCATTTGTATACTTTTGTCATTTCAAGAATGTTATACAATTGGAATCATACAGTAAGTGACCTGTTGAAATTGGCTTTTTTTTCACTTAAATGGCTTTGAGATCTATCTAAGTTGTTGAATGTATCAACAGTTCATTCCTTTTTATTGCTGAGTAGTATTCCATTGCTTATATGTTTCAGTTTGTTTAGCCATTCACCTGTTGGTGGACATGTGGGTTGTTTCCAATTTTTTACTATTATAAATAAAGCTGCTATGAACATTCATGTACAGGTTTTTGTGTAGGTGTAAATTTTCATTTCTCTAGAGTAAATGCCTGAGAGTACAATTGCTGGTTTGTATGGTAAGTATACATTTAAATTTTAAAGACATCGCCCAACTATTTTCCAGAGTGGCTGTATCATTTTACATTTCCGTTAGTGCTATAGGAACCTTTCCTTTTTAAGATGTTGCAAAAACACAGGGGCTTATTATTATGAATTGTATTATTATGTGTTTTATGAGAAAAAAAATTATAATGTAAATTCATTAAAGGCTGGGACTGTGCTATTTTGTCTCTTTATATATGCTTGTAGCACAAAGCCTGGCATATTGTACTTACTAAATATTTGTTGAATGAAATGAAGCACAGATATGGGCTATAATTTACACACTACATCCTGTGACCATTTCTGATTGAGCTTTGAGTCACTGGGAGTACTTTGCAAGTATAACATTGTGTTGTAGTTTTGATGTCTCCTTTTTGCCATACCTCCTAAAAAACTAGCAGTGATAACTGATTTCCACTGTGGAAGATTCCTATTTCTTTAATTATTGTATCATTGCATCTTTTGTGAGTTTTGATAGCCCAGCAGAATATAAACTAAAATAATGACTTTTAAGAGAAAAGCTGTAAGCTATAAAAATTGGAAAAAGAACATGACCTACTGTGTCTTAATAGCAAAGATATGATATTGCTAAGATGGATTTAAAAAGACTAGACTCCAGAGCCATATACATCAGAGTTCATCTTTTCTCCCAGAAATCTCAAGTCTGCTATGTTATATTACAGGTTACCTAAGCAGTTTTTATGAAAGTTATAGCCACAGGACTCAAGAGGGACTTTAAGTTTGCCAAATTTGAACTGTTGAATGGTGAACTAAACTGACATTTTATGGAACAATAAGTCATAATTAACTTTTATTTAGCAATCAGATTTATGTAGCTATCCCTATAGTATTATGTTAATATCAGGTATTTTCCAGAGTCTGAATTACTGAAAGACCATCAGAGATAATATGTACTAGAGTGGTTTTCTTTGCTTTTTGTTTTTTCTATTATTCTCAATTACTTCAGGACATACACACTTCTGTAGTGCAGAGTTTGCCAGATTTCTTCTTTTACCTATTTTCCTCTTTTCTCTAAAAGTCAACTCTATCTCTAATGGGAGATAACACTAGTCTGTTTTAGAAAAACTCATAGCCTTATTCCCTCCCATATGAACACCTTTTAATTTTGTATCTCCTCACTTTTTTCTCTCTCCTCTCAATAATCATCAGAGACACAGCTTCCTTTTTGGAGTCTATGGATTTAAACTTTACAAATCTTGAGGCTTTCTCTCTCATCCATAAATGACTATAATGGTATAATGTAGAACAAGATGGTATAACACTCATTTATATAATTGCCATCCAACATGAAACAACATGACATAGCAGCTATACAATTGTGATCTTAGACTCACATGATGAATCTGTGATGAAGTGTGTAGCCGTAAAGATTAGAAGTTCAGTGGTTAGGCAGACCTGTGTTTAAGTCGGATTCCTGGACCTAAGCAAGTCCCTTAACCTAAACCTCAGTTGTCTTCTCTGTAAAATGAGAATAATAATAGCTTATTCCATAAAATTGGCGTGAAGATCAAAGGAGACAATATACAGAGGGTGCCAAAAAAAAGTATATACATTTTAAGAAAGGAAAACTGTATTAAAATTCTAATACTCAACATATATTGATAACAAAAGATTAATACAACTCACATTTGACTTCTGCAATTACAAGAGGTGCTCAGAGTGGTTACCATCAGCTTAGACTGTTCTAACACCATGGCAGAAAAAGTAGGACTTGTTGCTATGCGAGGCCTCCTGGATCTTCCCTTGTGCACGTCACACACAGTACCATGTGTCTCAAACTTATCACTAATGAGTGCAATTGTTGGACGTGTTGGAGGTTCTGTTGCATACTCACACCTCCATTATTGTTGTACTTCCACAATGTTCTCGAATTTCAAATACCACTTCAAAATGGTCTTATGCTCCTCGAACGACAACCATGCTTCCGCCATGTTCTTTGCCTGTCCTGCCTATTGCATGGTGAAGCCATCATTCATTTGATTAATGCCATCTTTTGAATGAACATCATACTACACATTGTTACCGTAATTCAATTCAACTTCAAAGAGTATTGGGTTGTCAGAAAAGTCACATGAATATTTGCGACAAATGACACTAATTCATTTTTGGAAGTACTAGAGTCATTCACATTTATGTTATTCCTATGTTATTTGACAGCTGACAGTTCTAGCTTCATTTTAAACAAAAATTGAGCGATTTGGTTGAGCTTTGGAGATTTTACAACAAGTTGAAGATGGAAGATCAAACTGCATATTTGCCATATTTCACTGTTTTACTTCCATAAAGGGAAGAATGCGAGTCAAGCTTGTGAAAAGTTGTATCAAGTTTACGATGACAATGCTCTACAAGAACATCAGTGCCAATGATGGTTCACGAAATTCCGTGCTGGTGATTTTGATCTCAACAATGCTCCTTGGTCAGGGAGGCCCACCAAGGTTGATGATAACAAAATAAAGGCATTGATTGAGTCAAACCCACGTTACACGACACGAGAGATTGCAGAAACATTGAACATCCATCATTCAAGCATTCACGACAACCTGAAGAAGCTGGGATACGTAAGCAAGCTTGATATTTGGGTTCCGCATGAACTCAAAGAAGTTCATTTGACGGCGCATATAAACATCTGCAGTATGCTCATTAAACGTGAGGAAAATGATCCTTTTGTGAAGCGACTGGTAACTGGTGATGAAAAGTGGATTGTTTACAACAATGTGGTGTGCAAATGGTCTTAGTCCCAATGTGATGATTCGCCTCAAATGACATCAAAAGCAGACATTCATCAGAGGAAGGTTATGATCTCAGTGTGGTGGGATTTTAAAGGTGTCATGTTTTTCGAGCTCCTACCAAGGAACCAAACAATCAGTTTGAATGTGTACTGTCGGCAATTGGACAGTGTGAACGAATCCATCATCCAGAAACAACCAGAGCTTGTTAATTATAAAGGAGTTTTGTTCCATCATGACAACGCAAGACCACACACAAGTTTGATCACCAGTCAAAAATTATTGGAGCTTGGATGGGATGTGTTGCCACACCCACCATACTCGCCTGACCTTGCGCCATCAGACTTCCACTTGTTTCACTCTCTTCAAAACTCCTTGCATGGCATAACATTCAATTCAAATGAGGCTGTAAATCAGCACCTTGTTCATTTTTTCACAAATAAAGACAGGTCCTTCTATGAACGCGGAATTATGAAGCTCACCAAAAGAGGGCAAAAAGTTATCGAACAAAATGGGCAATATATCACTGATCTTTATTCTTTATATAAATAAATGACCTTTGAAAAACATAGACAAAATACATCATGACTTTTCCCACAACCTAATAATACATACATAGCATCTCTTAAAATGTGTATGTATTTTTGGCACCCCCAGTATATAGGAAACTGAACACAGTGGTTGGCACAGTTCAGTGCTCTATAAATGTTAGCTTTTAACTTTAAGCTCCATGAGGGCAGAAATTTGTTTATAGCTCTATCTCCAGCTGAAGATATATCAACTGGGCTGATATATGCAATTAGGAGATTATGTCAACAACCAGGTTTCTGGTTTAATTTATTTCTCTGTTTAATTCTATAGTTACAAAAGAGACAATATCTATGAAGTGGACACGTTAAAAATCGCATAGTCAGAAGACACCAAATTCATTTTGTCATGAGACTTTTATAATATAGGTTCTCCTACAAATATTTGCTGAATAAATGAATGAATGGTTATTAAAGACCTCACTTGAGAATACCAGTCAGTGTTGTTTCCTCATCCCAAATTACACACCTTAGGTATTTTCGTTCAAGCTCATTTCTCTCTTATCCAGATCTTATAATTCTTTCCTATATCCTCTCTTACCATCTTTATTTAACCAGCACTAATATTCTAGGAATACAAAATGAAGAACATTTTGCCTCTGCCCTCAAGGAGCTTTCTGTCTTATGAGAAAACACAACTAAACAGACAAGTTGCTTTCTGAAAGGAAATCCCTCCTAGTTTCCTTTCATTATTCATTCTATCTCTTTCAGCATTTTCAGTGAGTTAAGCATGTGTGTTTTCTAAAATTGTTGCCATGTATGATTTGAATTCAACAGAAAATCTAACTGTTTGTGGGGAAATGTTTGTTTTGGGTTTCTTATTTTTTATTTTGTTGCCAAAATAGTTTTCACTTGTTATCCTCTTTTTGACTGGCTTCCAATAGAATTGCAGATACAAAGCAACAGATGGCTGGGAAGAGGGTTTCGCAATGTCCCTTGGGCCTAGTGAAATCCCACTTGCCACCCAGACATTGCAGTTTCTGACAGACCTTCAAAGCTTCTCCAGCTTGTTTTCCATTGCAAAACTAGACAGTGCTTGGAAGTCACCATAGCATATTTTATTATTACTAAAGCGAAGTTCTGGCTATTGTAGCTCTCTGTATAAGAAGATAATGTATCATCATACATAGTGGCACAGATGTCTTTAAAATTAATTTTCTTTTAATGGTCGAGCATGTTTTGAAATTTCTCAGGGGAAATATGTTTGTATAATGCCACCTCTTTAGAAATGATGGGAAGCAAAGATGTTCTGTGAATTAATAATATTAGCATTTAGTCCAGATATAGATTCCAAAATATTTAAAAATATGGAAATTCTACAAACAGATAGGCGATCTAGAAATGAACCTCACTTTTATGCATTGTCAAAAAAATTGCTCAGATTCATTTTAATGTCAAACAATTTTGCCCTGACTGATATAGAAAAATAATTCTTATGTTATAAATGTCTCACAACAAAATGAATTTGGTGTCTTCTGACTATGCAATTTTTAATGTGTCCTCTTCATAATTATTGTCTCTTTTGTAGCTATAGAATTAAACAGAGAAATAAATTAAACTAGAAACCCGGTTGTTGACATATCTCCTATCAGCACAGTTGAACTTCATCAAAATTAAAAACTTTTTTGCTTCAAAGTAAACACTGTTTTACTATCAAGAAAGTAAAAAGAGAATCCACAGAATTTGAGAAAATATTTCTAAATCATATATTTGATAATAGCCTAGTATTCAGAAAAGTATATACGAACTCTTACAACTCATCAATAAAAAGACAAAACCCAATTGAAAAAATGGGCAAAGGATTTTAATAGACATTTCTGTAAAGAAAATGACAAGTAAACATATGAAAAGATGCTTAGCTTCATTAACCATTAGGAAAAAGCAAATCAAAACTATGAGATAT